>NC_140993.1:179291090-179342697 GCF_052327205.1 Somniosus microcephalus | reverse complement strand
CGCGCTCTCATCTTCCCCCCAGTCGCGCTCTCTCTTCCCCCAGTCGCGCTCTCTCTTCCCCCCAGTCGCGCTCTCTCTTCCCCCCAGTCGCGCTCTCTCTTCCCCCCAGTCGCGCTCTCTCTTCCCCCAGTCGCGCGCTCTCTTCCCCCAGTCGCGCTCTCTCTTCCCCCCAGTCGCGCTCTCTCTTCCCCCCAGTCGCGCTCTCTCTTCCCCCCAGTCGCGCTCTCTCTTCCCCCCAGTCGCTCTCTCTCTTCCCCCCAGTCGCTCTCTCTCTTCCCCCCAGTCGCTCTCTCTCTTCCCCCCAGTCGCTCTCTCTCTTCCCCCCAGTCGCGCTCTCTCTTCCCCCCAGTCGCGCTCTCTCTTCCCCCCAGTCGCTCTCTCTCTTCCCCCCAGTCGCTCTCTCTCTTCCCCCCCAGTCGCTCTCTCTCTTCCCCCCAGTCGCTCTCTCTCTTCCCCCCCAGTCGCTCTCTCTCTTCCCCCCAGTCGCTCTCTCTCTTCCCCCCAGTCGCTCTCTCTCTTCCCCCCAGTCGCTCTCTCTCTTCCCCCCAGTCGCTCTCTCTCTTCCCCCCCAGTCGCTCTCTCTCTTCCCCCCAGTCGCTCTCTCTCTTCCCCCCAGTCGCTCTCTCTCTTCCCCCCAGTCGCTCTCTCTCTTCCCCCAGTCGCTCTCTCTCTTCCCCCCAGTCGCTCTCTCTCTTCCCCCCAGTCGCTCTCTCTCTTCCCCCCAGTCGCTCTCTCTCTTCCCCCCAGTCGCTCTCTCTCTTCCCCCCAGTCGCTCTCTCTCTTCCCCCCAGTCGCTCTCTCTCTTCCCCCAGTCGCTCTCTCTCTTCCCCCCAGTCGCTCTCTCTCTTCCCCCCAGTCGCTCTCTCTCTTCCCCCCAGTCGCTCTCTCTCTTCCCCCCAGTCGCTCTCTCTCTTCCCCCCAGTCGCTCTCTCTCTTCCCCCAGTCGCTCTCTCTCTTCCCCCCAGTCGCTCTCTCTCTCTTCCCCCCAGTCGCTCTCTCTCTTCCCCCCAGTCGCTCTCTCTCTTCCCCCAGTCGCTCTCTCTCTTCCCCCCAGTCGCTCTCTCTCTTCCCCCCAGTCGCTCTCTCTCTTCCCCCCAGTCGCTCTCTCTCTTCCCCCCAGTCGCTCTCTCTCTTCCCCCAGTCGCTCTCTCTCTTCCCCCAGTCGCTCTCTCTCTTCCCCCAGTCGCTCTCTCTCTTCCCCCAGTCGCTCTCTCTCTTCCCCCAGTCGCTCTCTCTCTTCCCCCCAGTCGCTCTCTCTCTTCCCCCCAGTCGCTCTCTCTCTTCCCCCCCAGTCGCTCTCTCTCTTCCCCCCCAGTCGCTCTCTCTCTTCCCCCCAGTCGCTCTCTCTCTTCCCCCCCAGTCGCTCTCTCTCTTCCCCCCAGTCGCTCTCTCTCTTCCCCCCCAGTCGCTCTCTCTCTTCCCCCCCAGTCGCTCTCCCTCTTCCCACCAGTCGCTCTCTCTCTTCCCCCAGTCGCTCTCTCTCTTCCCCCAGTCGCTCTCTCTCTTCCCCCCCAGTCGCTCGCTGTCTTCCCCCCCGAGTCGCTCGCTCTCTCTTCCCCCCCGAGTCGCTCGCTCTCTCTTTCCCCTCGAGTCGCTCGCTCTCTCTCTCTCTCTCTCTCTCTCTTCCAACGACAACATGCCCTCGAAAAAGCCTCGGCACCGCCGGGCACTCCAGCTAGTCTGCCAATAAAAGCACCGGATTGACTCATTCATCAAAATGGGACAAAAATTCCGATGCAGAAAATTGTAAACAGTTAAATCCTTAAAAAGCACCCAATCACATTGCCAAAAACATTTTGGCGTCCATTTTTGTTATTCCGCTAATTACATACTCCATAAAAAAAATTACAATATAACATAAACACACACAAAATCATCATCTTGCACATCAAATTATCTTCAATTCACTTCAGCAACTTCTTGTACACACTCCATTGGACATGATAAACATTTCCCATCCTGATCCTCCTCAGGGCAGTGTCCTAGGCCCAACCATCTTCAGCTGTTTCATCAATGACCTTCCCTCCATCATAAGGTCAGAAGTGGGGATGTTCGCTGATGATTGCACACTGTTCAGCACCATTCGAGACTCGTCAGATACTGACACAGTCAGTGTCCATATGCAGCAACACCTGGACAACATTCAGACTTGGGCTGACAAGTGGCAAGTAACATTCGCACAACACAAGTGCCAGGCAATGACCAAGCGAGACTCTAACCATCTCCCCTTGACATTCAATGGCATTACCATCGCTGAATCACCCACTATCAACATCCTGGGGGTTACCGTTGATCAGAAACTGAACTGGACCAGCCATATAAATACTGTGGCTACAAGAGCAGGCCAGAGGCTGGGAATTCTGCGGCGAGTGTCTCACCTCCTGACTCCCCAAAGCCTTTCCACCATCTACAAGGCACAAGTCAGGAGTGTGATGGAATACTCTCCACTTGCCTGGATGAGCGCAGCTCCAACAACACTCAAGAAGCTCGACACCATTCAGGATAAAGCAGCCCGCTTGATTGGCACTCCATCCACCACCTTCAACATTCACTCCCTCCACCACCGGCGCACTGTGGCTGCAGTGTGTACCATCTACAAGATGCACTGCAGCAACTCGCCAAAGCTCCTTCAACAGCACCTTCCAAACCCGCGACCTCTACCACTTAGAAGGACAAGGGCAGCAGACGCATGGGAACATCACCACCTACAAGTTCCCCTCCAAGCCACACACCATCCTGACTTGGACCTGTATCGCCGTTCCTTCACTGTCGCTGGGCCAAAATCCTGGAACTCCCTTCCTAACAGCATTGTGGGTGTACCTACACCATATGGACTGCAGCGGTTCAAGAAGGCGGCTCACCACCATCTTCTCGAGGGCAATTAGGGATGGGCACTAAATGCAGACCTAGCCAGCGACGCCCACATCCCATCAATGAATAAAAGAAAAAATTCTACTGCAGGTAACGCCAATAACGTTTTAAACGCAAGTCCTGCCCAAGCCTCTGGAAATGTGTCAAATGACTGGGTCACAATTTTCAGAAGCCACTGCATGGCGCCCCTCCTCATGGAGTGTCTATGCCTAATTATTTTAAGAAATTGTCTTTGACCACACTGAGTGCGCATATGGATGCTACTCTCTCTGCCTGTGATCACAATAGTTCCTGTCCTGCTGATATGCAGAACCTCCTCGGAGCCTATTTTTAGCACACCAGTGCAGTACTGAGTGAGTGCTGCAGTGTTGGGGATGCCATCTTTCGGATAAGATATTAAACCGAGGCCCCGTCTACTCTCTCGGATGGACATAAAAGATCCCATGGCACTATTTCGAAGAAAAGCAGGGGAGTTATCCCCGGTGGCCTGGCCAATATTTATTCCTCAGTCAACATCACTAAAACAGATCATACTGCTATTTGTGAGAGATTGCTGTGCACAAATTGGCTGCCCTGTTTCCTACAATACTACAGTGACTACACTTCAAAAAAACAAGTACTTCATTGGCTGTAAAGCGCTTTGGGACATCCGGTGGTCGTGAAAGGCCCTATATAAATGCAAGACTTTTTTTCTTTTCAAAAACGCTGCAGATATTGGGGCTTCCAAAGTCCCATCCCCTCCCTAGACACAACAGTCCAAAAGCACCATTGCTTCATGTTGTAACCCTCTCCCTGGGCTTTTCCCTTGCTATGTACAAAAGGAAGTGAGAAAAAGTGCAGTAACAAAAATGTTTTCACTTTCCAATTTGCTGCAAGATTGCCATTTTATCAGAACTTGTTTCGCTGGGAAGAAATAGTTTTGTACTGACTGTGGTGACCTCAATTGCTAAATGGAAGAAATTTGGAAACCAAAGCATCTACTGTGGTCACATATTTATAATGTTGCTATTTATCTCTTAACTTTTTTGGAGTAAAGAATTATTTTAGTACATATGTTATCTGATATCATTGTACTCCAAAAGCACTGTAGCATATCTCCTTTTATAGACCTTGTAAAATGATCTATACATTTACCAAGATATCAGTACCTTTTTATATGGCTTCATTTATAAAAAGCATCTCCTGTCAATCATTGTACTACATCCTGTCTTGTATGTAATTGGAAAAGGCATCAAACTGTGACATTGAACAATTCAGTCTTCCCATGTTTTTTAAGTAGCAAGTTTAATAAAAGAAATAGCCGATGTAGGTGATTGAATTAGACTACTTGAACATGGAATCCCTCTGTTGACTGGGAAAGGGTCTCGTGGCCAGTGCACCTCTCTGCCAATTTACGTACGCATGAACATCGAGCACCCGTTCATTCCCTCTGCCTCAAAATTCTCACCTTAGTAGACATGCACACAATGTCTCCATTCCCAGTGGCTTGACTAGGTCTTGGTCCCCTCTTCTCTGCTGCATTGTACTTTCACTGCTCTAACTTTCCTCTCAGCAGTTCAGGTGTGCCTAGCGCCTATCTCAGACCCTATTCCAGCCCCCGCTAGTGCTTCCAAACTACATCTTTGTCCTCTCAAACCCAACTCTTTTCTCCCCCCACCCCCCCAAGAGTAATCCCAATTCCACATACCAGCCCTCTTTCTCCTCCCCCCCCCAACCCCCCACCAAATATATGCCTCTAGATACCAGCCCTCCGAAGTGCTCACATGCCCAACATCCCATCATCTCTACCAGATCTCCCAACCCTTTGAGTGACTTTAAGCTCCAGACTGGCACTATTTCAAAGAAAAGCAGGGGAGTTATCCCCGGTGTCCCATCCTCCATGAGTAATTCCAGGCCATAGCCCGCACCCCCACCCCGCCCCCCCCCCCCCCCCCAATCTCCCCTAACTTCCTCCTAGGCATAGGTT
Organism: Somniosus microcephalus; assembly: GCF_052327205.1. Lineage (NCBI taxonomy): Eukaryota > Metazoa > Chordata > Chondrichthyes > Squaliformes > Somniosidae > Somniosus > Somniosus microcephalus. The sequence goes on along the minus strand of NC_140993.1, from coordinate 179,337,860 downwards.
CTCCACATTTCTTCCCAGGACCTAGAACCTAGCCCCCCTCCCTCTCCCCCCCCCCTTCTGCTAACACCCCAAAACCCTTGTAGCCAGCTTTGCTAGAATGCAGATGATGAGAAATGCTTTGTATGATGTATTTCTCTCATTTGTGTGTTATTATAATACAGTCAATGATATGTGACTGCCCCCACAGTAAACACAAATTTAAATGGCAGAAAAGCATCAGGGACAAAGTCCCCCATAAGCTGCACTGCCTCCTGCGTGGCCTATTCAAATTTCTGCGCATGCGCAGTACTTACAATGTAAAAACTGGTGAGCGGCCTGTGCGGGACCTCTCACCTTAGTAGCAACTCTGGTCAGGGACCCAGCATAACTGGGTCCGCTCCACTCACCCAAGAATACGGCACTTGCATACCGGGGATACGGTAGCATAGTGGTTATATTACTGGAGTAGTAATCTAGAGGCCTGGACTGGTGAGCCGGAGACATGAGTTCAAATTTCACCACAGCAGTTGGGGAATTTAAAATCAGTTAATTAAATAAATCTGGAATAGAAAGCTAATGGTGACCACAAAACTACCAGATTGTTGTAAAAACCCATCTGGTTCACTAAATCTGCCATCCTTACCCTGCCTGGCCTATATGTGACTCCACAGCAATGTGGTTGGCTCATAACTGCCCTCTGAAATAGTCTAGCAAGCCGGTGGGACAGGACAGACGTACCAGAGGTGGCAGCACAGTGTTGGGAGGGAGTGGCCTTGGCACAATAGTATAGAGTTGGGAGGGAGTGGCTTTGGGAGTCCTCAACATTGCCTCAGGACCCCATGAAGTCGCATGGCATCAGATCAAACAAGGGCAAGCAAACCTCCTGCTGATTACCACCTACTGCCAGTGTTCCTTGTAAGGTGCTGCTGCAGGGAACCCGTAATGTAAAAACTGCGCATGTGTGGTATTTTGAATGGCCCGCGCGGCCCCTTAAATGCCCCCAAAAATTACAGGGAACATCGCCTACTGCCCGCTGAATCAGTACTCATCCATGTTGAACACCACTTGGTAGAAGTGGCAAGGACACAGAATGTATTCTGGGTGGAGGGCTTCAATGTCCATCATTAAGAGTGGCACAGTAGCACCACTACTGACTAAGCTGGCTGAATCCTGAAGGACATAGCTGCCAGACTGGGCCTGTGGCAGGTGGTGGGAGAACCAATACGAGGGAAAAACCTACTTGACCTTGTCCTCATCAATCTACCTGTTGTATCCACGGCGTTGTTTAGCACTACCACCGTGCTCAATGGGACAGATTCAGAACAGATCTAGCAGCTCAAAACTGGGCATCTATACGGCACTGTGGGCATCCAGCAGCAGCAGCAGAATTGTATTCCACCACAATCTGTAACCTCATGGCCCGGCATATCCCTCACTCTACCACTACCATCAAACCAAGGGACCAACTCTGGTTCAATGAGGAGTGCAGAAGAGCATGCCAAGAGTAGCACCAGGCATACCTAAAAATGAAGTGCCAACCTGGTGAAGTTGCAACACAGGGCTTACAAGCATGCTATAGACAGAGCTCAGCGATCCCACAACCAATGGACCAGGTCAAAGCTTTGTAGACCTGCCACATCCAGTTGCAAATGGTGGTGGACAATTAAACAACTAACGGAAGGAGGAGGGTCTATAAGCATCCCCATCCTCAATGATGACTGACATTGTTTCATGTTGGAACTTTCAGAGTGGTAAGATGTGGATTTGCACCTGTGATTGCCCCACATAGTTACTGTATTGAAAGATATGGGAGTAGAGACTGATTACTTTCCAACAGAGGATTGTTCAAGACCTGTAGTGTTGTGTACTTTCAACCTGCCCTCTTAAGGATTAGGTACATGCAGAAGGTAGACTTCAAGGGAAAAATGATGAGAAACAACATACTATATTTATAATTTTTTCAGTTAAACAAAGACAGTCAATAGAAATCTCTGATGTAACAATGGCATAGCAATATTTTATTGTAAATTTTTTTAACCATTTTGTTCCAATTGTATGGGGTAGGTTCTGGATTTGTGACAGAGGTGAAATCTTCATTGCAATTTATATTTGGCGAACTCTAACTCAACTCAACCATTCAGTATTTTCAAATAAAGGAGGGCTGGGCAATGGGAGATCAGTGGGTAATGGACGAGTGACTGGGGAGGATGCATGATGGACATCCTTTCCTTCTGAGAGTTTTAGGAAGTACAGAATGCTGAATTTGTTTTCCAATTTTCTTATTTGAAGGAGACACTGGGTAGCACAGTGAGTTAGAACACTGCATCCTAGAAATGAATGTTGGTGATATTCGTAGATGAAGACAACTGTTTTAATGGAAGGAAGACCATTTTAAAACAAAATTTGAATTTACAGCTCAAAAAGGCCATTTGGCCCAACAGGTCTATGTTGGTGTTTATGCTCCACGCACCTTACTTGCTCTCACCCCATCAACATATCCTTCTATTCCTTTCTCCCTCGTGTGCTTATCTAGCTTCCCCTTAAATACATCTATGCTGTACGCCTCAACTAATCCATGTGATAGCATGCTAACCACTCTGAGTAAAGAAGTTTCTCCTGAGTTTCTTACGGAATTCATTGGTGACTATCTTGTATTTATGGCCCCTAGTTTTGGACTTACCCCCCCAAGTGGAAACATCTTCTCTACATCTACCCTATTGAACCCCTTCATAATTTTGAAGACCTCTATCAGGTCACCTCAGCCTTTTCTTTTCTAGAGAAAAGAGCCCCAGCCTGTTCAATCTTTCCTGATCGTTCTAACATCTCAGTTCTAGTAAAAAAAAATTTGCACCGTCTCCAGTGTGCTAAAATAGCAGACTAAGAATTGTCATATGAACCTGTTATTTGTCTTTTAATATGAACAACAGTAATTTTCTTTCGCTTTTATTTTCACTTCTAAGATTCAAACTGTTTGAATCTTGCTCATGTGGAAGCAAAGTGGAAGAAAATGCATTTTCTATTGACCACAAGAAACAAATAGATGATAGAAATGTGACTGTTGTAAAGATTCCAGCAGATCCAGTTCCTGTAATTTTCTCTGCACCTTTTCAGCAGGTAAGGGATGGGCCTGGCTTGAAGTAATTAAGTAATGGAGAAAGCCTATCACCTTTTATGTTGACCTGTACAGGTCAAGATCTGGTGGTTTTGCTGCTTTTAGTTGAGCTTTACGAGCATCTGGGTTAACTACCGACTTCACAGACTTTAATGCTGTGGAAATGATTTGTTAAACACCAAAGACAGCTGCACCAATCTCCATTACAACTATTTTGTTATTTAACTTTACTTATTGTTTTTTAAACTCCTGTTGGCTTCCACCAGACGCAGTTGCATGAACAATTTAACTTGTTCCATCCCTACATGTTCAATTTTGCTCAATGCCACTTCCTTTTATTTCTAAAGATTTAATTTCCTGTGAGTAGTACAGTTAACTATTATCTGTATTTTTAAAAAAATTCCTGACCAACCCTAACGAGATCCCTTTTGTTCACAACTTCCACAGTGGTGATCTTTTATATCTGTATTTTGCAGCTGTAAGTATGTACTCCACTTTAGTGAAAGCAGTGTTAATGGTCCGGATATTCCGATCCCTACGGGTGTGTACGGGCTTTGTATCCCATCCGTAGGGACTTTGGAAATGCCGGTTTCAGGCATGCACAGCGCATGCGCTGAAAACCGACATTTCCGATCTGTCAAGAATACGCTTGACAGATCGGACGCCTGCCCTGGAGAAGGGCCTCTGCGGACGGATAGTTCCACTTTCTGGAGTCCCTCCACCCGCAGAAAACCCTTAGAATTCTTGCGTAAAGGGCGTAAGGCCTGCTTTTAGAAACATAGAAACATAGAGATAGGAACAGGAGTAGGCCATTCGGCCCTTCGAGCCTGCTCCGCCATTCAATGAGATCATGGCTGATCTTCGTCTGAGATCATAGCTGATCTTACCAGTTCAGTACCCCGTCCCCGCCTTTTCTCCGTAACCCTTAATCCCCTTAGCCTTCAGAAATATATCCAATTCTCTCTTGAAAATATTTATTGAATTAGCCTTCACAGCCCTCTGTGGCAGGGAATTCCACAGGCTCACCACTCTTTGAGTGAAGAAATTCTTCCTCATCTCTATTTTAAATGATTTGCCCGCTATTTTTAGACTGTGGCCCCTGGTTCTGTGCTCCCTGGCCATTGGAAACATTCTCTCTGAATTCAGCCTGTCCAGGCCTGCCATAATTTTATATGTTTCGATGAGATCCCCTCTCAATCTTCTAAACTCCAGTGAGTACAAGCCCAAACTATTTAATCTCTCTTCGTAGGTCATTCCCGCCATTCCAGGTATCAGCCTGGTGAATCGCCGTTGCACTCTTTCCATGGCAAGAACATCCTTCCGCAGATGGGGCGACCAAAACTGTACACAATACTCCAGATGCGGTCTCACCAGCACCTTGTACAGCTGTAGTAAGGTATCCCTATTCCTATACTCGAACCCCCTTGATATGAAGGCCAACATACCATTTGCCTTCTTAATCGCCTGTTGCACCTGCATGCTCTCCTTCAGTGACTGGTGCACAAGAACACCCAGGTCCCTCTGCACTTCCCCATCTCCCAATCTATTGCCATTTAGATAATAATCTACCCTCCTGTTTTTACCCCCAAAGTGGATAACCTCGCATTTATCCACATTATAGTGCATCTGCCACGTATCCGCCCATTCCCCCAACCTGTCCAAATCGCACTGTAGCCTCCTGACATCCTCATCAGAGCCCACCCCTCCTCCTAGTTTAGTGTCGTCAGCGAATTTGGAAATATTGCATCCAATTCCCTGATCCAGATCATTTATATATATTGTGAACAGCTGGGGTCCCAGGACAGATCCTTGCGGCACCCCGCTGGTCACTGCCTGCCACTCCGAAAACGAGCCGTTTATTCCAACTCTCTGTTTTCTATCCGCCAGCCAGTTCTCTATCCACGTTAATACTTTGCCCCCAATCCCATGAGCCTTAATTTTGCATGATAATCTTTTGTGTGGGACCTTATCGAAGGCTTTCTGGAAGTCAAGGTACACCACATCCACTGGCTCTCCCCCATCTATTTTACCAGTTACTTCCTCAAAAAATTCCAGCAGATTAGTCAAACACGATTTACCCTTTGCAAATCCATGTTGACTCTCCGATCCTTTCCCCATTTGTCAAGTGCTCCGCTATTTTATCCTTAATAATGGACTCTAGCATTTTGCCCACAACCGATGTAAGGCTTACTGGTCTATAATTCCCTGCTTTCTCTCTACCCCCCTTTTTAAATATTGGGGTAACATTAGCTACCCTCCAATCCACGGGTACTGTTCCCGAGTCAATGGAGTTCCGGAAGATGATCCTTAGAGCATCTGCTATCTCCAGGGCCACCTCCTTAAGTACCCTAGGATGTAGTTTATCAGGCCCCGGGGATTTGTCGGCCTTCAGTCCCCTCAACTTACCCAACACCATATCCCTAGAGATACTAATTTCTGTCAGCTCCTCCCTCTCATTAGTCCCTATGTTTGCCGATATTCCTGGGAGGTTATTTGTGTCCTCCTTTGTGAATACAGAACCAAAGTATGAGTTTAATTGGTCTGCCATTTCCTTATTCTCCATTATATATTCTCCCGAATCGGACTGCAAGGGACCGACTTGGGATTTTACCAGTCTTTTCCTCCTGATATACCGATAAAAGCTTTTGCAGTCTGTCTTTATGTTTGCTGCAAGTTTACTTTCGTATTCTATTTTCCCCTTCCTGATTAATCCCTTTGTCCTCTTTTGCTGTATCCTGTACTGCCCCCAATCTTCCGGTCTGGTGCTTTTTTTTGCCAGTTGATATGCCCTTTTTTTTTATTTTATGCTGTCCCTAATTTCCCTCGTTATCCACGGTTGAGTTACCAGGATGAGAGTTGAAAAAAGTGGGAAAAAATTAAATTTCAGTCATTTATCATTCAAAAGTACCTTTAAAAAAGGTGTTTATTTTTAGCACTGTTTAAAAAAAACTTTATTTTTTTCAAAAAATTAAATTCTTATTTAAAATATTTAATTTATTGTAATTTCAACTAATTTAAAAAATGTGATGGTTTTTAAAAAATGTATTTAATGTTTTGAAGTGTTTTTGGGGTGATCTCCATTCATATATTTGACAGGTCTATCTGTCAAGTGTATGAAGGGAGATTCCCTTCTTCGATTGGCTCCCCATGGCCCACGTGATCGCAGGGACGCTTGCGAACCGCATGCGCCCTTGGGATATGTAGGCCCTGTGCACTTGGAGTTCGAGAGGCCCAACATCGGAACTATACGCACCTCGGGAGCCCTCCAGTAAGTGTGTAGATTTTTTCCAGATCGGAGGCTTCCGCACGCGGGAAGCCTCCGATCGGAAAATACGGCCCATTATCTTTCCGTGTTTAGGACTGAGTGTGTATGAATGCACTTTTCCCACTGAATGTGTGACTCCCTCTCTTAGTTTAGAGATACTGCTGGGGATAAAGTCATGTTTCCAGTGTGCAACATGTAACAATTTGTGCTCAGTACACTAGTCTGCGCTGAATTGCATTGTCATAAAAGGATCAAATTTACGCTGGGCTCCCTAGACAACCTCTGGAGTGGGAACTATTGCTAAGGGAGTCTCTGGGCTGGATTTTGCTAGGGCCGGGGAGGCGGGATTGGAGGCGTGTGGGGGATAAAAATCGCAAAACTGGCGTGCGGGCCCAAACCCGCCTCCATCCCGCCTCCACGCAATTTTCCTAAATTCGTGTCTGCTGGTCCCGACTCCGTCCCGCCTCCAGGAGGTGGGATAGGCCCTTAAGGCCCTTAACAAGCCCTCAATTGGCTCTATAATCCCAATTTCCTAACCAGTTGCAAGTTTAATCGTTGTCCCACGTGAAACACGCCTGGTGGGAAACACACATCTGAAACGTGGCGGGAGCACAACTGGCTTGCGGAGTAGTAGCTGCAGCTCAACCATTAAATGGCAGATTTGAACAGGCTTTAATTGCAGGTGGCATAACTTTGCTCTCTCAGGTCTGGGGGATCTTTCAGAAGGCATACCCACAGCTCTGGAAGTTTGCAGCCTGACAACCATCTCCAGTGTGACCTCCTGGGAAACCCCTTTCGCCACCTTCACTGAGCACTTCCTCAACTGAGGCATCTACCAGAAGCATGGGAGCCATTTTTGTCCTGCCCTTCTGGATATTACATGAGGCCGCCCAACAGCAGCAGCAACAACAGTTGCGCCAAGCTGCTGCTGCCCCACCTGAGGATGCACAGGCCAGAAGGGGCCAGCGCATGGAAGGCCGTCGGCGCAGGAGATACCCCCCAAACAGGGTCTACAGACGCAGGGTCAGCTACCTCAACATGTCTGAGCAGCAGTGCCAAAGGCGGCTCCGACTTTCGCGAGAGATAGTGGCTGACATCTGCGCAATGCTGCAGCAAGACCTGGAGCCCGGAGGAGCAGCTGGACACCCCTTATCAGTGGCCGTCAAAGTCACCATCGCACTCAACTTTTTTGCCTCAGGCTCATTCCAGGGATCAGCGGCAGACATCAGCGGCATCTCCCAGGCGGCCGCACACACCTGCATCAAGCGGGTAACCGATGCCCTCTTTGCCATCGCGCACAATCACATCCATTTCACCAAGGATCGAGCAAGTGTCATGGCGAGAGCGGTTGGATTTGCTAATCTTGCAGGCTTTCCAAGGGTGCAGGGCATCGTTGATTGCACACATGTGGCCCTTAAGGCTCCCCATCGCAATCCTGGTATTTTTGTCAACCGCAAGGGCTTCCACTCCCTCAACGTTCAGCTGGTGTGTGACCACAAGAAGGAAATTTTGCATGTTTGTGCCAAGTACCCTGGCAGTTGCCATGACTCCTTCATACTGCGCCAGTCTACTGTGCCTCCGCTATTCAGTCCGCCACACCAACTTAACGGATGGCTACTTGGAGACAAGGGCTATCCCTTGAGGACGTGGCTATTGACGCCGCTGAGGAGGCCAGCCAACGCAGCTGAGGAGAACTACAACTCCAGCCACCTTTCCACCAGAGCCATGATCGAGCAGACCATTGGTCTGCTGAAGATGCGCTTCAGATGCCTTGATAGATCAGTTGGAGCCCTGCAATACTCAGCAGCCAGGGTCTCCAGAATCGTTGTGGTTTGCTGTGTGCTTCACAACATGGCACAGCGTCGTGGCTTGCAGATGGCCGAGGACCAAGTGGCTCCTGATATATCCTCCTCAGATGAGGAGGAGGGGGAGGAGGAGAGCGAAGACGAACATCTTGCAGAGGCTCATCAACCAGCGGCAGCAGTGCGCGAGAACATTGGTGGCCGGCATGCAAGGAACGCGCTCATATTGGGCAGATTTGCTGAGCCTCGCCCATGAGGGACTATTGCCTCGCATCCTTTTACCTGAGCACTGACAATAGCCAGGAACCAGCTGACTTCTAGCGATGTGACCACCATACTGACCTCAAAGTGAAAGTCCCATTCGCGAAATGACACACGCCACAACTACAGCAGTAGCCAACAGATGATTTATTACCATTATTCTGATGGCTTTCAACCATAACACATTAAATTCCACCCAAGTGACTACCCTTGTGACTATTTGTGCAGTTTCTTTCTCTTACGCATGCTCCTACGTAGTGGTTCCCCAGTGGCATCAGCAGATGTGGAGGCCCCTTGCTCACTTCCTTGCTGCTCCTGTCTGGACACCTTTGGCGGGCGTCCTCTGGGGTTGCGAGCCTGTAAGGGCTGCGCAACAGTCTGCTGCTCCTGCGGCTGTGCAGGGGTTGAGACGCCGATCTCACTTGGGTGCTGACTCAGGTGGGGCTCTGACCGAGGACTTGTCAGTGGCATGGAAGTTTGAGCGCTTGGAGAGGAGCCCCCACCTCCTTGTTCTCTGCCACCATCATCCCTCTCATGGGTCAGGTCCCCCTCAGCGCTTGCAAGTGGCGAGAGAGCACCTTGCTGCACATCAGGGGAGCCATGGGGACCCGTGTCGGGACTGGCAGTCCTTCTCAGAGGGACTGCCATGAAGGTCTGGTTTCTCTGTTCAATAGCTGCCCATTGCTCCTCCAGAGATGTCAGTCTAGTCTGAACACTCACCATGTTTTCAACACTCGCGCGACTTATCTCCTCCATGGCCGTAGCCAGCCTTTCCACGGAGGTTGCCATCCTTTCCGTGGTAATGCGTTGATGCGCCAATGACTCCACAAAGGCTCTGCTCATGTTAGCGACGGACTCCTCCATTCGCTCCACACTCGCAGCAACCCTGGAGACAAAACCTGCCAGAGACTCCTGCATATTTTCCTGGAGTGCCATCACCGCTGATACTGTGGATGGACCCAGAGGCAGAGGGTCGACATGCAGCTGAGCCGAGCTGGGAGAGTGCTGCGCCCTCCGCCTAGGACTCTCCACTGCTGTCCCTGTCTCCACCACCTGCTGAGGCTCACTTGTGAGCTGTGATACACCAGGTGACAACACTACTCTATGTCCCGAAGGTCCCACCGAGGTGTGAGTGTCTGCGCTGGTGCTGGGTGCGTTGCCTTCTGCTGACGCTGCGCCCTCAGAGGTTGCAGCTTCCTCTCAGAAGTCTGGATGCTGAGGCTGAACCTCCTCCTGCGTCCTGGAGACGGGAGCTTGCGATGGTCCTGTGGGGGAGTAAAGGAAAGTGTCAGAGATGAGAGGCCAGGGTTACCTGCACAGTGCTTATTGAAGATGATCAGAGGTCCATCTGCTAGAGCTTCCAAGTCATTATCAGCGAGTCATGCAATGCAATTGAGAGAGTTGGAAAACTCTTCTGTCACCAGCTTGCTCTGCTGCACCGGTCTCTCCGTCCCCCACTTGTGTGTCGTCCTGGATGCCGACGATCTCCAGGATCGCCTCCTCCCATGGGGTCAGCTGGGCTAAGGAGGCTGCCCCTCCCCCTGTCCTGGCTCGCTCTCTTCGGTTGTGAGCTCTCTTTTCCTGCAATGGGGGAGACAAGTGGAGTTTGAGCGAGAATGAAGGAGTGAGTGTAGAGAATCGATGGCATAGATGCTTAGAAGGAGAGAAAGATGGAGTGAGATGGCAAGACCAAGGGCCCTCCCTATGTGATGTAAGTTGTTTTCATAGCATGACAGTGATAGGGAGTGTGAGGGCTGCATAGTCCATTAGTTAGGTGAATGTGACCATAGAGAGAGAGGGAGTGGGAAAGGGTGCATGGATGTCAGTGTCAAGTGGGATGTGGAGGAAGAGATTGGTAAAGCTGAGAGCTGGTGAGGAAAGGCAATGGGGATCAGATTAAGAGTGATGGGAACATCATACTCACTTTTTCAGTGCGCAGAAGGTCATGGAAGCGTTTCCGACACTGGATCCATGTTCTGCTGGTATTCGAGCTGGCGTTCACCTGCTCTGCCACCCTCAGCCACACAGCCTTGGTTTGCTGGGGTGGCTTCTTCCTCCCCGAGGAGGGGAAGAGCACCTCCCTGCTCTCTGTCGCTCCCTCCACCAATGCCTGGAGGGCTGCCTCGTCAAATCTGGGGGATGCCTTACTCCGATGTGTCGCCATGATTGATGATGGTAGCAGCAGCTGCCAGGGCCAGAAGCTTGGCAGTCTGCTGAAGTGAGCAAGGCTTGTGGAAGCCCTTAAATGAAGCAGCAGTGATGATGTCATCGGAGGCGAGCTTCCCACCTGAAAAGCTCTCCGGCTAGGGGTTCCCACACGTGGGGAATCAATTGGGCTATAAAATCAAAATTGCATCAATTTCCCACATCGTTCAGGATTCGTGTGGGAAACACGAAATGTGGGGAACACGACCCCAACCCGCCCCCGTAGCAAAATCCAGCCCTCTGTCTCCAGACAGACATTTTCCTTGTAAGGGGTGAAGGTGGTTCCACTCCTTATAAGACGGCCAGGAAACAGCGTGATCTGACGCAACTGGCGGGAGGCCAGCAGAACTAAAGAATTTCAGCTTCATTTATTTAATTTAATAATATTTGGTCTTAAATCCCAAGAAAAATAGGGACAAAAAGTGAGAACAAATCAGCAGTAGTGCTGTTAGTGAGACTGTAGTCACTCCAATTTCACAGTTATGGAATTCATTTAGACATGCTGACTATAGGGGTTATGGCTATTCCCAAATAGGTTTTGAATTTTTGGGAATTGTATGATTACTGAAAAGATATTGGTCTCTTTCTGGTTAAATCTGTAAAGTGGCTCACTTCTACCTGGCACTTGATCAAGTGACTTGGGCAAGAACTGACGGAATTGAGGAGAGTAAGCTTGGGTGCAGGATAACCTTGAGATTGAAACTCTGTGCCTTTGGGTTTCGAGTTGACCTGCTTGTGATGCTGAACCATTCAATTATAGTTTTGAAAATAAGCATTTTGATTGGGGAAAGTACCTATGAAATACAGCAGTAGTTTGGATAGTTTCCAAATTGTTAAGTTCATCAAGAATTAAAGAAACATTAGTGACCACCTTCAGTTCATCACATAATACCCAATTTTGAAACAAAGGGCTGGTTTTAGTGTAAAGCTAAGACAGTTGATTTTACAATAAGTTGCTAGGATCATGCATACGGGAAAGGGTTTCAGTAAATTTACACTTTTTTGCAGTAGCTCCCTGAAAATGCGATACAAATGACAAAAAAAACAACTAATGGACATGTTTAAACAAACCCTATGCTCCATTAACATTTTTGCATGATACCAGAGAGGGATGGGTTATGCTGTGAATTTCTGTTATGAATTCTTGTACGGAAATATTTAGACTTGCATGTAACTGCTGCACAAGCAAGCCTGTGCTTGCACCATCTTACAAAGCTTCAGTTGTGTTTTTTAAAAAGACATGGTTAAAATACGTTATTTTGAAAAGTTTAAAAAATAAAAAAAGTTTCACTCATTTTATAATTTTAAAATACTTTTTAGCCCTGTAAAAAACTTTAATCTTTTTCAAAAAATTACATTTTTGTTTAAAATATTTAATTTAATGTAATTTTAACTAATTTTAAATACGTGATTTAAAAAAAATTATTTAATGTTTAACTTTTTTAAGTGATCCCCATTCATACTTTTGACATATCTGCATGTAGAAACCTATCAAAAGTGTGAAGGGGGATTCCCTTCTTTGGTTCCCCACAGCCCATGTGATTCCAAGGGCGCTTGCGAACCGCATGCACCCCTGGGGTACCTGGGCCTCTGTGCATTTCATAGTGGAGAGGTTCAGGATTGCAAATCTTGGGACCTATGGAGCCAGCAGGTAAGTGCGTAGATTTTTTCCGATCGGAGGCATCCACCCGCAGGAAGCCTCCGATTGGAAATTCAGGGCCAATGAGCTTAAGACTAATGAGCTTAAAGCATGTGATGTCTTTGACCTGGTGAAGCAAGGGACAATGTGTAGTTGATGCTGGAAAAGATTGTTTGAATCTTGTAATTTTTCTCACTGATCATTATATCATAGTCATACAGAAGGAGGCCGTTCAGCCCATTGTGCCTGTGCCGGCTCTTTGAAAGAGCTATCCAATTAATCACACTTCCCTGCTCTTTCTGCATAGCCCTGCAAATTTTTCCTTTTCAAGTATATATCCAATTCCCTTTTGAACGTTTACTATTGAATTTGCTTCCACCATCCTTTCAGCCAGTGCATTCCAGATCATCATAACTTGCTGCATGAAAACAAATTCTCCTCATCTTCCCTCTGGTTCTTGTATCTGTACCCTCTGGCTACTGACCCCCATGCCAGTGGGTCAGAAACCAGAGTTTCTCCATATTTACTCTTATCAAACCCTTCATAATTTTGAGCACTTCTGTTGAATCTTCCTTTTAACCTTCTCGGCTCTGAGGAGAACAATCCCAGCTTCTCTAATCTCTCGACATAACTGAAGTCCCTCATTTCTGGTACCATTCTAGTAAATCTCCTTTGCACACCTCTAACGCCTTGACATCCTCCCTAAAGTGTGATGCCCAGAATTGGACAGAATACTTATTTTGTTTCCCTTTTTGATTAAAAAAAAATCATTAAATGTCTATTTGTTAATTCAGTGTTTATCTACTTCTATCAATAAATTAGTTTAAAATTATAGGGGCTAAAATTCCTTGAGGGTTCTGCCATAACTCTGATGGGAGACCAGCAGAATCCCCAGGAAAATGGCGTCTGCCCAGTTCTGCCACGTTTCTGTTGTTTCCAGCAGCTTCTTGGCTGCCTCGTGTAAGGGAAATGCCCTTGGAATTGCCTTGAATGTTGTCCTCAAAATGGAGTCAGTAGCTACACGGAATGCTGGGATACCAAAATGTAATTAAAACCATGAGACTTGTGTGGAAGAAAGCATTCTTGCAGAAATTGGGGTAGCATAAGCTACAAAGGCCATAGGCTTAGAGAAAGCTCATCAAGTGATATAAGTGTGCCATTGCTTATCAGACTCCCTGGCTGCCGCCTCTTGTGGTAAAAATGAAGAAATAACGTGCATTTACATTGTGTGTTTCACAAGCTCGGGATCTTTTAAACAGCTTCATAGCCATTGAAGTGCAGTCACTGTTGTAATGTGGGGAAATGTGGCAGCCAATTTATGCACAGCAAGGTCCCCCAAACAGCAATGAAATAAATGACTCAACAATCTGGCTTATTGGTGTTGGTTGAGGGATAAATGTTGGCTGGGACAACATGTGGCTATCATCCTTCCTAACAAGATTTTTCTTTTAATTAAGGAAAATCTCTCTCTCTCATCTGATGGGGTCTGTGCAAGGCTGCATTCTTAGAGTATTTATACACTCCTCTTCGCCGCAGTGCCCCCTCAGTTGAATGCTGGATGTTGGGGCCCAATACGCAGCCCCTGTAGCTAGTATTCTTGCAGTACAAATGGCGGAAAATACGACATGAGGCTGTGTTTCCTTAATTTACAGTTATAGTTGCAGTTCCAGGGAGCAGTGAGGCGAGGAGGAGCCCGGTATAAAAACCGGCGCGAGCACCGAGGCCCGACCAGTTCCAGGGAGCAGTGAGGTGAGGAGGAGCCCGGTATAAAAACCGTCGCGAGCACCGAGGCCCGACCAGTTCCAGGGAGCAGTGAGGCGAGGAGGAGCCCGGTATAAAAACCGTCGCGAGCACCGAGGCCCGACCAGTTCCAGGGAGCAGTGAGGCGAGGAGGAGCCCGGTATAAAACCCGGCGCGAGCACCGAGGCCCGACCAGTTCCAGGGAGCAGTGAGGCGAGGAGGAGCCCGGTATAAAAACCGGCGCGAGCACCGAGGCCCGACCAGTTCCAGGGAGCTGTGAGGCGAGGAGGAGCCCGGTATAAAAACCGGCGCGAGCACCGAGGCCCGACCAGTTCCAGGGAGCAGTGAGGCTTACCAACTCAGCAGCGGGGAGAGAGGTAAAAAGTAATCAGAGTGTGATGTCACCAGGGAGCAGGTAAGTGATTGGTTGGTGAGTATTTCTCTTTTTTAAACTTTAACTCTGTGGTTTATAGTTGCTAAGGTCTTTTCTGGTGTAGCGGGGACTGTTGGTAAACCATACAAGCGCCTTAGAGTTTATCTTTAATTGGTGATAGTGAATTAATTTAAATTAATTTAAGGGTAAGTCATGTCAGGACAGCCCAGCCCCGTGTTATGCTCCTCTTGCTCTATGTGGGATTTCAGGGACGCTGCCTGTGTCCCTGACGACCATGTGTGCCAGAAATGCATCCAGCTGCATCTACTAGCAGACCGCATTGCGGCGCTGGAGCTGCGGATGGATGGGCTTTGGAGCATTCACGATGCTGAGAGGGTCGTGGATAACATGTTTAGTGAGGTGGTCACACCGCAGGTAAGGGCTGCACAGGCAGAAGGGAAATGGGTGACCATCAGGCAGAGCAGTAGAGGCAGGCAGGTAGTGCAGGGGACCCCTGTGGCCATCCCCCTCTCAAACAGGTATACCAATTTGGATACTGTTGAGGGGGATGACTTACCAGAGGAAGGCAGCAGCAGCCAACTTCCTGGCACCAGGGGTGCTTCTGCTGCTCAGGAAGGGAGGAAAAAGAGTGGGAGAGCAATAGTGGTAGGGGATTCTATCATAAGGGGAACAGATAGGCGTTTCTGTGGCCGTAGACGTGACTCCAGGATGGTTTGTTGCCTCCCTGGTGCCAGGGTCAAGGATGTCACTGAACAGCTGCAGGGCATTCTGAAGGGGGAGGGTGAACAGTCAGAGGTCGTGGTTCACATTGGGACCAATGACATGGGTAAGAAGAGGGATGAGGTCCTGCAGCAAGAATTTAGGGAGCTAGGTAGCAGATTAAAGAGCAGGACCTCAAAGGTTGTAATCTCTGGATTATTCCCGGTGCCACATGCTAGTGAGTATTGGAATAGGAGGATAGAGCAGATGAATGCGTGGCTAAAGAGTTGGTGCAGGAGGGAGGGCTTTAGTTTCCTGGATCACTGGGCCTGCTTCTGGGGAAGGTGGGACTTGTACAAGTCGGACGGGTTGCACCTGAACCAGAGCGGGACAAATATCCTTGCAGGGAGGTTTGCTCGCACTGTTCGGGGGGGGTTTAAACTAAAATGGCAGGGGGTTGGGAACCTGAGCAGGGAGACAGAGGAAAGGGAAACAGGGATAAAAGCAAAAGATAGGAAGGAGAAAAACAAAAGTGGCAGTCAGAGAAATCAACGGTTTAAATCAAACGTGGCCACAGTAAATAATAATTCTAATAGGTCTAAGAGCGTTAAAAAAAACAAGCCTGAAGGCTTTGTGTCTTAATGCGAGGAGCATTTGTAATAAGGTGGATGAATTGGCTGCGCAAATAGAGGTAAACGAATATGATTTGGTTGGGATTACGGAAACGTGGCTCAAGGATGGCCAAGACTGGGAACTCAACATCCAGGGGTATTCGATATTCAGGAAAGATAGGCAAAAAGGAAAGGGAGGTGGGGTAGCATTACTGGTTAAAGAAGGGATTAATACAATTGTAATGAAGGATATTAGCTCTGATGATGTGGAATCTGTATGGGTAGAATTGAGAAATACTAAGGGGAAAAAAACATTAGTGGGAGTGGTATATAGACCTACCAACAGTAAGACGGAGGTTGGGGATGGAATGAAAAGGGAAATTAAAGAAGCGTGCAATAAGGGCACAGCAGTCATCATGGGTGACTTTAATCTACATATAGATTGGGCCAACCAAATTAGTAACAATACTGTGGAGGAGGAATTCCTGGAGTGTTTACGGGATGGTTTCCTGGACCAATATGTCGAGGAGCCAACCAGAGATCAGGCCCTCTTAGACTGGGTATTATGTAACGAGAAAGGATTAATTAGCAATCTTGTTGTACGAGACCCCTTGGGTCGGAGCGATCATAATATGATCGAATTCTTCATTAAGATGGAGAATGAAGTAGTTGACTCGGAGACTAGGGTCCTCAATTTAAATAAAGGAAACTACGATGGTCTGAGGAGCGAGTTGGGTAGGATTGATTGGGGAATGTCACTCAAAGGATTGACGGTGGATAGGCAATGGCAAACATTCAAAGACCGAATGGATGAGCTACAGAATTTGTTCATCCCAGTTTGGCATAAAAATAAAACAAAAAAGGTGACTCAACCGTGGCTAACAAGGGAAATTAGGGATAGCATAAGATCCAAGGCGACGACATATAAATTGGCCAGAAAAAGCAATAATCCTGAGGATTGGGAGCAGTTTAGGATTCAACAAAGGAGGACAAAGGGATTAATTAAGAAAGGGAAAATAGAATATGAGAGTAAGCTAGTAGGGAACATAAAAACTGACTCAAAGCTTTTATAGATATGTGAAAAGAAAAAGATTGGTGAAGTCAAACGTAGGTCCCTTGCAGTCAGAATCGGGAATTTATAATGGGAAACAAAGAAATGGCAGCGAACTAAATTTATACTTTGGTTCTGTCTTCACAAAGGAGGACACAGATAACCTCCCAGAGATGCCGGGGAACATGGGGTCTGATGAAAGGGTGGAACTGAAAGAAATCAGTATTTGTAGGGAAATGGCGTTAGGAAAATTGATGGGACTGAAGGCCGATAAATCCCCAGGGCCTGATAATCTACATCCCAGGGTACTTAAGGAAGTGGCCCTAGAAATAGTAGATGCATTGCTGGTCATCTTCCAGAACTCGATAGACTCTGGAACAGTACCCATGGATTGGATGGTAGCTAATGTTACCCCACTATTCAAAAAAGGTGGTAGAGAAAAAGCGGGGAATTATAGACCGGTAAGCCTGACATCGGTAGTGGGGAAAATGCTAGAGTCTATTATAAAAGATGTAATAGCAGAGCACTTGGAAAGCAGTGACAGGATCGGACAAAGTCAACATGGATTTACAAAAGGTAAATCATGCTTGACTAATCTACTGGAATTTTTTGAGTATGTAACTGGTAAAATAGATAAGGGAGAACCAGTGGATGTGGTGTATTTGGACTTTCAGAAGGCTTTCGATAAGGTCCCGCATAAGAGATTAGCGTGCAAAATTAAGGCACATGGGATTGGGGGCAAGGTATTGACTTGGATAGAGAACTGGTTGGCGGACAGAAAGCAAAGAGTTGGAATAAACGGGTCGTTTTCCGAGTGGCAGGCAGTGACTACTGGGGTACGGCAAGGATCGGTCCTAGGACCCCAGCTGTTCACAATATATATTAATGATCTGGACGAGGGAATTGGATGTAATATCTCCAAATTTACAGACGACACAAAGCTGGGTGGGAGGGTAAGCTGTGAGGAGGATGTCGTGAAACTCCAGTACGATTTGGACAGGTTGGGTGATTGGGCAGAAACATGGCAAATGCACTATAATGTGGATAAATGTGAGGTTATCCACTTTGGTGACAAAAACAGGAGGGCAGATTATTATTTGAATGGCAATAGATTGGGAGAAGGGGAAGTGCAAAGAGACCTGGGTGTTCTTGTGCACCAGTCGCTGAAGGTAAGCATGCAGGTGCAGCAGGCGGTTAAGAAGGCAAATGGTATGTTGGCCTTCGTAGCAAGAGTGTTCGAGTACAGGAACAAGGATGTCTTGCTGCAGTTGTACAGGGCCTTGGTGAGACCGCACCTTGAGTATTGTGTGCAGTTTTGGTCACCTTACCTGAGGAAGGACGTTCTTGCCATGGAAGGAGTGCAGCGAAGATTCACCAGGCTGATACCTGGGATGGCAGGAATGGCGTATGAGGAGAGATTGTGTCGATTGGGCTTATACTCACTGGAGTTTAGAAGATTGAGAGGGGATCTCATCGAAACCTATAAAATTCTGTCAGGTCTGGACAGACTAGATGCAGGAAGGATGTTTATGATGGCCGGGGAGTCCAGAACCAGGGGTCATAGTCTAAGGATAAGGGGTAAGCCATTTAGGACTGAAATGAGGAGGAATTTCTTCACCCAGAGAGTGGTAAACCTGTGGAATTCTCTGCCACAGAGGGTGGTGGAGGCCAGTTCTTTAAATATATTCAAGAAAGAGTTGGATATATTTCTTAAGGCTAAAGAGTTCAAGGGATATGGGGAGAAGGCAGGGACAGGGTACTGAATTTGGATGATCAGCCATCATCTCATTGAATGGCGGAGCAGGCTCGAAGGGCCAAATGGCCTACTCCTGCTCCTATCTTCTATGTTTCTATGTGCCCACCCACATATGGGTAGATGCAGTTTTTCATATCACAGCTGTCCTGCAGAAAGCAGTGGGGACACAGCCCAGCATGTCTTCAAGTTGCTTTCCACCTCTCCATCCAGCTCTAAGGTTTCTAGTTTTTAGTGTTTTTCTATTGGAGGGGTCTTCCTTCTTTAAGCTATTTTTCATTTCCACTGAATTTGGTTGTTTATCAACGCTTTCATTTCATGCCGTTGGAAAAATTTTAAATTTAACCAAAATCCTCATACTGTACAGCTTAGGGGAGTAGGCACTAAAGCAAGAACATCCATCAAGTGCAGACTCGAGGATGGGATTTTGAATCTTACTTTTGAGTTGATTACCTGACTTTTATTCTGTTGTTCCTTCATGTATCAATCAAAAGTTTCTGGCACATCCGAATCAAATGTAACATTTAAAAGCAGTTCAAATTTTTTTTGAACGAGGGTTGTGTTTATCCATTTAACTTGAAAAGGGGGAACCCGAACCATACCTAGACTGTATTGGGAGTTGTCAGCTGTGGCTCAGTTGGAAGCACTCTTGTGTCTGAGTCAGAAGGTTGTGAGTTCAAGTCCTGCTCCAGAGACTTGAGCACACAAATCTAGGCTGATACTCTAGTGCATACTGAGGGACCGCTGCACTGTGTCCGGTGCCATCTTTCAAATGACATGTTAAACCGAGGCCCCGCCTGTTCTCTAAGGTGGACGTAAAAGATCCCATGGCACTATTTCAAAAGAGCAGTGGAGTTATCCCTGGTGCCCTGGCCAATGTTTATCCCTTAATCAACATCACAAAACAGATTATCTGGTCATTACCACATTGCTGTTTGTGGGAGCTTGCTGTGCGCATATTGGCTGCCACATTTCCAACATTACAACAGTGACTACACTCCAAAAGTACTTCATTGGCTGTAAAGTGCTTTGGGGGCATCCTGGGGTCGTGAAAGGTGTTCTATAAATGCAGCTCTTTTTTCTTTTGACAGCGGTGTGGCCTGTTTTTGCACATCAGGCTTATTCCTGAATCACCTCTGTAGGTTGAACTTTCCTTTGATGAGACTGGTTGAACCAGTTTCTAGTTGAGTGAAAAACCAGTTTGACTGGGCTGTTATGCCAACAAGTTCTGGTATGATTCCCAGTCCCAGAGAGTGTACAAACCTGCTCGGCCAGTTGGGAAAAGCATATTGGGTTATCCATTGTGCATTTACTATATGCTCTAGCAGAACCAGACAGCTTGAGCTGAGCAGCTGCTTTCTCAGTGAGCAAGTGTGGTCCATGTGTATTGCCTCTTGTAATACACATATGAGGATTGTAGCTCCAGGGAATACCAAGATTAAATGCTCACTAATAAAAGGTTTCTCACAATTTAAGTTTAAAGGTACGTAGCATATAATACAATATTTGTTGTATTTTCAGTTAAGTTTGAATTTTAAATGTATTGTTTAAGTTTGTGGTATGAAATTTAGATATTCTTCTATATGAAGTAGGATGAGAAGATGCCTTCTGCAAATTTTGTAAATGGATAACTTGGTACTTTATTGTGTAGTATAGATTTTCTTTTGAAAGAAACTAATCTCTGATGTCTGTTCATTTTGTTAGACTTGCCTTTAAAGTATGAATCTATTGGTCAGAAAAATAACTTGCTGTAAATGAAGACCTAATCATTTTCTTGTGTATGTATATACGATACATTATGCGAAAACTCAGAAAACGAGCACTTCTGGCTTTCATTTGGTAATTGATTAACTAGTCATAGTCCAGTAGTACGTGAGAAGCTGAATAGAAAGGAATGAGGGCATGTTTTGTCATGCCTAACAATACTGGAAATCTCAGGCTTCAAAGTAAATTATGACTTTCATCCTGGTCACTGAACTCCAATTCTGTTTCATTCAATAACTTTTAGTCCCTTATGTTGTAAATTACTTGTACAGCATTGTAGTACAGCAACTCGATTGGTACTGTGCAGCTGGTTCTAATGAGTGCAGTCAGTGCCAAGTCTGCGGCAGCTTTGGTTGGCTGTAAGTATGGAATTGAAAGAAGTACTTTCCATATGCATAGGAATATGGGAATTGCTGGGGAAAAAAGGACTGCGGTCCATCTAGTTTGCCTCCTACCATTCTGGTAGTTGCATGATACTACAATAATGGATTTGTTGACTAAACATAGCAATAAATCTGTATCAATTAATCTACAACAGACGTTGCATATTAGGCGAGGCAGAATTGTGCATTAGGTGAGGAAAACCCCAGTGGTGCAAAGCTTTGGGAACTGTAGGTCCAAAGTGACCTGTTGCTCCCAAGCATGCTATACTTACCACATGTCATGTCTCAATTTACTCATGTACTGGAGCCCCAAATTTCATTTTCTGAAAGAAATCTATCAAATTTGCATACTACCGTGAACCTGGTTTGTAAGTACCATCTTAAAGCACTTTCATATTGATGCAGTCAGCAGATGTCCTCGCCAGAAAATGTCTCCCTCTCTGGGTGCATTGTCAGGCTATACCTGACTGTGTGCAATCGCAATGAAATGTCTGACCCTAAGCTGGGCTCAGCTTAAAACAACATATCTAGTCTATCACCAAGACTGACTGCTACTGCCTCTGTAATATTTCCTGCTTTCTCCCCTGCCTCATTCCCACCGTTGGCAAAATTCACTCTCTGGCCTTTGTCACCTCCAACATTCTCCTTGCTAGAATTTCAAACTCCAATGCACCTAAAATTCTGCTGTTTGTATCCTATTGTGCACTAATTATTGCTCACCTGTCATCCTCTCCTCACCATCCTCTGCTTTCCACAGTGCATCAATTTCAAAATCCTTGTCCTTGTTCATAATTCTTTCTAAGGCCTTGTACTACTCTACCTGTGTAGCTTTCTCTGGCCTTGCATCCCAGCTTTTGACGAGCTTGTGCTGTATTCCTCTACTCCGCCATTGGTGACAGAACCTTCAATCATCACACCCCTGCACTCTGGAATCTCGTTCCTAAAGCCTTTTGTCTTGCCTCATTTTCTAAAGCCTTCTCAAAACCTGAGCCTAACTCTCCTTCATAATTTCTCTGTGACCTTCTCCATCTTTGTAAGGTGTCCCACTCCACTACCGTAAGTAAAACTTCTAAGTTCTTTTCTTAGTCTTCCTCTATCAATTCAGTTCCATTCCCACATTTTTCTTTGACCAGTGCACAATCATTTACATTGTTAAATTGCATTTGCCATTTGCTGCTCAATTGCATAGCTTGCCTAAATCTTATTGCACATGCTGTGTTTCTATAGCTTTCCCTATTAGTGCCACAAGCAAGTTTCACTAGCTTATATTTAGTTTTCACATCATTAATGTAGATTAGAAGCAACAGTTCTGGGCTCGGTTGTGTTGCACCCCTGCTGGATAACCAGCTGGGGTCATACCAGGAA
Source organism: Somniosus microcephalus (assembly GCF_052327205.1). Taxonomy (NCBI): domain Eukaryota; kingdom Metazoa; phylum Chordata; class Chondrichthyes; order Squaliformes; family Somniosidae; genus Somniosus; species Somniosus microcephalus. Next base: position 179,315,837 of record NC_140993.1, on the reverse strand, counting down.
AAATAACTAGCTGGAAAAGGTACTGGAAGGCTGCCGGTACCATCAGAGCTAAAGCCCAGCATAAATCCAGGAATTACACCAGGACTATTTATTTACATAGATGGTGATCAATAGCGTGAATGGGTTGCTAGGAAGAGTATTTGAAGCCAGGGTATTAGACTTATTAAAGAAAAAAAACTATATTGTAATAGGAAGATTATATAGGGTTTTGTTTCCCAGAATGCTTGAGATCAAATGGGCTGAAGGGTTGTCTTCATCGGAATCTGAATTTATCTGTGTACCTTCTGGAGAAAAGAAGAAATTGGGTGGGGGAGTGAGAAAATATTTTGTCTTTTAATCTCTAAGATCAGTTTTACCTAATCTGTTTTGCAGGTGAAAACTGATTAAGAGGATTTTTTAACTACAGTATGTAGCTTTGAAGATCTACATACAGACCATACCATGAATAGCTCCAGTGCCAGCTGTGGGAGTCCAGGCACTGGGAGCACAGCTGAAACTGCCATAGATGTATTTAAGGATATTTGGACCAAACTGAAAGAATGCCATGACAACGACGTACAAGGTACATGGTGATCACTTCAGCTGGATTAGCATCATTTATCACCTTAAAATTACATGTAAAATCCAATAGCATAAAGCCTGAATGAGAGGTTTTGCCTGTATATCCAAATCATTAGTGGTTTTCTTGCATCTTTCTGTATTCCTTTTCATGGGCATTTGATGGAACTTGCCCTGTTTTTGCTATAGCAACATAACAGTACCCCAGTTGATGCATTGATAAGTGAGCAACTAGGTAGTACTTCACCAAGGGCCTGTAGTGAACATCATTAACTCTCTCTTTGCTTCCAAGAATCTCAGGAATTTCTGGGGGGTTTTCTCCCTCCATTCCTGATGATCTAGATTCTTGCTGGGGTATAGTTCCATGTGTCTGGCTGCTCTTTGGCATCTCAACAAAAATCCCATTCTTTTTCTGAGCATAGAATTAATGGCAGCAGACTGTTTGACCCTGAGGAAATATCATAGCCAACCCTGGATCTGCCCTTATTTGATGTAACAACGAAAGCACATCAGGTGGAAACACTGGCTGATTTTCATTTTTGTTTTCCCCCCTCTTCCCTAGAAGCACTGAGGCCATTTTTCATGGCCCTCTATGTACCCTTGTCCTGCCTAATATCCCTAACATCATTTACGATCTTCCTAGTCTTTGTGTATCAGTTCTACATTTGGCAATGTTCTTGGCAATTGACTAATTTGGGAGCCCTCTATTTTCTGTTACTTTTAATTAAATATTGTATTTTGTTGCAAAGTGGCTGTTTTATTTCCTATTCTGTCACTAAAGACCTTTTTCAGTACAGGAGTGCAGCATTGGCAGATTCAGGGTTCTCTCTCGGTCAGTTGCTTTCATTAATGTAAAAGAACTGATGTTCAGGAAATCGATTGTATCATTGATCCACAAAAATGTAGGTCTATGAATCTGCAGTTGAGTTAAGATTCCTTGTTTTTGCAATGTAAATGTGGTGATCAAGCAGCACAACAGAGGCCTTCACCCAACCAAAAGTTAAGTGTGAGGGTAAAGGCACCTATAGTGAATCAAATCAGTCACATTTTTCATAAGTCTGTGGAGGTGGTGGTTAAATTATGTAAAAATTTTTTGTTTCCTCGCAAGTTGGTTGGGAATGGGGCTGGAATTGACAGTTGAAGTGAATTTCCACAGGGCTTCTCCTGCGCATCAGCCATAACTTTGGAAGAGCTGTGGAAATCCTGTAAAAAGAGTGTTTACGCCGTTTTCCAGGGTTTCTGCGACTCTTCCGCTGTAGTTACAGCAGATGAGTGGGAAACCCCCCGTGAAAATTTACCTCGCGTGCCTTGGCCACTGTGTTCATTCTTTTCTTTTTGTTGATCCAACAGCCCCACAAAATAAATAGGGTGCTCTTCTGAGTGAAGGAGATTCAAAAGCTCAGAGCTGATTGAATTGTCATTGCAGCATAAGTGAGCTATATTCTTCCCTCTGCATCCTCTGTACACTCTTGAAGTTAGGCCAAGTTGCACAGTATTTTTGGCAAAACCATGTGGTGTATGGTGCTCTCCAATGATGATACTAAACCACCTACAGACCCATGTTCTTTCCCTCAGCTGATGCATTCAACAATTCATACTTATTGGTTGATATACCTACCTCGATCAGCATTGATTGATCCACTCTTTGAGCCCACTGAGGTTAACAGCTCTGTAGTGTTCACTTGCCAGCAAAAAGGCTTCATATGTGGAATGCAGTGAGCATTCACCATGTCTGTGACCAGTACTTACGCTGTATGTCATCTAAACATGACTCTTTCATCTACGTGATGCCTGGGATTTTCTGCCTGTACCCATGGAAGCTGACTTCACAGGGCGTCTACCCTTCTTTTCAACTTTCTCTGGTAGGACCCTGAAGAGGAGAAGTCATCAACCCAGTTGGATAATACTGCAACTCATGAAAGATGTTTGAACCCTTAGACTGCTGACACCAGGGGAAGGTCAGAGTCCATCTTTGGCAATTGCAGCTGCATGGCAAAAGACCATTGTTAAGGGATTTGACCCTTCAAGTCTTTAATTAGATAGTTTGTTGCTTCTCTAGCTACTATCATTACCACCACTGGGACTGAGTCCGTATCCTCCCTGGCTGTTTCATCATTGGGGACTGCCCCAAAATGGTTTGTCTTCTAACTATGAAATGAGATGAGGATTCTCCTGAAAAAGAAAAGGACGATGATGATCTGCTTGAGGGCAAAAGTTTTCCATTAATTAATATCTAGGGTGGCTTAGAGTTTGAATGTCACAGCCACCAGAACTTCCTCACTCAGGCTGAAGTCATTGCTAGACATTTTTCAAAAATCCCATTCTGTGGCCGTTGTCACATTTCTTTGAACCACCATCAAGAGATTCTGATCAGAGATCTGAAAGCAACTTTTGGTATTAGCCAAGATGAACAAGATCTACCATTGTCCATTGTGCTCCTGCCAACCTGTTGTATGTTACTCTGGTTGCCGATTCAGCTGCTGTCTTAAGTTGTTATCTTGACATGGAAAGTCTACTGCCAGGATATAAATCCTTAACTTCTTGATGGCTAGGCAAATAAGTGATTCTTTCATCAGTTTTTACAGATTAAGATTGCCTGCCACCAAATCCACTGAGATGGGTTTGCTAGTAAATGGGTGTCAACATAAGAAGATAAGAATTTCTGCCAATTTCCGTGATCTTTTGCACTAGTTTAAAAACATTGTGCTAGAAGCCGGCCCTGCCCACCAAACTGGCCATGCCCCCAGATCAAATGAATGACTTTTGCGACTTTCCGCTAATTGAGCCCGTTTGCAGGCCTTCGAGAAGATTCTTCAAATTAAGCTGTGTTTTTTTGACGCAAAGACACTAATGGGCACGTTTTAAAGAGTATTTTTTTAAAATTTACTAAGAACCTGACTACTGTACACCAATGTAACTAGTAAATGCTTCTGTATAGGTTTTTTAAGTCTTTTTCAGTGATTGAAAATCAGGTTACTCACAGGTGGTGGATTAGACACTGATTAAAAATACTTACTTTTTGTGATAAATCCATTTTTAGCTGTACTAATAAACTGCACCAGGTTACCACTCTTAAATATATCAAGGAATTTTATATTGCAAATTTTTTTAAATTGCATTCTAAAACGCTGCCCAATTGCGCTGGTTCATGGAAGATTTTACTTTCATCAATATGCTAATGAGTTTAGGCGGAAACTTGAGGAATAAAACCACATCTGAAAACTAACGTAATTTTGAGCCAGATTGCTGATTGCGCCCAAAGTGGAAACGCTTGGCCTATATATGTAACTCCAGTTTAGACTTAGCAGCCATGGATATAGTTTATTCTTTTGAAATTTATTGCAACTCTTAATCAATAATTTTAAAAGCATATCTAACGCTGATATTCTCTAAGGGAAATCCTGTTTGACAAAACTATTGGAGTTCTTTGAGGATGTAACTAGTGGAGTAGACAAAGGGGAACCGGTAGATGTGGTGTATCTGGATTTTCAGAAGGCCTTCGATAAGGTCCCACAAAGAGGTTGGTGAACAAAATTAGGGCACATGGAATTGGGGGTAATATACTAGCATGGATTGAGAATTGGTCAACAGACAGAAAACAAAAGAGATGGGATAAATGGGTCGTTTTCAGGATGTCAGGCTGTGACTAGTGGGGTACCGCAAGGATCGGTGCTTGGGCCCCAGCTATTCGCAATCTATGTCAGTGATTTGGATGAGGGGACTAAATGTAACATTTCCAAATTTGCTGTTGATACAAAGCTAGGTGGCAGTGTCAGTTGTGAAGAGGATGTGAAGAGGCTTCAAGGGGATCTTGACAGGCTCAGTGAGTGGGCGAAAACATGGCAGATGGAATATAATGTGGATAAATGTGAAGTTATCCACTTTGGTAGAAAAAACAGAAAGGCAGAGTATTTCCTAAATGGTGAAAGATTGGGGAATGCAGATGCTCAAAGGGATGAGTCACTGAAAGTGAATGTGCAGGTGCAGCAAGTCATTAGGAAGGCAAATGGTATGCTGGCCTTCATTACAAGAGGACATTACAGGAGTAAAAAAGTCTTACTCCAATTATATTGGGCCTTGGTGAGACCACATCTGGAGTACTGTACAATTTTGGTCTCTTTACCTAAAGAAGGATATACTTGCCATAGAGGGAGTGTAACGAAGGTTCACGAGATTGATTCCTGGGATGCCAGGACTGTCGCATGAGAAAAGATTGAGCAAACTAGGCCTGTATTCTTGAATTCAGAAGAATGAGAGGGGATCTCATTGAAGCATACAAAATTATTACAGAGCTTGATAGGGTGGATGCTGGGAGAATGTTTCCCTTGGCTGGGGAGTCTAGAACCAGGGGCCACAGCCTCAGGATAAAGGGTAGGCCATTCAGGACTGAGATGAGAAGAAATTTCTTCACACAGAGGGTGGTGAATCTCTGGAATTCTCTACCCCAGAGGGCTGTGGAGGCTCAGTCATTGGGTATATTCAAAACAGAAGTCAATAGATTTCTGACTAGTAAGGGCATCAAGGGATATGGCGATAGGGCCGGTAAATGGAGTTGAGGCAAAAGATCAGCCATGATCTCATTGAATGGTGGAGCAGGCTCGAAGGGCCAAATGTCCTGCTCCTATTTCTTATGTTGATAATAAGTATTACAATATGTGCAATAGGCCTTTGAAAACAATTGTATGTAAAGCATCATGTTTTCATTGCAAGAAACCAGTTTGTATAATGAGGATGTATTTCCAAATTTATCACCTAACTTTGCTATACAAATTGTTATGGATGATTGTGTTAATCATTGTGGTGGGAGGCCGTTTATCGTATTGTGACGTGTCAGTTGAAGGAGTGACTATATGTATAAGATCAGTACAATGACTTTGTATGTCTTTGATTAACAAGCCAGCCTTGCAAGATCCTTGGTGAACATCTCTTTAGGAACATTGAACTCTCAACTTTTGTAACATGAAGCCATACAGACCACAAAGCCCCAGATTCTAAATGAATTCACTTATCTTTGCCGGGGCAAGAGTTAGGAGTGCTGCAATTCACCTATGTCTCTGGGCTAGGGAACATGAAAATCATCTACCGTTCGGAGGACAGGTTCAGGCTTGGCTGTAATGCCTCCTGTGATCAAATTGCCTACTAACACCTGAGTAATGGCCACTTGGGCAAGGTACAAGAGAGTGGCAACCAGCAAATGTACCATCGCAAGGTGTCAATGTCTTTGGGAGGGATGGGAGAAAAAAAATCAAAGACAATGGCCCAGATTTTGCTGCCAGAGTATTGGTGAGTTTAATGACGCTCGCCGTTATTAATGTGTAAATCTTCCAGCAACTTGTGGTGAGGAAGAGATGCCTCATGAATTGCGAATCGCCGCATGTTGCTAGACGATTTGCAGTCAACCTTGTGAACACGGCAGCTCGCCATCAACCTCCCTGTGAGTTTCATGAAATCGCTGCATCTGCACAGTAATTTCTAATTAAACTCACTGCAGAAAGTTAAGGTTGCTACTTAACAGTGTAAGTATCTTTTTAATGAGGAGATTTATGTTCCTGCAATGCTAATCAAACTCTCCGGCCCAGAAAGGGAACAATTTAAACTGTGGCTTTGCATTCCTACAGGTAGTAAATTTGTTGTTAGCAATGTTCCCTTTAAGCTCCAGGGATCCTGCACAGCCAGCTTTTCAATGCAAAAACCGCACATGCATGGTATTTTGAAGGGGCTGCGCAGCGCTAGATAAAATTACAGGAACATTGGTGGTTAGAGGTTTTTTAAAATTAAAAAAAAAATCTCTTTTTTTCTCTTTCCCTTAATCCAACTTTTCTTTCCCTCTATGTATCTGATTTGATTCTATTTCCATCTCTGTCATTCCTCGTATATCTCGATCCTTAAATTTGATTGGTTGAGGAGATGGACAGACTTTTGGTCCCGTTGTTCACTAAGGTCCCAGGTGCCCCATTGTCTTCATGCACCGTTACCAGCTCACACTTCCAGCAACTTGCAGGGCAAAACAGTTTGAGCTGAAGGGTGAGGGAAAAAATCTAACTAACAGGGCACACCACGAAATGCCCTGCTCCAGCAAAATTTGTGCTGAGATTTCAGTTTCTTACAAAATTTAAAAAAGGAATGGCGTTGAATCTGGTGTCTTTTTAGGGACCTCATTGTGTGAGACACTTTTACCCATTCACTATCTTGAATACTGTGAGAGAACACAACATGAAATGTCTGAATTCCAAGTTTTTTTTAATGTTCCTTAACTTAAGAAAGGGATGAAAAGCGGTTCCAGTCATCTGGTGCATGGTTTTAAATAGGCGCAGTGGGAAATTAAATGGTTAGGCATTTGTTAAAATCCTTTTTCATTCTTCAAGTATATATATTCAGGGTGTGGACAGCATGGCAGTCATGTTTAGCCGTCGGGCAGGCATTTTTTAAAAATCTTAAGCTGTCACTAAACTGTTTGCCTAAACTTAGAACTTTCCCATTCCACATATCAGATGTAGGCACAGCCAAGGCAGCTGAAAAATAAAAACACTGATGCATTTTGTTGTCCTTTTAATTTCTTTCTCTGATTTTTGAAATCTTTGCATATATAGCTTAATGTGCAGATGTTAGCAACAAAATACTGGTTTCTATAAATATGCTAATAATCTCTCTCTTATAGTGCCATTGAGCTGTACTGGCAATGGCAAGCACCTACTCTTTATTCAGTGTAGCCTGTTGTGAAATTATGATTACCTGCATTTCCTTTGAGGGCTGGCTGAGGTGACCTCATTTTCTGTTTACATAGTGTTTACGGCAGGTACCAGTTTGAGACCTACTTTAGATGAATAAAGAACTACAGTCCAAATAGCAGTTACATTTTTATGCTAGTTTGAGGCTGAACACTGGAAAGTTAAATAATGAAGTTGAAAAAGTTCCTGCCTGGGAACTTTTTGAAACTTCTTTTGCTCTGCTTGTAGTTATACTGCCACCGAGGCAGCGCTGGTCTTACGTGGCTTGTCAAAATGCAATGTGGCATCAATTTGTTGACTTCACTTTCCAGATATATCCCAACCTACGTGAGAAGAAAACCATGCCATGTTGACACGAAAGCTACAGTATATCTGGGCCATTCGTATCTATATATTGTGATGACTGTGGTAATTGCTTTGGGATCTGATCTTGGTCTCTGCTGTGCAGGACTTGCAAGCATTGCTCAACAAGTTTTTAATTCCATGCTAAAGCAAACATAGCATTGATCCAGTCAGCCATTTAAAAGCAAATGCAGGCATGTTTAGAAATTTGCACCATCATGAGATGTGAGGAGTACATCAAAAAAACAGAAGACCTTATTTTAAACTCAGGAATTTATCAAGATTTAGTTGCCCCTTTAAAAAAAAAGCAGTGCTTTCAATTAAAGACATTTCATAGAATTATAGAAACTTACAGCACAGAAAAAGGAGGCCATTCGGCCTTACGTGCTTGTGTTGGCTCCTTGCAAGAGCAGTTGTGCTTGGTCCCACACCCCTACTTTTTGTTCATAACATAAGAAATAGGAGCAGGAGTAGGCCATATGGCCCCTCGAGCCTGCTCTGCCATTCAATAAGATCATGGCTGATCATCGACCTCAACTCCACTTTCCTGCACTATCCCCATATCCCTTAATTCCTCTGGAGTCCAAAAATCTATCTATCTCAGCCTTGAATATACTCATGACTGAGCATCCACAGCACTTTGGGGCAGAGAATTCCAAAGATTCACAACCCTCTGAGTGAAGAAGTTCCTCCTCATCTCAGTTTTAAAAGGCTGGTCCCTTTTCCTGAGACTATGCCTCCTAGTTCTAGACTCTCCAGCCAGGGGAAACAACCTCTCAGCATCTACCCTGTCAATCCCCCTTAGAATCTTATATGTTTCTCTGAGATCACCTCTCATTCTTCTAAACTCCAGAAAGCATAGGCCCAAGCTACTTGATCTCTCCTCATAGGACAACCCTCTCATTCCAGGAATCAATCTAGTGAACCTTTGTTGCACTGCCTCTAAGGCAAGAATATACTTCCTCAGGTAAGGAGACCAAAACTGTGCACAGTACTCCAGGTGTGGTCTCGCCAAAGCCCTGTACAATTGTAGCAAGGCTTCCTTACTCTTGTACTCCAACCCCCTTACAATAAAGGCCAACATGCCATTTGCCTTCCTAATTGCTTGCTCTACCTGCATGCTAACTCTTTGTGTTTCCTGTACGAGGACACTAAATCTCTCTGAACACCAACATTTAATAGTTTCTCACCATTTAAAAAATATTCTGTTTTTCTATTCTTCCTACCAAAATGAATAACCTCACATTTCCCCACATTATACTCCATCTTCCACCTTATTGCCCACTCACTTAACCTGTCTATATTCCTTTGCAGGTTCTTTGTGTCCTCCTCACAGCTTACTTTCCCACCTAGCTTTGTATCATTAGCAAATTTGGATATATTGCACTCGGTCCCTTCATCTAAATCATTAATATAAATTGTAAATAGCTGAGGCCCAAGCACTGATTCCTTGCTGCACCCCACTAGTTACAGCCTGCCAACCTGAAAATGGCCCGTTTATCTCTACTCTCTGTTTTCTGTATGTTAACCAATCTTCTATCCGTACTAATATATTACCCCCATGAGCAATATCTTGTGTAACAACCTTTTATGTGGCATCTTTTGGAAATCCAAATATACTAGATCCACCGGTTCCCCTTTATCTACCCTGCTAGTTACATTCTCAAAAAACTAATACATTTGTTAACCATGATTTCCCTTTCATAAAACCATGTTGACTCTGCCTAATTATATTATGATTTTCTAAGTGCTCTGTTACCACTTCCTTAATAATAGATTCCAGCATTTTCCCAACAACTGATGCCAGGCTAACTGGCCTGTAGTTCCCTGTTTTCTCTCTCCCTCCTTTCTTGAATAGCGGGGTTACATTTGTTACCTTCCAAACTGTTGGAACTGTTCTAGAATCTAGGGAATTTTAGAAGATCACAACCAATGCATCCACTATCTCTGCATGCACTTCTTTTAGAACCCTAGGATGTAGGCCATCAGGTCCAGGGGATTTGTCGGCTTGTAGTCCCCTTAGTTTCTCAAGTACTTTTTCTTTACTGATATTAATTATTTTAAGTTCCTAGCTCTCATTAGCCCCTTGGTTTCCTCTGTTTTTGGTATACTTTTGTGTCTTCTACTGTGAAGACAGATACAAGATTTTTGTTTAAAATCTCTGCCATTTCTTTATTTCCCATTATAATTTCTCCTGTCTCAGCATCTAAAGGACCAACACTTGCTTTTGCTACTCTTTTCCTTTTTACATACTTGTAGAAGCTCTTACAATCTTTTTTTAATTTCTTGCTAATTTACTCTCATTCTATTTTCTCCCTTTTTATCAATTTTTTGGTCCTCATCCTCAAGTATCTCTCCAATTCCCTTCTAAAATGATTTATGGAATCTGTTTCCACCACATTTTCAGGTAGAGCATTCCAGATTTCGACAACTGAGTGGAAAACATTTGCCCTCATCTCCCCTTAGATCTTTTGGCAATGATTTTAAATTTGACCTATGGATATTGACTGACTCGCCAGAGGGAGCAGCCTTTTTCTATCCACTCTATCAAAACCTCTATTAGGCCATCTCTTAACTTTCTCTGTTCCAAGGAGAACAGTATTAACTTTTCCAATCTCTCCTCATAACTGAAGTCCCTCATCCCTGGTAACATCCTGATAAACTTCCTCTTTACCCTTTCTAAGGCCTCTACATCTTTCCTGAAGTGTGAAACCAAGAATTGTCCACAATATTCCAGCTGAGGCTGAAACAGTGATTTATAAAGTTTTAGCACGATCTCTTTGCTTTTATATTCTATGCCTCTATTTATAAACCCAAGTAACCCATTTCTGGCACAGATACGATGGGCCAAATGGCCTCCTGTGCTGTAAATATCTATGATTTTGTGCTTTTTTTAAACCACCTTATCAACTTGCCCTGCCACCTTTAAAGGTTTGTGTATATGGACACCAAGGTGTCTCTGCTCATCTTCACTTTTTTCAAAATTGTGCTATTTATAGTCTGCTGCCTTTCCATATTAGGCCTCCCAAAGTGGATCACTTCACACTTCTCTGCATTGAACTCCATCTGCCATGCTTCTGCCCATTTCACCATCCTGTCTGTCATCCTGAAGTCTACAACTATCCTCATCATTATCTACTACATTGCCAAGTTTCGTATCATCTACAAACTTAAATCACTGAAATTAGCTCTTCTCCAGTTGCGTATTTTTAGCTTCAATATTTTCTGGTCTTTTTCCATAATTACTTTAAACCAAATTATGTTGTGGTTACTATTAGCTAGATGATCTACTGTAACACCCTCCATTTGCTCTACTTCATTCCCCAGAACCAGATTCAACACGGCTTCCTTGCTTGTTGGACAACAACAACAACTTGTATTTATATAGTGCCTTTAACGTAGTAAAACGTCCCAAGGCGCTGTAGGGGGTTCTGGTTGTGTGTGTGTCAGCTTCACCTCTGACTCCTTTGAGTGGTTCGAATCGCTCCACACCCCCCTGGGTTCTAGACACCGGACTTAGGTGCAGGCGGCGATGCAGAAAATCGAGTAGACAAGTGGCTTGGTGCAAGAAAACCAAATTTTATTAAAAGGCTGAATAAAACACAATACTACTGAGAATTACTGGTATAGTTACAGGCATAAAACAGTTAATACACTTATATGGGAATGGGAAACACATGGCACATCAAGGGAAACAAATACATTAAAAATCCCTTTATCCTTATCCCACCCCTTATACCTAACTAGATTAAGCTATGAGGGGCCAGGAATTCATGCTCACCAATTCAAAACCTGTCGCTTTAGATGGTGGGGTTTGAGGTCCGCTCTTCCTGTCCTTTGGGGTATCCCGTCGCCACGTGGTCACAGGGCGCGGCGCTGAAGTTGTTTGTGCAAAGGCACCCTCCCTTTTTCTCCGTTAACGGCTTCGTCGCGATGGGCCGCCTTCTCCTTTGGGCGGTCGCTGACGGTATTGCTGTGGTTGGGGGTCAGTTGGCGGTTTTTACCGTCTAATGGTTTTGCTATCCAAGCTTCGAACACCAGCTTATTCTTCAACTGGGCTATTACTGTCCATGTGACAAACGCCAGCTTATAACTAGGCCGTTTTGTCTAGATTTTTCTACCCACTCTTCGAATACTAGCTTATTCTCAAATTGTGGTTTTACTGTCCATGCATGTAATGCCAACTTATTCATCAAATGCCAGCTTATAACCAGGCGTTTGGTTCCCCAATGCATCTTTCGCTGCCCTTCTCTGCTCTTATCGGTTTACCGTAATTCTTTGTCTCGTCTCATCTGCCCGTTTATGGCCTGTGTGTCCTGTGTGGTTTCGAACTCGAGTCTCGTTCTCCTCCCGCGTTGGGCCCTCGGTGTAGTAATGGGCGTCCTTGGTGTTGAGCGGCGCGGGGAGCGAGAAGAGAGCCCGCCACGAGGCCAGGGCACGAGAAAACTAAGAGCAAGAGCTCAGAGCCAACCATGATAAGAGAGCTAAGAGACCGATCACTACCAATGGGCCTACAATTGTACCCGATTCTTCATTCCTTATCTGCGCGCCAAATCAGGTCAGTCCTTTGTCTAACTTTTGGCGGGCTCGTTTAAACTGATTAAAGCCATTTACTTTAACGATTCCTGAAATGGCTGTCTCTGTGTTATAATGGTTTCGATGTCCTGGTTGTTGGTTATATATGAGACTTAATCGGGTTTTCCTGACTTGATGGCTTCTGTGAGCCGTTGCCGATTAAATATGCAGAAAACCTGATGGCCTTGATTGTGGCCCATTCTATCCTGATCTGTTTCAAGACGAATGGAATGCATATTCTGAGTTTGCACTGCCTGGCCTCACAGAGTCTATTCACAGGTCTATGCATTTTAAGTTTTGTTCCAGGCTTGATAAAAAGGTGTCTGCCTGCTTGCAGAGCCTTGTTTTTTTTTTAAAATCCTGTCCTTTTGGTCACGAGGTTGCAGAAGCCATTTTGGGCACCCTGTCCTTTTCATAACTTGTCCAATACAGGGTCCCTTTATCCATAACTTTGGGGAATGTGGGAATTTTGAGAACCCTACAGCACTTCACAGGAGTGTTATAAGACAAAAAATTGACACTGAGTCACATAAGAAATTAGGGCAGATGACCAAAAGCTTGGTCAAAGAGATAGGTTTTAAGGAGCGTCTTGAAAGAGGGATAGAGAAGCGGAGAGGTTTAGGGAGGGAATTCCAGAGCTTAGGGCCTAGGCAGCTGAAGGCACGGCCAGTGATGGTTGAGCGATTATAATTAGGGATGCTCGAGGGCAGAATTTGAGGAGCGCAGATATCTTGGTGGGTGGGTGTTGTGCGGCTGAAGGAGATTACAGAGATAGGGAGGGGCGAGGCCATGGAGGGATTTGAAAACAAGGATGAGAATTTTGAAATCAAGGCGTTGCTTAATCGGGAGCCAATGTAGGTCGGCGAGCACAGGGGTGATGGGTGAATGGGACTTGGTGCGAGTTAGGACATGGGCAGCCGAGTTTTGGATGACCTCAAGTTTACGTAGGGTAGAATGTGGGAGGCCAGCCAGGAGTGCATTGGAATAGCCAAGTCTAGAGGTAACAAAGGCATGGATGAGGGTTTCAGCAGCAGATGAGCTGAGGCAGGGGCGGAGATGGGCAATGTTACGGAGGTGGAAATAGGCGGTCTTAGTTATGCCACGAATATGTGGTCGGAAGCTCATTTCAGGGTCAAAAATGTCGTCACAGTTGCAAAAGGTCTGGTTCAGCCTCAGACAGATGCTAGGGAGAGGGATGGAGTTGATGGCTAGAGAACAGAATTTGTGGCAGGGCCCGAAAACAATGGCTTTAGTCTTCCCAATATTTAATTGGAGACATATTGATCGAGAAAGTTCTTTTGTACACATACATCAAATTCCTCCCTTAGCACTGTTTTTCCCAGTCTATTAAAGTCTTCTAATATTACTATATTTTTGTTACTGTTGAAATTTGCCAACAAATTTGCTCATCTATCATCTCTTCACTGTTTGAAGATTTAAAAAAAACTAGCAATTTAACAGCACTCCTTCTGTTCCTTAACTCAAACCAAATAGATTCATTCTTAGAACTATCGAGTTTATCCTTTCTATTTAGAACTGTAACATCATCCTTAATACTGCCACGCCCTTCCTCTTTTTCCTTCTCTATCATTCATGAATACTTGGTAACCAGGAATATTAAGAATCCATTCCTGGCCTTGTTTGAGCCATGTCTCCGTTAATGCAACCACGTCATAATCCCATGTCACAACTTGTGCATGCAGCTCACCAGCCTTATTAGTTATACTACAGACATTGACGGACATACAATACCTCATACGTCACTTTGCTATTTTCCTCAATCTGGAACCCTGCAATTTTTGGGATATTTCTAATTTTACTGCTGTTTATATCTCCCTCTCCTCTGATCTCATTGCAGCTCCTTTCTGGTTCCCCTCCCCCTGCCAAATTAGTTTAAACTCTCCCCAATTTGTTTTAACTTGTTTTCTGTGATCTAATTTTAAATGCTGTCATAGTCGTCGGGTCTGACCCCAACTATGAAATGCCTTGGGGATGTAAGTTAAATTACTAATCCCCCCCCTTATATTAAAAAAAGGATATGTAGAGATAGTATATTGAGATTTAAAATCTTTAGGAAATAATGGGAAAATTGCCTTAGTTATAGTGCATCTAGATTTCTGAGTTATTTTCCCCCATCACAGCATTCTCAAATTGAGGAATGTGGTGCTTTTGCATTTTCATACTAAAATGCATACATATAGTTCTGCTCACTGTCCTCCGGTAAAGTTTGCAGGTAGGAAAGGAGTGTTGCATAATTATCTTTTCGAGGTGACCTTGTTCTTGTTTAACCTGTTTGTGATGCAAGATTGTGCCGTAGTGATGCCAAACATGCAGCATAAAAGTGTAGGGAAAAAAGGACTCCCCTTGACATTTTTGAGAGCTTTTACTGTTCCAACAACATTTTTGCCTTCCATGCTCCAAATAGCACCTGGAAAACAGGTGCAATGCAGAGAAACTGGTCACTAATCCCGATAGCACTGCACCCAAACTTTATGGCAGAGGTTCCCAAACTTTACTTATTGCATACCCTCTTCCAGATCTACCAGCTGCCAATTTACCCCTACCAGCAGACAGGTTTAATATTTTAACCCCTTTAATGCCCAAGCTGGACAAATTATAATACACACATACAACTTGGTGTATGGTGATTGGAGGTGAGGGCTCTGTACATCATCGTATCTGCGTTATCATTGGTACATCTTGAACTAAATTAACTGCTTTCTTGTATCTCATTCCCACAGAGCTTTATCTGAGTAGCCTATCATAAAAATGTAATAAATAAATAAAATAATGAATCCACCAAAGACAATTTCTCTCGCGCACCTCCCAGAGATGCCTCGTGTATCCCCAGGGGTACGTGTACCACAGTCTGGAAATCCATTTTTATGTTGTCTGTGCCTAAATAAGGCACAATGATGTAAATTATGTACAAATAAATGTCAGAGAGCTCTGAATACTGTTTTCCTTTAATAGCATTGAGTGAAAATCAGGAGAAACTTTGCCTATTAAAAACTGGCACTACTGATTCCTGAGCTGTTGTTTCAGTGCTATCTGTCTTGAGAGTTAGGTATTGTCAAGAGAAGCCTTTATTTTTTTTACTGAAAAATGGTTTTGTTACTTCAAGACTTGTTGAAGAATGCTGTTAGTATTTTACACTTTGTGACGGAGGCAAATGTATCACTAGCATCCCCTCCCACCCTCTATTTTTAAACGATATGACTAAATTAGAGGCAGGTGAGAGGTAAGAGCCACAAGCCCTTTCGACAGCTGCTGAGGCCTGGCCCTTTCTTGAGCCAGTAACAACTTTTCTCTACCACAGTGAGGTGGATAGGGAGTTGGTGGTAGGCCGACTTAAGGTCGATGGTCGAGAATACGCGGTATTGTGCAATCTGATTGACCATGTCAGATATGCGGGGAAGGGGGTATGCGTCCAGCTGGGTGTATCTGTTTATGGTCTGGCTGTAGTCGATGACCAGGCGATTTTTATCGCCGGTCTTAACGACCACGACCTGGGCACGCCAGGGGCTGTTGCTCCCCTCGATGATGCCCTCCTTCAGGAGACGCTGCACCTCAGAGCTAATGAAAGCTCTGTCCCCAGCGCTGTACCGCCTGCTCTTGGTAGCGACGGGTTTGCAGTCGGGGGTGAGGTTAGCGAACAGGGAAGGTGGCGGCACCTTGAGGGTGGATAGGCTGCAGGTGTTACGCGGTGGGCGGTTTAACCTTCGCTGGTTGTCGACTGTGAGTGGGGGGAGGGGTCCACCGTATGCTAGGGTTACACTTTGGAGGTGGGATTGGAAGTCCAGCCCTAGTAGGACGGCAGCGCAGAGCTGGGGGAGGACGAGGAGTTTAAAGTTTTTATACTCTGTACCCTTAACCGACAAGGTCACAGCACAGTAGCCGCTAATGTCCGTGGCGTGGGACCTCGATGCCATCGAGATTCGGTTGCGCGTTGGCAGGACAGGGAGGGAGTAGTGGCTCACCGTGTCTGGGTGGATGAAGCTCTCCGTGCTTCCGCTGTCGAACAGGCAGGTCGTGGCGTGGCCGTTTACTTTGATGTCCATCATCGACTTGGACAGGTGGTGTGGGCGGGCTTGATCCAGAGTGACGGAGGCTAGCGTGTAGGTAAGCGAGTCGTTGTCGTCTGCGGGCGAGGCGGTCGTCGGGTCCGGGGGTCCGGTGGCAGTCGGGCGTGGTGGGTAAAATGGCGTCTCCCACGAGGTAGGACAAAATGGCGGAGAAGATGGCTGCCCCCATAACTCACATGAGGCACTATTGGGGTCGGTTGCCTTGATCAAAGATGGCCACCCCCATGACTCACGTGTGGGGATACTGGCCTCAGTTGCCGTGAAAGAAGATGGCCGCCCCCACAGTTCGCATGAGGCACTGCTGGCCTCTGAAGATCCGCTCCTGCAGGCCTTAGAGAAGTGGCCTTTCTTCCTGCAGGTTGTGCAGGTAGAGTTCCTGGCTGGGCAGCGCGACCTCGGGTGCTTCTCCTGGCCGCAAAAGAAGCAGCCGGCGGCCCGATCGCGGGTGCCCGATGTCGGAGCCGGTACCAGGGGTGGCGGGCCCGGTCGGGTCCGGGACGCCGACGCTGAGGTAGGTCCCGGGGGCGGCGCTGCGAAGGGTATTGCGGTAGGGGTCGGGGTAGGTCCCGGGGGCGGCGCTGCGAAGGGTATTGCGGTAGGGGTCGGGCCCGAGTCCCAGGGTCGCGAGCAGTACCTGGAAAACGCCTCCTGGTCCTGATGGGCCACCTCCAGGGAGAGAGCGAGGGCTTCAGCTTTGTCCAGGTCGAGGTCTTTAGCTTCAAGCAGTCTTTGCCGTGAGTAGTCGGACCGTAGGCCTTTCACAAAGGCATCGCGGATATTATCTTCCGTATTTTCAACAGCCGTCACCGCTTTAAAGTCACAGTTCCTGCCGAGTGCTCTTAGCGCCCGTAAAAATTCAGCTACAGACTCTCCTGGCTGTTGCGGGCGGGATCTTAGGAGGTGCCTGGTGTACATGTAATTTACCGGGCTGCGGTACTGCTGTTTCAGTAGGTTGATAGCGGCCTCGTACGTAGTCGTGTCCTGTATGAGTGCGTATACTCTCGGGCTCGCTTGGGCGTTCAGAAGTCTTAGTTTGGATCTCTGCGGGGCGCCGGATTCTTCCAGGTAGGATTCGAAGCAGTCCAGCCAGTGTTTGAAGTTGAGGGCTGCGTTTGCTGCCTGTGGGTTTAGATCCAGGTACGGTGGTTTGAGGGCTTGCAGCCAAGCCGGCTGGTGTGGCTGTGCTTCTGGGAGGGCTTCTGGCTGGCCAGTAGTAGACATCTTTAAAATTTAGTCAATAAAATTGATATACCTATCAATTCGTCCAATAAAAAGCGACGAGTTAGGAACGTAACTAAAGGTTTTTATTGACTAAATAACAGAGCCCACCCTCGTGGGTGATCGGGTCCAACAAGGAGGAATACCAGCCAGTCGACTACCTTTATACCTGGGCAGGTAGGTGGAGCCATGGGCGGAGTCGGAGGTGGTCAGCCCAGGTATAACAGCGCGACAAGAGGCGACCTCGTATCGTGATACAACAGTGATAACGGTGATAACAATACAACAGTGATAACTATAGTGTAACGATAAAAGTGGTTTACCACACACAGTACAAGAATCTCTCTTCCACTAAGCATACAAGCTTTCATACCACCTGGAATAAAAATAGTAGCCGCACAGTCAAACAAGCACCCTCCTTCTGTTTCTGTATCATTGGTCTTCATACCCTGTTCCTCTACTGACTGTTTGGCACCGCAATGCTGCCCTCTTGCCCAGCTCCCTCCAAGCCGGTTGGAGTGCTTCTGCCATCCCAGCCGTGGTACAGCAGCGTGAAGATATTCACAGGGCCGTCCCATTTCACTAAAGGAGAAGACTACAAAAATAAAAATCACAATTTTTGGTGGCTGTAAGTAATTTCAGTACTTGCCAATACTTGCCTGCATCTGCTACTTCAATATTTTATGTCCCATGTACAGGCAATCCTGAAAAATTATTCTTTTTTCTTTTATGGGGCTTCTACTGTGCATATAGAGGAAGGCTGCTTTCAAAGTCCAGGATGCACCCAGACATCCTTATCTCCATGGCTACAGCTACCAGTGAGCCCCTTCGTACTAGTTGAGCCTGAGAGGAGGTTTGGGCACAAAGCTCTAAGTCCCAGAAGAGTGACCTTCTAGTATGCTCCACACTAATTGCCCTCAGACAGTGTTGAGAGAGAAAGATTGGCCCCTTAATCGCATAGAATGCTAGCTATTGATGAGAATAAAATATTGCAAACATTTTGTTTAAGAAAATTGAAGTTTCCTTTACCTTGTATTAAAGGTTCTATGAAATAGAATTTTTTTCAAGAATTGTTTAGACTTTTTTAATAAAAATATTCAGTCGCTATGCAAATTTCAATATTTAGAATCTCCCATATCTTTAGGATAGTGACAAAGCTCTCTGCATTACAGTCAATGTGTTTTAGCTTTTTGATTTGGTTGAATTCAGTAGGTTTTTGGGTTTGAATTACGTGCAGTGCAGTACTTGACTGCTTGAGTTACTGCTTCTCTTGTTAGTGGCTCAGGTTGCGGTTGTTTCAATTTGGAATGCTTTGTTGAACAGAATGCCTGTTCATACAGGAGCTTGTATTGTTGGCCAGTCTCATACCTTGGGATGGGTGTGGATCAGGATTAAAGTGCACTTTATATGGTTTTAATTGCAGTTGCCTATTTGACTTGGAGGAATAGAAAGGGCTTTCTTTCCCTTCTGTTTTACTACCGATCCACATGATGGAACACACACATCTCACAGGTGTTGAATGGTTACAAATGAAAAGTATCCACTTAAGTGTTTCAAATTATTTATTTAAAAATAGCTAGCAGGTAATTGTGCTTATTTTTTTTCAAATGTAAAATAAATACATGTGATTTCTTCGTACAATTTTCCTGTTGATCTGGTTTTTGGATTGAGCAACTAACATTTGATATTTTAAGCTTTTCCCACAGCTTGCAGTGCTTGACCCCAAACCTTGATTTTGCTTTGATAAAGCTTTTACAACACTGAGAAACAATGAATACTGTTAATGTTGTGCACATCACTAGAGCACATCAAATGTGTATTACAGTTCAAGCACTCCCAACTCTTTGTGTTTACAGCAAAATGCATTTTCAGTAAGCAGAGTCACATCTGTTCTGATCAGAAACTTGCACCCTTATGCGTGCAGTGCATATATGGGTAGTGTGCCACAGGATTAACAATACTTCTGAGTTATTTTATATCTGAAGTTACATAGGCTGCTTATCATAGAAAACAGCACGCTATCACACCCTACTTGTAAATCATATTTATTTACAAGGTTTATAATTACACTGAAGCAAAATTAATATAGCAGAATAACCACCAATACAAATGCTTAACTTTAATACACTGCTTTAAACTATCTTGAATAGCACAAAAGTGTCTGAAACTTCAGTATTTTCTAGAATCATTTAACTAACAGCCAAGTTATGCCGCAGGGTGGAAATGCGCTCTGGGTTTACACCACGAGTCCTGCTGCAGGGGAGGTAGACATTTGATGATTTGAGTGTGCGGGCAGGAACCACTGATCTAAACCACCCACTTGGCATTTGATATTTAAAAAATCCAAACATTTGTGATCTAAACAAACCACCCACTTGTGCAAATGCTAAACTGCACAGTCTGATGCACTTACAGGAAACTCTCGATTTACCGGCACCTAAATAACCGGAACTCTCGTGTTAACCGGCAAAATTCAGGAGTAGGTTCAGGTAAGTTTTACTTTATATTAGTGGCCGTTCCTGGATCTGTGGCCGTGTAACCGGGGTTCCTGCACCTGTTGCTAAGCAACAGGGAAGCCTGGATTTGTTGCTGTGTATGGAGCTTTCATACCTTTTACTATACCTCTCTGTAATCCGGACTTTTTGATAAACCGGCACCACGCCGGTCCCATCGGTGCCAGATTAAAAAGAGTTTCCTGTACTATGGATAAACAGTTACTTAACTTGCATTCTTACCATAAAAAATTGCTTACCTCCTCCCTGGAAAGGGAGAGCAGGAGGATCTGGATACAAAGATGTTAGTGATGAAAAACATTGCAATAGATTAATAACTGACTAGTTTTCTGTTGGTACTGATATTCCACGTTCATATTTCTTTCTAGTAAAAGGTTGGGTATTGCTCATACAGATAACTAGACAGAAGAACAGCTAAGTAAATATGACTTTCAGCTGGCCACCAATAACAGGCCCATATTAAAACAGGATCTTATTCCTAAAACAGAAAGTTCCCCTTATTGTTCTGATCACCTATTCTGTTACTGGTTGTTCAGGTTATTTGTGTTACCCTATTAAAATTATGCTATCCAGTATTGAGACTGCTTACAATTTTCTAAAAGCATTGGTAACTGACTGTCAAGTAAATCTATCAATGGCAAGGTGCTTTTTAAAGTACTTGTATTTAAAACTGTATACTGTGAACAACTAAGCAAATAAAAATGGAAATAAAATGTTGGAGAAATACAGCAGGTCAGTCAGTGTCCATGGAGACAACAGACAAATTAATGTAACAACAGAAAATGCTGGAAATACTCAGCAGGCCAGGCAGCATCCGTGGAGAGAGAAACAGAGTTAACGTTTCAGGTCTGGGACCCTTCATCAGAATTTCCACGGATGCTGCCTGGCCTGCTGAGTATTTCCAGCATTTTCTGTTGTTATTTCAGATTTCCAGCACCCGCAGTATTTTGCTATTGTAGACAAATTAATGTTTCGGGTGTGCACCCTTCTTCAAAACTGTTCTTGAAGAGCCGAAGCTTTAACTTGTCTGTTCTTGCCGTGGATGCTGACTAACCTGCTGCGTTACTCCACCATTTTCCGATTTCATTCCAGATTTCCAACATCTGCAGTATTTTGCTTTTGCTAGTTCATGCTCTGTGAATTCCTCTTTGTCTTTCAGATAATGAAGTAAAGGAATAGAATTTCAGTTAACTTGCTGAGATTAGAGGATTTCTGCTTCCTGTATGCCTTCTCACTTGATCTTGATTACAATGTTGTAATACTTTTTGCTGTTCCTTATGTATCGTCCTGAAACATAATTTCTTTTCTTAATACAGTGCTACAGGTGAAAGTAACCAAACTAAAGAAGGAGAGATGTTTGTAAGTATCATAATTTTACCCTAAAGTATTTCTTGTTATAATAATTATGAACTAAGTGTAGTTGAAACTGTCCATTACGGTGACCCAAAGAAACACTTAGTTAGATTTACTACATAGGTGGCCACTAAATACAGGCAGGGTATGTGAAAAGGCAAATGTATTTCATTGCCTTAATGTTGGGTACCTTTTCAATCAGGTTAACAATGATATTTTGTTTCATTGAAAAGGCAATCATGCAATCAAACATTGAGATAATTGACATTATTTTAGTATTACTGCACCTGTAATGTATTTAACCTGTATTCAGTAGTAATATCAACATTAAAAATCCATCATGAATTTTATTTTCAAAAGAAAAATGTTTCTAACTTTATCTCATATTCATAGCTATGAGACAGTGTAGAGCTACTGGAGAATGTTTCATAGCAGTTGTCAATATTTCAGCTTCACTCTTCTCCATTATGAATTCTCTCAGTTTCCTACATTACAACAGTGATTACACTTCAAAGAGTACTTCATTAGTTGCAAAGTGCTTTGGGACATCGGCGGTCGTGAAAGGAGCTATATAAATGCAAGCCCTTCCCCTTTCCCTTTCTTCTCCTTCCCTTCCCTCCCCTCCTTTTCCCTTCCTTACACTCCTTTCATAGAATGGCTACAGCACAGAAGTAGGCCATTCAGCCCATCAAGCCCATGCCGGCTCTCTGCAAGAGCACTTCAGCTAGTCCCACTCCCCTGCCCTTTCCCTGTAGCCCTGCAATTTTTTTTCCTTCAGGTGCTTATCCAATTCCCTTTTGAAAGCCACAATTGAATCTGCCTCCACCACCCTTTCAGGCAGTGCATTCCAGATCCTAACCCCTTGCTGCGTGAAAAAAGTTTTTTCTCATGTCGCCTTTGGTTCTTTTGCCAATCACCTTAAATCTGTGTCCTCTGGTTCTTGACCCTTCCGCCAATGGGAACCGTTTCTCTCTATCTACTCTGTCTAGACCCCTTATGATTTTAAACACCTCCATCAAATCTCCTCTCGACCTTCTCCGCTCTAAGGAGAACAACCATAGCTTCTCCAGTCTGTCCACGTAACTGAAGTCCCTCATCCCTGGAACCATTCTTGTAAATCTTTTCTGCACCCTCTCTAAGGCCTTCACGTCCTTCCTAAAGTGCGGTACCCAGAATTGGACACAATACTCCAGTTGAGGCTAAACCAGTGTTTTATAAAGGTTCTTCATAACTTCCTTGCTTTTATACTCTATGCCTCTATTTATGAAGCCTCGGACCCCGTATGCTTTTTTTAACCTTCAACGATTTGTGCACATATACCCCCAGGTCTCTCTGTTCATGCGCCCCCTTTAGGATTGTACCCTTTAGTTTTTATTGCCTCTCTCGTTCTTCCAACCAAAATGTATCACTTTGCACTTTTCTGCGGTAAATTTCATCTGCCACATATCCGCCCATTCCACCTGTCTGTCTTGAAGTCTATCACTATCCTCCTCACTGTTCACTATACTTCCAAGTTTTGTGTCATCTGCAAATTTTGAAATTGTACCCTGTACTCCCAAGTCCAAGTCATTAATACAGGAAACGTTGTGCTATCCGGCAATCTGGAGCCACTGGCAAAAATCAGCAGCCGTTTTTTATTCTTTTTGGGTTTTTTTTTTTTGCTTTGTTTGAACAGTCAAGCTGTGCAAGGTCTGTAGCTATAGCAACAGCTTCAGCTACAGAGCTTTAGGGCCACACCCGAGTGTTTAGAAGCTGTTGCTAAGCAACAGTGTTTGTTGTCAAATACGGAGATAAATACGGAGATAAGAATCTCCGTATCTCTCAACATTAACTCTGGAGAGTACGGCAGTGTTGAGGCAACGGCAGCAGCTCGGTCCCATGGGTGCCAGATAGCACAAAGTTTCCTGTATATATCAAGAGGAGTGCAGTGGTCCTAGTACAGACCCCTGGGGAACACAACTGTATACCTTCCTCCAGTCTGAAAAACAACCATTCACCACTACTCTCTGTTTCCTGTCATTTAGACAATTTCGTATCCATGCTGCCACTGTCCCTTTTATTCCATGGGCTTCACAATCTATATCAATGATTTGGATGAGGGGACCAACTGTAATATATCAAAGTTTGCTGATACAAAGCTGGGTGGGATTGTAAGTTGTGAGGAAGATGCAAAGAGGCTTCAAGGAGATATAGACAGGCTAAGTGAGTGGGCAAGAGCATGGCAAATGGAATATAATGTGGAGAAATGTGAAGTTATCCACTTTGGTAGGAAAAATAGAAAAGTAGATTATTTTTTAAATGGTGAGAGATTGGGAAATCTTTGTGTTCAGAGGGACCTGGGTGTCCTTGTTCACGAATCACTGAAGGTTAACATGCTGGTACAGCAAGCAATTAGAAAAGCAAATGGTATGTTGGCCTTTATTACAAGAGGATTTGAGTCTAAGAGTAAAGACGTCTTATTGCAATTATATCGGGCCCTGGTGAGATCACACCTGGAGTTTTGGTCTCCTTACCTAAGGAAGAATATTAGAGTGAGTGCAACGATGGTTCACCAGACTGGTTCCTGGGATGGGGGGATTGTCCTATGAGGAGAGATTAAGTAGACTAGGCCTATATTCTCTGGCGTTTAGAAGAATGAGAGGTGATCTCATTGAAACATACAACATTCTTACAGATGCAGGAAGGATGTTTCCCCTGGCTGGGGAGTCCAGAACCAGGGGTCACAGTCTCAGAATAAGGGGTCGGCCATTTAGGACTGATGAGAAATTTCTTCACTCAGAGGGTGGTGAATCTTTGGAATTCTCTACCCCAGAGGGCTGTGGAGGCTCAGTCGTTGAGTACTTTAAAAAGAGCGGGAGCGGAGAGCCAGAGCGGCAGAGTACTATAAAAAGAGCAGGAGCGGCAAGGCGGAACGGCAGAGTACTTTAAACAGTGAGGACCTAATTGGAGACACCAGCAGCAGCGGCGGGACCTTCCACGATTTCCTAAAAAATGTGTGATGTCACAGGGCAGCGGTGTGCGGACCTGAGGAAGGAACGGAGTCGGAAACCGGGGATAAAGGCAGCGTGGAGCAGAGGCCTGGGTGTCTGAGTGAGCAGACTACCTGCGAGAGAGACAATCGGCAAGCAACACAATGAAGGAGTGATGTCAGAATTCAAAGGTGTCGCTGGCACAAGAGAGGTGAGTATAGGGTGAGTAGCTGTAGTAATTTTTTTTGCTCTGTTTTGAGTATATTTCTGCTAAGTCATTCATAGCCCATCTAATAGAGGGAAGTGCTGATTGGTGAGTAGCTGTTGAGTGTTTCTTGTTAAGTTTTAAGTTTATTTCTGCTAAATTACATCAAGAGTCTGGTAAGTAGAGGTATGGCAGGGCAGC
>NC_140993.1:179266787-179290590 GCF_052327205.1 Somniosus microcephalus | reverse complement strand
GTCCCCCCCCTCTCTGTCCCCCCCCCCTCTCTGTCCCCCCCCTCTCTGTCCCCCCCCTCTCTGTCCCCCCCTCTCTGTCCCCCCCCCTCTCTGTCCCCCCCCTCTCTGTCCCCCCCCTCTCTGTCCCCCCCCTCTCTGTCCCCCCCCTCTCTGTCCCCCCCCTCTCTGTCCCCCCCCCTCTCTGTCCCCCCCCTCTCTGTCCCCCCCCTCTCTGTCCCCCCCCCTCTCTGTCCCCCCCCTCTCTGTCCCCCCCCCTCTCTGTCCCCCCCCTCTCTGTCCCCCCCCTCTCTGTCCCCCCCCCTCTCTGTCCCCCCCCTCTCTGTCCCCCCCCTCTCTGTCCCCCCCCTCTCTGTCCCCCCCCCTCTCTGTCCCCCCCCCTCTCTGTCCCCCCCCCTCTCTGTCCCCCCCCCCTCTGTCCCCCCCCTCTCTGTCCCCCCCCCTCTCTGTCCCCCCCCCTCTCTGTCCCCCCCCCTCTCTGTCCCCCCCCCCTCTCTGTCCCCCCCCCTCTCTGTCCCCCCCCCCTCTCTGTCCCCCCCCCTCTCTGTCCCCCCCCTCTCTGTCCCCCCCCCTCTCTGTCCCCCCCCCTCTCTGTCCCCCCCCCCTCTCTGTCCCCCCCCCTCTCTGTCCCCCCCCCTCTCTGTTCCCCCCCTCTCTCTCTTCCCCCCCCATCTCTTCCCCCCCCCTCTCTTCTCCCCCCCTCTCTTTCCCCCCCATCTCTCTTCCCCTTCTCCCCTCCCTCTCTCCCTCTCCCCCGCCTCTCCCTCTCCCCCCCGCCTCTCCCTCTCCCCCCCCGCCTCTCCCTCTCCCCCCGCCTCTCCCCTCTCCCCCCCCCGCCTCTCCCTCTCCCCCCCGCCTCTCCCTCTCTCCCCCCGCCTCTCCCTCTCTCCCCCCGCCTCTCCCTCTCTCCCCCCCGCCTCTCCCTCTCTCCCCCCGCCTCTCCCTCTCTCCCCCCGCCTCTCCCTCTCTCCCCCCCGCCTCTCCCTCTCTCCCCCCCGCCTCTCCCTCTCTCCCCCCGCCTCTCCCTCTCTCCCCCCGCCTCTCCCTCTCTCCCCCGCCTCTCCCTCTCCCCCCGCCTCTCCCTCTCTCCCCCGCCTCTCCCTCTCCCCCCCGCCTCTCCCTCTCCCCCCCCCGCCTCTCCCTCTCCCCCCCCGCCTCTCCCTCTCCCCCCCCGCCTCTCCCTCTCCCCCCCCGCCTCTCCCTCTCCCCCCCCCGCCTCTCCCTCTCCCCCCTCTCCCTCTCCCCCCCCGCCTCTCCCTCTCCCCCCCGCCCTCTCCTCTCCTCCCCCCCCGCCTCTCCCTCTCCCCCCCCCGCCTCTCCCTCTCCCCCCCGCCTCTCCCTCTCCCCCCCCGCCTCTCCCTCTCCCCCCCCCGCCTCTCCTCTCCCCCCCCGCCTCTCCCTCTCCCCCCCCCTGCCTCTCCCTCTCCCCCCCCGCCTCTCCCTCTCCCCCCCCGCCTCTCCCTCTCCCCCCCCCCGCCTCTCCCTCTCCCCCCCGCCTCTCCCTCTCCCCCCCCCGCCGCTCCCTCTCCCCCCCGCCGCTCCCTCTCCCCCCCGCCGCTCCCTCTCCCCCCCGCCGCTCCCTCTCCCCCCCCGCCGCTCCCTCTCCCCCCCCCCCGCCGCTCCCTCTCCCCCCCCGCCGCTCCCTCTCCCCCCCGCCGCTCCCTCTCCCCCCCCCCCCGCCGCTCCCTCTCCCCCCCCCGCCGCTCCCTCTCCCCCCCCCGCCGCTCCCTCTTCCCCCCGCCGCTCCCTCTTCCCCCCCGCCGCTCCCTCTTCCCCCCCGCCGCTCCCTCTTCCCCCCCCGCCGCTCCCTCTTCCCCCCCGCCGCTCCCTCTTCCCCCCCGCCGCTCCCTCTTCCCCCCCGCCGCTCCCTCTTCCCCCCCGCCGCTCCCTCTTCCCCCCCGCCGCTCCCTCTTCCCCCCCGCCGCTCCCTCTTCCCCCCCCGCCGCTCCCTCTTCCCCCCCGCCGCTCCCTCTTCCCCCCCGCCGCTCCCTCTTCCCCCCCGCCGCTCCCTCTTCCCCCCCGCCGCTCCCTCTTCCCCCCCGCCGCTCCCTCTTCCCCCCCCGCCGCTCCCTCTTCCCCCCCGCCGCTCCCTCTTCCCCCCCGCCGCTCCCTCTTCCCCCCCGCCGCTCCCTCTTCCCCCCGCCGCTCCCTCTTCCCCCCCGCCGCTCCCCTCTTCCCCCCCGCCGCTCCCTCTTCCCCCCCGCCGCTCCCTCTTCCCCCCCCGCCGCTCCCTCTTCCCCCCCGCCGCTCCCTCTTCCCCCCCCGCCGCTCCCTCTTCCCCCCCCGCCGCTCCCTCTTCCCCCCCCGCCGCTCCCTCTTCCCCCCCCGCCGCTCCCTCTTCCCCCCCCGCCGCTCCCTCTTCCCCCCCCGCCGCTCCCTCTTCCCCCCCCGCCGCTCCCTCTTCCCCCCCCCGCCGCTCCCTCTTCCCCCCCCGCCGCTCCCTCTTCCCCCCCCGCCGCTCCCTCTTCCCCCCCCGCCGCTCCCTCTTCCCCCCCCGCCGCTCCCTCTTCCCCCCCCGCCGCTCCCTCTTCCCCCCCCGCCGCTCCCTCTTCCCCCCCCGCCGCTCCCTCTTCCCCCCCCGCCGCTCCCTCTTCCCCCCCCGCCGCTCCCTCTTCCCCCCCGCCGCTCCCTCTTCCCCCCCGCCGCTCCCTCTTCCCCCCCCCGCCGCTCCCTCTTCCCCCCCCGCCGCTCCCTCTTCCCCCCCCGCCGCTCCCTCTTCCCCCCCCCGCCGCTCCCTCTTCCCCCCCCGCCGCTCCCTCTTCCCCCCCGCCGCTCCCTCTTCCCCCCCCGCCGCTCCCTCTTCCCCCCCGCCGCTCCCTCTTCCCCCCCGCCGCTCCCTCTTCCCCCCCGCCGCTCCCTCTTCCCCCCCCGCCGCTCCCTCTTCCCCCCCCGCCGCTCCCTCTTCCCCCCCCGCCGCTCCCTCTTCCCCCCCCGCCGCTCCCTCTTCCCCCCCCGCCGCTCCCTCTTCCCCCCCCGCCGCTCCCTCTTCCCCCCCCGCCGCTCCCTCTTCCCCCCCCGCCGCTCCCTCTTCCCCCCCCCGCCGCTCCCTCTTCCCCCCCGCCGCTCCCTCTTCCCCCCCCGCCGCTCCGTCTCCCCCCCGCCGCTCCGTATCGCTCGCTCGCCCTTCCTCTCCCCGTCTCGCTCCCTAATCGCATTTTCACTGGTTCACTATCACCACACTGACATTGACTCCTTAATTATGTGATGGTTGTCCATGAGGTCCCAGCCCTCCAATTTAAAGCCATCTGTGGTGAAAACGGCAGAGTTAAGGTTTCTGTACAAATCTGTTGACCCAGTGAGTGGCATCAAGGTGCCTGTTGTGCTTTGCATCCAAAACATTATTACCTGTGTCAGTCCTTGGAAGCAGTAGCAGCATCAGGCACCTGCTGTATGCAACCATGGCAAACTTTGTGATGTCTTGGTCTCATGGCTGCATTTTTGAAGTTGTGTTCATTAGGAGGAATTCACATTTGATGTTCAAAAGTTTATATGTTTCTATTGCAGGATGGCAACGATAGAGGAGAATTTTGCATTTCAGTCCAACCACTTTTGAAATTCCTCAAGCCATTCTGTGAGATTCATGCTTTTCTATTTGCAAGGCTAGATGCTAGAATTTATTGCGTCCAGGTTTTTGAAGCAGCTTGCCCCTTGCATTTTTACAAAGAAATCCAAGTCTTCCTTGCTTTTCTTCCTGCCTTTGTGCTATTACCTCTAGAAGGCTAGTCTTTTATTTGGAAGTGTCTGATGTAGTGCGCCAGTTTTGAAAATATTGAAGATGCCATGGCCTAGAAATTCAGGGGATTAGCAGCGGCCATTAAGGCTCGATTCGATGGAAAAAAATGGCAGCCACTGTACTTCCGCCCGATGCCGACGGATCCCGTGGGGGGCGGCAGTGCTGCCGATGTCTGCGCTCGCTATCATTTTGGAGATTATGCAGATCATTATGTCAGTGAATGTGAAATGCTTACTTCTTGCCCGATCTGCCATTTTGGAGTGCTGGCCTGTCTTAATTGTGACCAGCTGAGCAAGCGTTAAGGCTCCAGGTATTTAAAGGGATCATCAGCAACAACTTGCAGCTGACATGTTTGTTCAATTTGACTGGCTCTGTGGAACTTTCTGCAAATCTAGCAGCTTTATAAACATCTTTCAAGGTCCTAAGGCGACGGGGAGTATTGGGGCAAATGGAGAATGGCTTCATTCTTACTTGAAGGCTTCTGCTCAGAACACTTGCTCACAGTCATGAGGCTCTACTGGCAGTCCCCCTCACGCTCGAGTATCTTCGGGGGAGGGAGCGGAGGCAGCAAAGATGAGAATAAGATGCACACAGAGGGAGAAGGAGGAAGAGGGCTTTCAACAGGAGGCCATACCGACCTAGGGTCTTCAGAGAGCACTTCTCCTATATCCACTTAAGTGAGGAGCAGTGTATTAGGAGGCTCCACTTCAGCAAGGAGGTGGTCAAGCAACTCCAC
This sequence comes from Somniosus microcephalus, assembly GCF_052327205.1. Taxonomy (NCBI): domain Eukaryota; kingdom Metazoa; phylum Chordata; class Chondrichthyes; order Squaliformes; family Somniosidae; genus Somniosus; species Somniosus microcephalus. Next base: position 179,286,124 of record NC_140993.1, on the reverse strand, counting down.
CACCTCCTGCAACCTCGGAGGAGGGCGACCACAGCTCTCCCAGTGGCCCTCAGTTTCTTCTCCAGCAGATCCTTCCAGTCTGCAGAAGGAGACATAGCTAACATATCCCAGTTCGCTGTCCATCGCTGCATCTGGGAGGTCATGGAGGCTCTCTACACCAGGGGAAGGGACTATGTTTTCTTCTCTCTGAGCAGAGAGAAACAGGACGAGCGCACATGTGACTTTGCCAGGTTAGCTGGCTTCTCCATGGTGCAGGGCACCATCGGCTGTACCCGTGTCGCTTTGCGGGTGCCGCATAACAATCCTGAGATCTTCCGTAACCCGCAAAGGCTACCACTCAATGTGCAGTTGTTGTTCGACCACGCCCAGCGCACTCTGATGGTCAATGCCCGCTATCCTGGCAGCGATCATGATGCCGTCTTCCTGCGTCCAGTCGGTGTGCCAGCAATTTTTCAGCCACAACGTCAAACCTGAGGGTGGCTGCTTGGAGACGAGGGCTATCCACTCTGCACCTGGATGATAACTCCCCCCAACAACCCCAACACTCGTCCCCAGCACTCATAACGAGAACCATGTTGCCACCAGGAACATCATCGAGCAGACCATCAGGCTCCTGAAGCAATGGTTCCGCAGCCTTGACTGTTGGGGGGAGCCCTCCAGGACAATGGGTGTCCCATTTTGTGGTGGTCTGCTGCATGCTTCATAACTTGGTCATGAGGACGCAGCTCTGGCCAGCAGGGATTGTGGGACCACCTGAGGAAGAGGATGAGGAGGAAGGGAGGGAGGCACGGAATGTCCGTGAACACCTCCTCAGACTCTTGAGTCGAGTGAATGAAACCCCAGATCCCCGTTGCTCACCACATCCTCATCATACCATCCCTCTGTCAAGGAATATCATAGCATCCTCCTGGGCACAAAGCTGAAATGAGAGCCACCATAAAATAGAGATTCCAAACAAAATAAATAAATTTATCAGTAATCAAATACTATATCAACTAATCACCCTTGTGCAATCCCGTAGTGCCTGTCGTCCGAGTGCCCTTTCCTGCTCTAGTGTTCCTAAGAAGTCCTCACCCAGTGGCTTCAGCATAGATGGTGGAAGGCTGCTGAGTTTCCATGGGGGAGACTTCAGATGGCCTTGCAGGATGACCTCGAGCAGCTCTGGACCTCGAAGGCCCGGCTGTGGTCTGTATTACCTCGGCATTGGCAGCAGCAGTTTGGGCTGGCTGGCTGACGAGCAAGGGCAATGGCGGAGTGGCAGTTGTGTGAGTAGGAATGCTGTCATCCTGAGAGGACAGCAGGTTCCTGCTCCACTGACCCACTCCCCCGAGGCGTCACTTGTTTTGCAATCTGTCGGAGGACAGATTGTTGGCCTGCTGCGACACCATGCCAGCCACGATGGCAGCAGTCTGATCTTGACTGGCAGCAAACTGAGACTACAGGCCAGTTGTCTGCACTGACGTTCTGTCGCTTCCACCTGTGTTGCAAATTCAGCCGCGACATCACTCATCACACGCAGTATCATACCTGGGTCAACACAGTCTCTCCTGGAGTTTTCCATCATTTCCAGCCTGGAAATCATGGGCTCCAAGCTCTGCACAGAGCCCTGTGCAATGTTGAAGGTGTACTCCTCCAAGCTCCTTGACATTGCCAAGAGGCTCTCTGGCAAGCTTGCCATTGCACCTAGCAATTCAGTGTGCATGCCCATCACCCTTCTGAAGGCCTCATCTGAGTCATGTGCAGCAGAACTCGCGCGCGAAATCTCCCTCTGGAGAGGTGGCCCCCGAGCTACCCGATCCCTCTGGCCTTGCTGCAGCCCACTCATGCCTGGTGCCTCACCCTGTGCAGATTCCACATCTACACTATCCTCTAAATTACACGCAGTTTCAATTTCTGAGCTGGTGTCTGCGAGTGTCAGATGCAGTGATGCAGTATCATTTTCTCTTTCTCCCGCCCCCCTCGCTCTCCTCCGTCGTCTGGGGGTCAGGCTGTGCGGCTGCTTGTTCTTGGTTATCTGAAAGCAGAAAGGCACAAGGGTCATGTTGTGGTGGCGGGGGAAGAACAAGAAATGCATGCGTACAGCATCCGCTTGTAAATGAGAAGAGACTGTGGGATGAGGGGCGAAGTGGGATGGGAAAAGAAGGATTAGGAATAAGCTTACCGTTGCTGCCACAAGAGCTTCAACTTCACCCGTTGCCACGGCATCGGTGACTTCCTGTCCAATGATGTCGAGCACACTCTCATCCAGTTGGCTCAAGGCCTGGATTGCGGCTGGTCGCCTTCCAAACCCCCCCTCACCCCACCCCAGGCCTGTCTGCCACTGCTCCTGGCGACTGTGCGTGACCTTGGCCTGCAAGAGGAAGGGAAGTGTGTGTGTGAGTGCGGTGCAATGTGTCTGGGTGATGTGCCTGCCATAGCTGAATAGCTGTCAGTGTGCAAGTTATGAGATTGTGGGTGTGAGTCTTGCAGTAGTGGTAAGGTTGTGAGGGTGAAGTGAAGCTATGATTGTGAGGTATGAGTGGTGATAGGTAGAGATTGTTGGTATGGGGGTGTGATGCATTGAGTAGCGCGAGAGGCTTATGGTGCAGATGGTGGGATATGGCATTGGCTGAAGAGTTCACTCACCTTGACCAGCTGTGTGAGGTCATTTAAATTTCTTACAGCATTGGATCCAGGACCTGGGGATCACGTAAGCAGATATCTCCTGCCAGAGCCTTCTACATGTATGGGCCAATGGCTTCCTACCAGTTTGCGGGAAGAGGACAGCGGCCTCCTCGCCACGGCCACCACCAGTGACTGCAGAGCCCCATCTGAGAACCGTGTTGCTCTCTCCCTCTGCTGCCGCTCAGCCATCTCTTGATAAATCGGTTCTGCTTCCAAGTGGAATGACAAGGTGCTGCTGCATCAATGCACCTCCCCTTTAAGTAGTGGATAAAGCCTAGGCCAAACATGACTTGCAATTAGACTGCATAGGAACAGGATTCGGCCATTCAGACCCTTGATCCTGTTCCAACATTCAGTGAGATCATGGCTGATCTGCGACCTAACTCCATGTACCCACCTTTGGCCCATATCCCTTAATACCTTTGGTTAACAAGCTATCAATCTCCAATTTAAAATTAACAATTGATCTAGCATCAATTGTCATTTGCGGAAGAGAGTTCCAAACTTCTACCACTCTTTGGGGGAAAAATTGGGTGGCATCCCTTTTGGGGCGCTAACGTCGCCGGGGCGCTAATTTCAGCACCCCGAAAAAGGTAGCGCCCCTCCATCGGAAATTCATTAATAGCGCCCCAAGCAGGAGGTGGAGTGCTACTGAAAGCACTCCACCTCCTTCTTGGGGCGGTACAACTGAAGATATCGGTGCTACATGCAACAGCGCCACGCACATCGGCACGTAGTGCCGCGTCATTGCAGGCCGCCTCCCCTGATTAAAGGGGAGGGGCCTAGCACTGCGCGCACCGGGGCCCTGCTAGACCGGCATCCCGAGGAAAAAAGGGGAAGGGGGCAGGTGCTGGCAGTTGGCCAAAAAAAAATGGCTGCCTGGCACCTGCCCTTTAAGTAGTGCCGCCGCTGCAAAAACACCCCCCTGATCCTGTCGGACATTTCGTCCGGTGATAGATCAGGGGGCACAAGCGCGAAGTTTGCGGCCGGGGCGCAAGCGGGACGCTGCGCACGGCAATCATGTCGTCGCCGGTGCTGCAGGACGCTACCGGCTACTGCCGCCGCTAACCTCCCGCTGAATTTCACGGGAGGTATTAGCGGCACCGCACCCGGGCGCTAGGAGATTTGCGCCCCATTAGTGCCCCCCTGGGGTGCTAATGAGAGGCGCAAATCAACCCAATTTTTCCCTCTTTATGTGTAGAAGTGTTTCCTAATTTCACTCCTGAAAGGTCTGGCTCTAATTTTTAAATGTCCCCTAGCCCTAGAATCCCCAACCAGCGGAAATAGTTTCTCTCTACCTTATCTGTTCCTCTTAATATCTTGAAAACTTCGATCAGATCACCCTTTAACCTTCTAAATTCTAGGGAATAAAACCCTAATTTGTGTAATCTCTCCTCGTAACTTAATCCTTGAAGTCCGGGTATCATTCTAATAAACCTACGTTGCACTCCCTCCAAGGCCTATATATCCTTCTTAAGGTGTGGTGCTCAGAGCTGCTCACAGTACACCAGGTGTGGTCTAACCAGGGTTTTGTATAGCTGCAGCATAACTTCTACCCTCTTATATTCTAGTCCTCTAGTGACAAAGGCCAGCATTCAAGTAGCCTTTTTGATTATGTTCTGTACCTGTTCATGACATTTTAATGATCTATGTACCTGGACCCCCAAGTCTCTTTGGACCTCCACTGTTTTAGCTTTTCACCATTTAGAAAGTACCCTGTTCTAACCTTTTTAGGTCCAAAGTGGATGACCTCACATTTGCCTACATTGAAATCCATTTGCCACAGTTTTGTCTATTCACCTAATCTGTCAATATCTTTGTAATTTTATGCTTTCATCTACACTGCCTACAGCGCTGCCTATCTTTGTGTCATCGGCAAATTTGTATATGTGACTTTCTATGCCATCATCTAAGTAGTTAATAAATACTGTGAATAGTTGAGGCCCCAACACAGATCCCTGCGGGACACACCTAGTCACATCCTACAATTTGAGTACGTACCCATTATCCCTACTGCCTGTCTCCTGCCGCTCAGCCAATTTCCTAACCAGATAAATAATTTGCCCTCAATTTCATGGGCTTCTACCTTGGATAACAGTCTCTTATGTGGGACTTTTATCAAATGCTTTCTGGAAGTCCATATAAATAACATCTATAGACATTCCCCTGTCCACTACTTTAGTCACCTCTTTAAAAAATTCAATCAGGTTTGTCAGGCATGACCTACCTTTCACAAATCCATGCTGGCTCTCTCTGATCAACTGAAAATTTTTGAGGTGTTCAGTCACCTTAATTATCCTTAATTATAGACTCTAGTAATTTCCTGACAACAGATATTAGGCTAACTGGCCTATAACTCCCTGGTTTCCCTCTCTTGCCATTCTTAAATAGCTGAGTGACATGCGCAATTTTCCAATCTAAAGGAACGGTTCCTGAATCGAGAGAACTTTAGAAGATCATGGTTAGGGCATCTGCAATGTACTCACCTACTTCCTTCAAAACTTTGGGATGGAAAACATCTGGTCCTGGAGATTTGCCATTGTACCTGATATTGGCCCACCTATTGAGCGGTAAGCCAATGAGCAGTGGTTTTAGCACTGAGATCAGCACTACAATCATGTAATGAGCACTCAACACGAATTTTGCATGCTAACTCGACCACTTTGACCCAGCACAGCTAAGTAGCACTGGGCCATGACATTGCCTGTTTTCAGGCCATATCCAATTTCTAGGCCCATATATTGCTTCTGCTAATACAATAGCAAAATACTGCGGATGCTGGAAATACTCAGCAGGCCAGGCAGCATCTGTGGAGAGAGAAACAGAGTCAACGTTTCAGGTCTGGGACCCCTCATCAGAACTGGAAAAAGCTGGAGATGTAACAGATATTAAGCAGGTGCAGATACGGGGGGGGGGGGTGTGGGGGGTTTAGGAGGGGAGGAAGGAATTGAAAGAACATACTGTGCTTATGTAAGAGGTAGGAAAGATAAAATGTTGCAAATGGGAATGGCAAAATCATACAGCATGAAAAATGGAGGCAGGGATTATTATCTGAAATTGTTGAACTCGATGTTGAGTCCGGAAGGCTGTAAAGTGCCTAATCGAAAGATGAGGTGCTGTTCCTCGAGCTTGCGTTGAGCTTCATTGGGACAATGTAATAGGCCGAGGACAGATAGATCAGAGTGGGAGTGAAGCGGAAAGTGACAGGCGACCGGAAGCTCAGGGTCACCTTTATGGACGGAACGGAGGTGTTCCGCAAAGCGGTCACCCAATCTGCGTTTGGTCTCCCCAATGTAGAGGAGACCGCATCGTGAGCAGCGAATACAGTATACTAAATTGCAAGAAGTACAAGTAAATCGCTGTTTCACCTGGAAGGGGTGTTTGGGGCCCTGGACTGTGGGAAGGGAGGAGGTAAAAGGGCATGTGTTGCATCTCCTGCGCTTGCACGGGAAGGTGCCAGGTGAAGGAGAAGGGCTGTTAGGGGTGATTGGGGACTGGACCAGGGTGTTGCGGAGGGAGCAGTCCCTTCGGAATGGTGAAAGGGGAGGTGAGGGGAAGATGTGTTTGGTGGTGGGATCACGTTGGAGGTGGCAGAAATGGTGGAGGATGGTACGTTGAATGTGGAGGCTGGTGGGGTGAAAGGTGAGGACAAGGGGAACCCTATCGTAGTTCTGGGAGGGAGGGGAAGGGGTGAGAGCAGAAGTGCGGGAAATGGAACAGACACGGTCAAGGGCCGTGTCAACCACAGTAGAGGGGAATCCTCGGTTGAGGAAAAAGGGAAGACATGTCGGAAGCACTGGTATGGAAGGTGGCATTGTCAGAACAGACGCGGCGGAGACCGAGAAACTGGGAGAATGGAATAGAGTCCTTACAGGAAGCGGGGTGGGAGGAAGTGTAGTCCAGGTAGCTGTGGGATAACGGACATATAAATACCTGAACTACCACTGCAGATTGTGTGTGTGTTGGGGTGGCGGGGGAAGCTTCTTCCAACAAAAAAATCAGCTGCTTTTGTTTGTGGTTCCCCAAATAAAATAGCACTTGGACCTTGACTCGGGGAAAATAAAATAAAAACCTAAGAATTCAAACAGCACCACCTGGGTGTGGTCTCCAGTTAAACGCACACAGACCCAGGAACAGATAATGTGGAGGGAAATCATCAAGTTGACTTCAGTTATGAGATGGGAATTGATCTCCAGTATACATGTGCTGATCCAGTACAGACATATAATCACAGGAAGTTGAAGCAAGAGTGGTAAATTACCACTCCATCTGCTACCAAAAGCTTCATATTATTAAAAAGCGCAACAGTCTAAACTCTGTTGCAGATCAACATAAAAATGATTTAAATAGTGTTTCTCCAATATATGATCCAGCTGCCTGCCTTGGACTTCCAAGCCAAAGACCCTAGCTGTAATTAACAGAATAGTGACATAAAGCTTTCAAAAAATTCCAGAGGTGAGGTGAGAGTGACTGCCCTTGACATCAAGGCAGCATTTGCCCGAATGTGGCATCAAGGAGCCCTAGTAAAACTGAAGTCAATGGAAATCGGGGGGGGGGAAACTCTCCTCTGGCTGTAGTTATACCAAGCACAAAAGAAGACGGTTGTGCTTGTTAGAGGCCAATCATCTCAGCCCCAGGACATCGCTGCAGTTGTTCCTCAGGGCAGTGTCCTAGGCCCAACCATCTTCAGCTGCTTCATCAATGACCTTCCCTCCAACATAAGGTCAGAAGTGGGGATGTTCGCTGATGACTGCACAGTGTTCAGTGCCATTCGCAACTAGTATGGCACAGATAATGAAGCAGTCCATGCCCGCATGCAACAAGACCTGGACGACGTTCAGGGTTGGGCTGATAAGTGGCAGGTAACATTCACCCACACAAGTGCCAGGCAATAACTATCTCCAACAAGCTAGCGTCTAACCACCGCCCCATGACATTCAGCGGCATTACCATCGCCAAATCACTCACCATCAACATCCTGGGGGGGGGTCACCATTGACCAGAAACTTAACTGGACCAGCCACATAAATACTGTGGCTACAAGAGCAGGTCAGAGGCTGGGTATTCTGTGGTGAGTGTCTCACCTTCTGACTCCCCAAAGCCTTTCCACCATCTACAAGGCACAAGTCAGGAGTGTAGTGGAATATTCCCCACTTGCCTGATGAGTGCAGCTCCAACAACACTCGAAGCTCAACATCATCCAGAACAAAGCAGCCCGTTTGATTGGCACCCCATCCACCACATTAAACATTTACTCCCTCCACCACCGGCGTACCGTGGCTGCAGTGTGCACTATCTACAAGATGCAGTGCAGCAACTCGCCAAGGCCTCTTCGGCAGCACCTCCCAAACCCGCGACCTCTTCCACCTAGAAGGACAAGGGTAGCAGGTGCATGGGAACACCACCACCTCCAAGATCCCCTCCAAGTCACACACCATCCTCACTTGGAAATATATCGGTGTTCCTTCATCGTCGCTGGGTCAAAATCCTGGAACTCCCTCCCTACCAGCACTGTTGGGAGTACCTTCACCACACGGACTGCAGCCATTCAAGAAGGCAACTCACCACCACCTTCTCGAGGGCAACTAGGGATGGGCAATAAATGCTGGCCTTTGCCAGCAACGCCCACAATAAAATTTAAAAAACAGTTCTTCGCTGCAGGGTTCTACTGATTATGACGCACTCTAGGAGATGGAGCCAAGGAGAGACAGGTAACTGTCAATCTAGAATGCCAAATATAATAGACCACCTCTGATAGCATCTTGTGGGTAGAGAGGGAGAAATGACCAGTCCTGGGGCTATTGCAACCAAGTAAATTTGGACAACAAAAATTAGACTCTTGTATCTTTTTAGCACACAAATCCAACCTCACAAGGGAATCACTACACAGCCCTTTCAGCCACCCCCCAGCTGCGTTTAAAGGTACAGGCCAGGTGAAACAAAAATCCAAATGATCAATAGGCAATGTCCAAGAAGTCACCACATATAAAATTAAATGCTCTCCTGATTCCAGGATGCTGTTCAGTACTTTTAATCAGTTTAGCTTCGATGGCTTTTTCCTTCACTGCAGACTGGCCTGGCTAGAGGCTCTTGGAAAGGAATTAATGCCATCTGACTATTAATCTAGGTTCACATTTCAGTGCAATCGCATTGTCCGAGGTGCTATCTTTCAGATGAAGTGTGAAACGGAGGTCCTGCCTACCTGTTTATTTCCTACTAGCTGGGGGAGCCTGGCTTTGCCAGGGCTGTTTTGGGCCGGGCGGTTTAAATCGAGTCCCAGGCTTTGGGGCCTGTCTGTCTGTCCCTGTGTGAATCTGCTGCCGGGCAACATTTCTACCTTTTTAATAGCTTCAAAGATGAAAGTGAAAGTACTTATAAAACGTTTTTGGTAAATGTTATGTAATTTTTAAAAGAGATACTAACTTTTTCGAAGCTGAATTAGCAGATTTTGAGCTGGAAGTAGTGAAGCAATGGCTGCCCGATGCCCGAGTTGAAAAGCATTAGTCCCGCCCACAGACGCAGCGATTGGCCAACCATCAGGTGACTGAACTGTAGGATTGGTCAATCGTGCCGGCACAGGATTGGTGGACCTTGACGTCAGTCAATCAATGTTATTAGCAGATAATGAGTTTAATTTTGACGGTTTTTTGCATAACGCGCGAACAAATTTTGTCCGACCAAAAAGTAAATATGCTTATGACGGTTCTGGAATTGTAAGCTTTCTTTCGATGTAACACACGTGTAGGTACGCTCTATAACTTTCGAGTTTATTGAAGACAGACAGACAGACGGAATGACAGACAGATAAGAGCAGGGAGTTCTCCTAGTATCCCAGCCAACATTCATCTTTTAACTGCTGCCACCAAAAGAAAGAGTATTTATTTATTTCAGTTGCTGTTTCTGGGACCTTTGCTGTGTGCAAATTAGCTGCTGAATTTGCCTGCAAAACAAAACTGATTACACTTCAAAAATAGCATCACAGTACTGAGTATAGAAACCAGCCTGCCAACTTCTAACATAGTAGAGAAGACCACAAGGGGCAGAGGAACATGATAACTGATATACAGGACAACAACATGGTAGAAATCAATTCTAAATTCAGAGGCACTTAATTAACTGTCAAAAGCACAAACTTCTTCCAAACTTCACTGGCCACAGAGCCAGAGTTTCTTTTGTGAATATTTCTTGCCACCAATTGAAGATCAGATGCATATACATTGGACTCAGCAGCTAAGATTATGTTGCATGGCATCCTGTGCATTGTAGCATTATCTAGGGAACCAAAGTATCAGTTTTTCAATTTACACTTTGCTTTTGGAGGTTAAGTGAAGGTTAGTTAGAAAACTTCAAGGTATATAATTTACACAAACCTCTTGTGATGGGAACCATAGCATTCAAGGAAAACAGCCTTATTGGGGCCACTTTCCCTACAACTGATGATAATGATGGCTGTTACTTTGTCAGGCAGGGCAGCACACCTTTGAGAGATATGGGCCACAGGCAGGTGAAAGAAGGAACCGTCCACGTGGCACATCCATTATTTTCAGTTTCAGGTGCAACTGTGCATTCAGTCAATTAATGCAAGGCAGGGTATTGTGCATTTGGAAGATAATACATAAAAACATAGAAGATAGGAGCAGGAGTAGGCCATTTGGCCCCTCGAGCCTGCTCCGCCATTCAATGAGATCATGGCTGATCATCCAAATTCAGTACCCTGTCCCTGCCTTCTCCCCATATCCCTTGATCCCTTTAGCCTTAAGAAATATATCTAATTCCTTCTTGAATATATTTAATGAATTGGCCTCAACTGCCTTCTGTGGTAGAGAATTCCACAGGTTCACCGCTCGCTAGGTGAAGAAATTCCTCATCATCTCTGTCCTAAATGGCTTACCCCTTATCCTTAGACTGTGACCCCTGGTTCTGGAATCCCCGGCCATCGGGAACATCCTTCTTGCATCTAGTCTGTCTAGTCCTGTTAAAATTTTATACGTTTCAATGAGATCCCCTCTCATTCTTCTAAACTCCAGCGAGTATAAGCCCAATCGATCCAATCTCTCCTCATACGTCATTCCTGCCATCCCAGGTATCAGTCTGGTGAATCTTCGCTGCACTCCCTCCATGGCAAGAACATCCTTCCTCAGATAAGGCGACCAAAACTGCACACAATACTCAAGGTGTGGTCTCACCAAGGCCCTGTACAACTGCAGCAAGACATCCTTGTTCCTGTACTCGAACCCTCTCACTACGAAGGCCAACATATCATTTCCCTTCTTAACCGCCTGCTGCACCTGCATGCTTACCTTCAGCAACTGGTACACAAGGACACCCAGGTCTCGTTGCACTTCCCCTTCTCCCAATCTATTGCCGTTCAGATAATAATATACCTTCCTGTTTTTTGCCACCAAAGTGCATAACCTCGCATTTATCCACATTATGCTGCATCTGCCATGCTTCTGCCCAATCACCCAACCTGTCCAAATCATACTGGAGTTTCTCTGTATCCTCCTCACAGCACACATGCCCATTCAGCTTTGTGTCGTCTGCAAACTTGGAGATATTACATCTAGTTCCCTTGTCTAGATCATTAATATATATTGTGAATAGCTGGGGTCCTAGGACCGATCCCTGCGGTACCCCACTAGTCACTGCCTGCCACTCGGAAAAAGACCCGTTTATTCCAACTCTTTGCTTCCTGTCTGCCAACCAGTTCTCTATCCAAGTCAGTACCTTGCCCCCAATCCCATGTGCCTTAATTTTGCACGCTAATCTCTTATGCGGGACCTTATCGAAAGCCTTCTGAAAGTCCAAATACACCACATCCACTGGTTCTCCCTTATCTATTTTACCAGTTACATCCTCAAAAAATTCCAGTGGATTAGTCAAGCATGATTTACCTTTTGTAAATCCATGTTGACTTTGTCCGATCCTGTCACTGTTTTCCAAGTGTTCTGCTATTACATCTTTTATAATGGACTCTAGCATTTTCCCCACTACCGATGTCAGGCTTACCGGTCTATAATATGCACAGATGTGACTGGCCAAATGGCTTCCTGTGCTGTACCACAGTATCCAGCCAACAGGAGAGATGGGAAAGAGACTGTTCTTGTGTTATCTGCACTTCAACTGGCACATTAGCATCTATCTCACAGGGGGAAGAGAATATTTTGTCTGTTCATTATGTATTAAAATCATAAGCCAGTTTATAAAGAAGGGGTTTATGATTTTGTTGCATATAGCACATGGTGGAAGTGTTTCCCCAACATATTTCTCTTGAATCAGCATTGGACAGCATGACAGACATTTTATTGCATCACAGTTCATCTGTACACATGGACGATCCACACACAGCTAGTACAGGAGATTTTTGAGGTATGGGATGACCCCATTTTTACTAAATTGCTGACCACCCAACTTTCCTTCCTGGTTCCTTCCCCTCAGGTACTGTCCATGTTCCTTTCAAAACAGCCGTCATCATCCTCAAAACCCCCCACCCATGATCATTCTGTCCTTGCACACTAGTGCCCCATCTCCAACCTCCCTTTTCTTACCAAAGTCTGTGAACGTGATGCCTTTCACGCGGTACTGCCTTTTGCACATCCTTTGGTGTCTTATTTTACGCAGTATTTCTTAAAACTGCGCTCCGATCCCTTAGTTCCAAATTAGCAACATCAATGTAGTTCTTAAACTATCTGAGTTTCTTCTAAATTGCAATTTGAAGTTTTTTACATGGAAAACAACACACTGCCTAGTGTGAGAGTTGTTTCATATACAGGAAGCTTTCTGATATCCGGCACTGACGGGACCGAGCTGGTGCCGTACCATCAAAAGTGCCGGACATACCAGCGTTAATGTTGAAACATACGGAACTGAAAATCTCCGTGTGAATCAACAAACCTTGTTGCTTAGCAACAGCTTTAAAACAGTCGGCTGCAGTTGCAAGCGTCTCTAGCTGAAGCTGTTGCTATAGCTACAGACCTTGCAGTGCCTGACTGGGAAAAGAAAAACAACGAGAACTAAAAAAACGTATAGAAAACAGCTCCTGATTTTTGCCGTTAGATCGAGTATTCCGGACATATAACCTCCGGATAAACCAAAGTTTCCTGTAATTAGTGAACTACAGGCTTTAGTTGTACATTATTTGCTTTGGTGTAAAAATTGAGTTGTTACAGGGTTATGAAGAGAGAATGGAGCATCGGGATTAGTTTCGGATTGCTCTGACAGAGTCGGCACAGGTGTGACTGGCCAAATGGCTTCCTGTGCTGTAACTCTTTTTTAGGCCCTCCTCAGGTTTGCTTTTGAAGTTGTTTCCCAGAAAATAACTCTTCACTCATTTCGTCCGCCGCCCATTTTCAGAAGTGGATCGTAGATTTCGCTATCTGCGCGCTCGTGTTGGGATGGGTCTCAATTCTTATGTTTACTAAATTCATGAGTTTAGAAACATTGAGCAGCTAATTGCTTCTATGGCAAAAAATCCATAGCAAATTATTTACTTAGTAGCGGGCAGAGTTCCTCAATAGGAGCCCTGCTCCTAGATTTTTGCACTGCTTGGGTAACTTTCCTGCAAACGATGACTAATGAAAAAAAAAGTTAGATTTACCTACTTTGCAGGGTTGTCTTTATTCTTTAAATGATAGGCAAGTCTTTCTTTCAATTACACATCACAATACTTTCCAACCATTTTTTCAGACCCTATTGGGTTCTGTTTCTTGCCTTGTTAGGAACTTTATTGTGAAGTCAGTTTAGGTAAATTCAGGTTTTATACAGAGCATGAGTGGGAAGTCATGTATGACTGTCCAGCATGATGGGACAAGAAAAATTAGTTTGGGCATAAAGCTTGCTTAAGTTCCTATAGCTTATGAAGTATGCCTGTTGTTTGGTAAAGAAAACAATGTGGGTAATCCATTTTAGCTATCTAGACCTAGAAATTTGCGTAGGCCGGAAACCTGCCGGTGCCACTGCGGACCGCCTGCAAAAAGAGCGCAGGTGGCGCCGGTATTTTGGTGCTGCTTTACGTTAGTGCAGTGCAAAACCTGCAGTGCAACACGCTGTTTCGGGCGGTAGTTTCAGCCGGAAGCCCAGTGTAGTGTCCCTGGAGTGAGGCAGCGTTCTCTTGAAGCTAACCTGGCATTTTGGAAAGAGTGCCTTCCAAAATGAAAAAAATAAAAATCATTTAAAAATAGGCAGTCTTTAGCCCTTGGAGCTAAACTGCCTTCTGGAAAAAAATAAACATTGCAAATATTTCCAAAATGTCGGTCTTCAGCTCTTAAAGCTTAACTGCCTACTGCACGTAAAAAAATGGGGAATGTGCTTCAGCTCCAACACACAAGGCTCAACAAGCCAGGGAAGATGCACCCAGGGTCTCGCATGCAGCACTCCAGCTTTGTGAAGGGGGTCAACTGCAAGAGAGGTCCTCTACCCACAGGGGCCAGGGGGCCCTCCAGAAAGCAGGACGCGGGACCAAATCACTGAGGCCGTCACTGCCAGCAGTGTTGCCCCCACGACCAGGCTCCAGTGCGCAAAGAAGCTTCATAACCTCAGACCAGTGGTCAAGGTCAGTGAATGCATTTTCAAAAGCCTTCTACCAACTGCACCACTAGCCTCACACACTGCTTATTGCATGACCCCAACCCCCCCTCAATCACTCTCCTACCAACAATCTGTACCAAACACGAGGCACACCACCCATCCCTAGCTTCACCTCACCCCCTTGGAGGAGACGGTGCTGGCCATTCTTGGCAAGGGCATAGCTGAGCCCTTGGCCAGCGGCAGGGTCGAAGGGATACAAGATGCTGGTATCCTCATACGTTATCCTCTGCCTCGCATCCTACTTACCCCATATCCCACAATATCTTCTGATTTACAAGATGTGTATGGTGTAATCATGCACCTCTTGCTTTCTCACCCTCCCCTCACCACAACTCTACCCTTGTGCCTTCCTTATTTCACACACACAAGAAATCCAACCTGCCCAGCCAGTGGTTGACCATGAAGAGGGAGAGGAGAGTGAAGAAGAAGAAACCCCATCACTCGATTTGACACTCCCAGCCACCAGCTTCTCGAGGCTGTCCTGCAAGGCCATCTGCAGTGTTCCCCACTGAAAGTCAGCAGCCTTCCACCAGCCATGCTGTAGACGCTGGGGTAGCACTGTGTAACATCACTAGGATAGGCAAAGGCACACACACAAGACAGTCACTAAGAGAAAGCATAAGGGTGATTAGTTGATTTCTTGATGTTCTATTGGATGGATGGATGGATGGATGTTTAAAGTTGGATTGGAAAGTTTGCTTTGTGGTGGCTTTTATTTCAGCATTGTGGCCAAGGGGACACTATGATGGTCAATAATAGAGGAAGGTAAGGTGTGGGAAAATGTTGAAAGGGGAATTGGGGTTGTGATCACTGGTACCACAGCAGATGATTCCATCCTGGGCAGAAAGGGGCTGTCTGGGTTGCATCCTTCCAATTCCTCCTCTTCTGCATCTTCCTCTTCCCTCTGTGAGCGGATGCTGGAAATCTGAAATAAAAGCAGAAAATGTCAGAAATACTCAGCAGGTCAGGCAGCATCTCGACCCGAGACGTTAACTCTGTTTCTCTCTCCACGGATGTTGCCTGACCTGCTCAGTATTTGCAGCATTTTTTGTCTTCTCAGAGGCCTTCCTTTAACATCTGAAGCCTTGCAAGCATCCAGCAGCACTCCCTGCACACTTTTAACATCTATTGCACCAAGCCACTACTTCAATAAAATATTTTTTTTTAAGTCCAAAAGCTTAAATCAAAACGTACCTGAAAGTTGTGTGTGTCCCTTTAAGAAGCGCTGACAGCGTCTCTGCAGGGCTGCTTTGCGCATGCTTTTTTGTGCATGCTTTAGGACCCAGCGTAATGATGATCGAAAATGTCCAAGTTAGCATTCGTGCTGTCAAGTCAGGCATTGCACGCCAATTGACTTCACAAGCCGCTAATTTACATTTCAGAGGCCAGCGCCGTCAACGGCAGCGCTATGGCCCTAACAAAATGGTGGCCACCGTGTCCCGTGCTAGAAGTGACAGGCTGCCATTTTTTTCCAAGAAAACCAGTGTTAACAGCCAGCGCTAAGGAAAGCAATTTCTAGGCCCTATTGTTTAATATATCTACTTTTATGTGAAAATTCAAAGTAACTTTGTCAAAATTGAATTTTTAAAACCCGAAGTGAATTTGTTTTTTCTTTCTTGGCCTTTTTCTTTATGGCTCACAAATGAAGGAATCCAGCAGATTAGTTGAATAGCCTGTTGTGATTCATTGCATACTTTGCAAAATGGCTAGTCATTATACAAGTATCTCATTGTAGATATAATGGTCCTTAACGAGAGTCACTGTTACTGATTCCCCCAAATTCCTGAAGTTTAATATTTCAGTACAGATAACCAGCACGACAATGGAGCTCTTATGTTGGACTTTGCTGAATGTTACAGCTAATGATTCTGTAGACACTGGGGCAAAGGCCATTAGTAAGTCTGGACTTCTGAGCCAACCTGTCAATCGCATTTGACAAAAGAACCTAAACCTCTCTTGGCTCCTATTGTTTTATTTTTAATTTTCTTTTGATACTTTTTTATTTTTATGCTGTTCAATTTTGGAATTTTTGGAAATGTTATGTCTTCACATCAGTATAATTGGAGCAGCTGAATTAAACTGATAAACAATGAAGGAATCCATTTAAACTCTTGACTAGGTTTTACTGGCTGTAGAGGTTAAACGTGTTGTAGCTTGAAAAGGTCTTCTATTAACACTGAAACTCTAGTCTGAATTATTTCATTTTAAAATCTGAATGCATGCTATCTTCATTAAACTGTCTGCAAGATTCTGTGCTTCATGGCTCTCGACCATTTCAATTTAAAAGTCGACTGGACTTTAGCATCAGAAAACACTGCAGACAGAGCAATTATTTTTAATTGAACAATCACACTTGGAACAAAATGTATTTTTTTTAATAAATAAAAATGATCTTATTGTACCAAATGTAACCAAGAAACATCTGAGAGGATACCCAGCTAAGTACTATAGAAAAAGGGAGAAAAAAAGGTTAAATCTTGCTAGTCAGTTATTTAACCCCAGTTCTGAATTTTAAAAAAAACGAATTTATCGGCATGAATCTTGCACAGGTGCAGTCTGTAGCTCCTTTTTTTAAATTTTAGTGTGCATTCTTGAACATTCACTCCAGATTAGAGTAAGAACGTGCACCAAATTTACATTTGTCATAACATGCCATGCGCCTAGACAGGCACATATTTTCTACAATACTCTACTACTTGTAGACCAATTGGAGTTCAGTGCTGAATTAGGATAATCAAAAATTCACACTTGACATTCAGGTAAGACCTGTTTTATTTTAAATAATTCCTGAATATTTTGAGTGTGTGCTGTGTTAATCTATAATTCTATTTTTCCAGAGATGCTCAGAGACTTGAAGAGTACTACAATAAAAATCAACAGTTACGGGAACAGCAAAAAGCACTGCATGACAACATTAAAGTTTTAGAAGACAGGTGAGATGTGATTTATTAAAAAAAATACTCAATAGATCAGATTAGAAGGGTGTCATTGTAAATTACATCATGCTAGAGATGCAATAGAAAGAGGTTTCCCTGGAGAATTTGATTTTGACTGACCTCAAGGCCTCATTTTTAATTCCCCTTGCCCAATGAGAATGGTGCGAGGGACGGGTTAAGATCTGGCCAAGTCCACATACTGGCCTGAGGCTGCACTGGTCCCACCTGGTGACATCTGATCTTCACCAGCTTTGAAGTCGGCCGAGGCTCCTGCTGCAGGCAAACAAGGGCCTAACTTAAATTTAAAAGTCGCGACCTGCTGACGTCATTGATGCAGCATCGTGATTTTCGCAATGTCTTGGACAACTGCCCTGTGTTAAAAACGCAAGAGAAACCTGGCGGGAGGCACCAACTGGCCAAAAGAGGCCAAGGTAAGGCAGGAGTCTGCTGGAGTGACCATAGGTTTTTGGGGCCCTTGTATCTAGTTTATTGAAGATATGTGTTTTTTGACTGATGTTTTAAGTAACCTCGTGGAGCATTTTCTTTCTTTTTGAAGTAGACAATTGTGGCCAGAGTGCTTCTATAAATTGTCCATCAGTGAACATAAACTGCATTAACCATTTACTATCATTAAGTTAAATATTCAGTATAATTTTTTATGACTCTAATGTCACAGTTTGTACAGACAAGAGGTCTGCATTCATAGAACCACCTTTTGTTACAAAGTTTTATGACTTGTGCCATTTTAGACTTTGAAACCAGAGTGAGCCATCAAATGATCTCACTGCTTGATTGTAACATTTTGTGATTGTCAGAAGTATTTATAAAATATTTGAGCGAACTACATTAACCACAGCTTATTTATCATAAGCATGTCCTTTACACTAATAATCTTCCCTCCATTTTGCACAGGTAGATAGATTATGATTACTTATAATAATTTATTTTTCCCACATTGTATGTTGTTCAAAATCAAATCCACCTCTTGCATTTTGTGTATAAACAGTAAACCAATTGTTGATCTGGTTGCACAAACTATACATTGAATAAGCTGTGTTCCAAAATTCTTATCAGATTAGGAAAAGTGATAAATCACATATATTGGCTATAAAGATAAACAGCTAGGAAAAACATTTTCACTTTCAACAGTGCGGGTTGGTGATAAGTAGAAAGAATGCAATTGATTCAATATATCGTATAAAGAAAGAACTTGCACTTATATAGTGCCTTTCACAACCTCAAGATGTCCCAAAGTGCGTTATAGCCAATGAAAGTACTTTTTGAAGTGCAGCCATTGTTGTAATGTAGGAAACGCAGCAACCAATTGGCATGCAGCAAGCTCCCACAAACAGCAATGTGATAATGATTAGATAATCTCTTAGTGATAAATATTGGCCAGGGCATCTTAACTCTAGAATCTTGCAAGTTATTTTTAATGTTTTATGGACTTTGTCTACATTAAAATTGGACAAATAAATTCAACACTGATATATTTAATTGACTTGAAGTAATGAATCAATTATTAACAAATTCTCCGTTTACATGGGAAATCACTTCTCGTGATCCATACTGAATTTAATCTTTGTCTGTTTACAACTTCTTAAGCAATTTCTGTGAAAATAATTAACTAGCACAGTCTGTATTTTTTTACCTAAAATGTAAGTAAGCTTGGGTAAATGTAAGTAAATAAGCAACTTAGTTAAGGCAACAAAAGTATGCTGTAATTTTAACAGACAAAATTGTTGATACCGTTGTAGGTTGCGAGCAGGCTTATGTGACAGGTGTGCAGTTACTGAAGAACACATGAAGAAAAAGCAGCTGGAATTTGAAAATATTCGACAGCAGAATCTAAAGCTTATTACTGAACTTAGTGAGTGAATGTTTAGGAGAGGATTTATCTTCTGAGAGCATATTTTTATTTTTTGAAATGAGAAAGCTTTTTCTTATCTTTCTACCTCTCTCCATCATTATCTTTAATCAACAGTGAATGAGAAGAATAGCCTTCAGGAGGAAAACAAGAAACTTAGTGATCAGCTTGAATCACTAGAACATCAGCTGAAGTAAGTCAGGCAGGTCTATTGCTCATCTTGCGTGACTTTATTTATTTATTTATTTTTAAACTTTGTGGCCTGTCTGATTTTTATTTCTATG
>NC_140993.1:178895220-179266287 GCF_052327205.1 Somniosus microcephalus | reverse complement strand
GCGAGTTAGGACACAAGTTAGCATTCTATTCATTTTTTATAATTGCTTCGCTACATTGTCTGGACATTGAAAGTGATCTGTTTATTATTACTTCCAGGTCTTTTTTACACTTAGCCAAGTGCTAATTAAATTCCATTCATTGTACAGGAAACTTTGTGCTATCCGGAGGCTAAATGTCCGGCAAGCTCGAGCCACCGGCAAAAATCAGGAGCCGTTTCGTTAGGTTTTTTTTCTTTTCGTTGCTTTTTTCTTCTTTTCGTTGCTTTTTTCTCAACAGTCAAGCTCTGCAAGGTCTCGCTGAAGCTGTTGCTAAGCTACAGAGACGCTACAGAGATGCTTGCAAGGTACGGCCGACTGTTTAGAAGCTGAGCAACAGGGTTTGTTGCCAGATACGGAGCTCAAAATCTCCGTATGTTTCAACATTAGCGCTGGTTTGTCCGGCAGTTTTGATGGGACAGCAACAGCTCGGTCCCGTCGGTGCCGGATAGCACAAAGTTTCCTGTATATCTGGTATCTATATATATAAATCGGTACTTCTGTCTGTCTGTCTGTCTGTCATCGCGTGTGCGTTGCGGGTATGCACTCGAAAGTTACAGGGTGCACCTATGCGCGCGTTACCTCCAAAGAAAGCTTACGCTTCCGAGACGGTTTTAAGCGTATTTACGTTTCGGCCGGGCTAAAATTGCGCCCGCGGTATCCCAAAAACCTTCAACATTCCGCTCATTAGCATCTCATTATCCGCTCATTAGCGACAGAGTGACCTCGAGCTCGACCAATCGTACGCTGGGTTGCTGGCGTGTGCCGCCGGGCCAATCGGTGCGCGTGCGGCCGGGCTTTATCGTTCTGAACCGAGGTGAGTCGCCGCCATCTTGATTCCAAACTTTTCCTTTCTTTTTCCCGCTTTCTGCGTCTTAAAAAAAAACGTTGCTTTTAAAACTCATATTGTTTTTTTTAAAAATGATTTAGAAAGTAATTAACTTATCTAATCTCATTAATTTTCCTACCTTTCCCCGTTTTTCCAGGTAGGCCTAGAAGCCTCGGCGTCTCCTCCGCACCCACGCCCGAGCTAGGCACCTCCCGGCCCCACTCGAAGGCTGGAGGGCCGAGCCTCAGCCCAGCGCCGCTAGGGTGCGCGCGCAGCAGGAGCTGAGACGTCTCTCTCTGCCGGGGCTTGCTGAGCGTCCAGCGTTACCCTGGCAACGGGCGCAATCGGCGGTCTTCACCTCGGGGGGAGGGGGGGGCGGCCGCGACCCTCGGGGGGGGGGGGGCCGCGCGCGCAGCAGGAGCAGCTGAGACGCGGCGTCTCTCTCTCTGGCTTGGTCAGCGTCACGGTTGCCCTGGCAACCGGGCCCGCCGGCCGAGAGAGACGCCGCGTCTCAGCTCCTGCTGCGCGCGCAATCGGCGGTCTTCACCTCCGGGGGGGGGGGGGGCGCGACCCTCGGGGGGGGGGGGGGTCGCGACCCTCGGGGGGGGGCGCCCGCCGCCCTCCCTCCCCTCCGCCCTCCCTCCCCGCCCTCCCTTCCCCTCCCCTGCCTTCCCCCCCTCCCTCCCTTCCCCCCTCCCTTCCCCGCCCTCCCTCCCCCGCCCTCCCTCCCTTCCCCCCTTCCCCTCCCCTCCCTTCCGCTCCCCTCCCTCTCTTCCCCCCACCCCTCCCCTCCCCTCCCCTCCCTCTCTTCCCCCCACCCCTCCCCTCCCTCTCTTCCCCCCAGTCGCTCTCTCTCTTCCCCCCAGTCGCTCCCTCTCTTCCCCCCAGTCGCTCTCTCTCTCTCTTCCCCCCAGTCGCTCTCTCTCTCTCTCTTCCCCCCAGTCGCTCTCTCTCTCTCTTCCCCCCAGTCGCTCTCTCTCTCTCTCTTCCCCCCAGTCGCTCTCTCTCTCTCTCTTCCCCCCAGTCGCTCTCTCTCTCTCTCTTCCCCCAGTCGCTCTCTCTCTCTCTTCCCCCCAGTCGCTCTCTCTCTCTCTTCCCCCCAGTCGCTCTCTCTCTCTCTTCCCCCCAGTCGCTCTCTCTCTCTCTTCCCCCCAGTCGCTCTCTCTCTCTCTTCCCCCCAGTCGCTCTCTCTCTCTCTTCCCCCCAGTCGCTCTCTCTCTCTCTTCCCCCCAGTCGCTCTCTCTCTCTCTTCCCCCCAGTCGCTCTCTCTCTCTCTTCCCCCCAGTCGCTCTCTCTCTCTCTTCCCCCCAGTCGCTCTCTCTCTCTCTTCCCCCCAGTCGCTCTCTCTCTCTCTTCCCCCCAGTCGCTCTCTCTCTCTCTTCCCCCCAGTCGCTCTCTCTCTCTCTTCCCCCCAGTCGCTCTCTCTCTCTCTTCCCCCCAGTCGCTCTCTCTCTCTCTTCCCCCCAGTCGCTCTCTCTCTCTCTTCCCCCCAGTCGCTCTCTCTCTCTCTTCCCCCCAGTCGCTCTCTCTCTCTCTTCCCCCCAGTCGCTCTCTCTCTCTCTTCCCCCCAGTCGCTCTCTCTCTCTCTTCCCCCCAGTCGCTCTCTCTCTCTCTTCCCCCCAGTCGCTCTCTCTCTCTCTTCCCCCCAGTCGCTCTCTCTCTCTCTTCCCCCCAGTCGCTCTCTCTCTCTCTTCCCCCCAGTCGCTCTCTCTCTCTCTTCCCCCCAGTCGCTCTCTCTCTCTCTTCCCCCCAGTCGCTCTCTCTCTCTCTTCCCCCCAGTCGCTCTCTCTCTCTCTTCCCCCCAGTCGCTCTCTCTCTCTCTTCCCCCCAGTCGCTCTCTCTCTCTCTTCCCCCCAGTCGCTCTCTCTCTCTCTTCCCCCCAGTCGCTCTCTCTCTCTCTTCCCCCCAGTCGCTCTCTCTCTCTCTTCCCCCCAGTCGCTCTCTCTCTCTCTTCCCCCCAGTCGCTCTCTCTCTCTCTTCCCCCCAGTCGCTCTCTCTCTCTCTTCCCCCCAGTCGCTCTCTCTCTCTCTTCCCCCCAGTCGCTCTCTCTCTCTCTTCCCCCCAGTCGCTCTCTCTCTCTCTTCCCCCCAGTCGCTCTCTCTCTCTCTTCCCCCCAGTCGCTCTCTCTCTCTCTTCCCCCCAGTCGCTCTCTCTCTCTCTTCCCCCCAGTCGCTCTCTCTCTCTCTTCCCCCCAGTCGCTCTCTCTCTCTCTTCCCCCCAGTCGCTCTCTCTCTCTCTTCCCCCCAGTCGCTCTCTCTCTCTCTTCCCCCCAGTCGCTCTCTCTCTCTCTTCCCCCCAGTCGCTCTCTCTCTCTCTTCCCCCCAGTCGCTCTCTCTCTCTCTTCCCCCCAGTCGCTCTCTCTCTCTCTTCCCCCCAGTCGCTCTCTCTCTCTCTTCCCCCCAGTCGCTCTCTCTCTCTCTTCCCCCCAGTCGCTCTCTCTCTCTCTTCCCCCCAGTCGCTCTCTCTCTCTCTTCCCCCCAGTCGCTCTCTCTCTCTCTTCCCCCCAGTCGCTCTCTCTCTCTCTTCCCCCCAGTCGCTCTCTCTCTCTCTTCCCCCCAGTCGCTCTCTCTCTCTCTTCCCCCCAGTCGCTCTCTCTCTCTCTTCCCCCCAGTCGCTCTCTCTCTCTCTTCCCCCCAGTCGCTCTCTCTCTCTCTTCCCCCCAGTCGCTCTCTCTCTCTCTTCCCCCCAGTCGCTCTCTCTCTCTCTTCCCCCCAGTCGCTCTCTCTCTCTCTTCCCCCCAGTCGCTCTCTCTCTCTCTTCCCCCCAGTCGCTCTCTCTCTCTCTTCCCCCCAGTCGCTCTCTCTCTCTCTTCCCCCCAGTCGCTCTCTCTCTCTCTTCCCCCCAGTCGCTCTCTCTCTCTCTTCCCCCCAGTCGCTCTCTCTCTCTCTTCCCCCAGTCGCTCTCTCTCTCTCTTCCCCCCAGTCGCTCTCTCTCTCTCTTCCCCCCAGTCGCTCTCTCTCTCTCTTCCCCCCAGTCGCTCTCTCTCTCTCTTCCCCCCAGTCGCTCTCTCTCTCTCTTCCCCCCAGTCGCTCTCTCTCTCTCTTCCCCCCAGTCGCTCTCTCTCTCTCTTCCCCCCAGTCGCTCTCTCTCTCTCTTCCCCCCAGTCGCTCTCTCTCTCTCTTCCCCCCAGTCGCTCTCTCTCTCTCTTCCCCCCAGTCGCTCTCTCTCTCTCTTCCCCCCAGTCGCTCTCTCTCTCTCTTCCCCCCAGTCGCTCTCTCTCTCTCTTCCCCCCAGTCGCTCTCTCTCTCTCTTCCCCCCAGTCGCTCTCTCTCTCTCTTCCCCCCAGTCGCTCTCTCTCTCTCTTCCCCCCAGTCGCTCTCTCTCTCTCTTCCCCCCAGTCGCTCTCTCTCTCTCTTCCCCCCAGTCGCTCTCTCTCTCTCTCTTCCCCCAGTCGCTCTCTCTCTCTCTTCCCCCCAGTCGCTCTCTCTCTCTCTTCCCCCCAGTCGCTCTCTCTCTCTCTTCCCCCCAGTCGCTCTCTCTCTCTCTTCCCCCCAGTCGCTCTCTCTCTCTCTTCCCCCCAGTCGCTCTCTCTCTCTCTTCCCCCCAGTCGCTCTCTCTCTCTTCCCCCCAGTCGCTCTCTCTCTCTCTTCCCCCCAGTCGCTCTCTCTCTCTCTTCCCCCCAGTCGCTCTCTCTCTCTCTTCCCCCCAGTCGCTCTCTCTCTCTCTTCCCCCCAGTCGCTCTCTCTCTCTCTTCCCCCCAGTCGCTCTCTCTCTCTCTTCCCCCCCAGTCGCTCTCTCTCTCTCTTCCCCCCAGTCGCTCTCTCTCTCTCTTCCCCCCAGTCGCTCTCTCTCTCTCTTCCCCCCAGTCGCTCTCTCTCTCTCTTCCCCCCAGTCGCTCTCTCTCTCTCTTCCCCCCAGTCGCTCTCTCTCTCTCTTCCAACAACAACATTCCCTCGAAAAAGCCTCGGCACCGCCAGGCACTTCAGCTAGTTCATTATATTTAGGGTAGGCTATAATATAAATGGGCCAAGTTTTTGTTAAAAATGCATGTAGTCATTATGGGAGCACTCCAATTAGTTTCAACATCCTTGGGCTAGAAAAGGATAAAAGTAAAAAAGAAAATTAGCCGAGTTTCCATTTACTCATCAATGCACAGTAACCCCTGGTGGAATGGCAGGTGTGCCCTTTGGATGAGGATAGGATTAGGCAACAGCTGTAATACAACTCCTCCGCTCATTTTACATTGATTATACCGAGAAGCCACTGCACTTGATAGTCCTTCAAAATCTACTTTCATTGTGGTTGGACTGCTGGGAGCTGGTTGGCAATATTTTGGGGCAATATTGCTTTCTCTTTCCTATGAGGTGAAGCTATACTGCAGTATGAATAAGCAAAAGCACTTTCCAAATTAAATGTATACTATAAAGCTTGGTTAATGCGGCTAGTGTTGCAAAATCATTTCGGAACACAAAATGCAGTGTCACGGCATCGACACAATTTATTTTGCAAAATTAGAACAGCAAGTTGCTTTTAGAAATGAATTTTTTTTGTTGAAAACTAGCTTAGTTTATACGAACCATTCTCAAGCTGTTTCCTGAAACACTCTATCCTTTGCACTGTACAGAGCCCCACTGAGAAAGTGTACTGTAAACTGGGATACAATCAGATAGCATGAATAGTCTTATTCAGCATTTGCAAACTACTAGCTTCTTTTGCAAAGATAGACAGGCGTAGCTTTGTTCCAAAGTAATTAATCGGCATTTGTAAAGGCATTTATTTTCAATCAGGAGTTAGCATTATAGCAAACAACCTTTTCAGATACCTAGTTAGCATTCAAGTAATCCAAAGACTTCACTTACATCGGCAAAAGAACATTTCACTCGTTTGTGTCTTATACAAGAACTATAAAGGCTTTTGTTATTTAAATAAACCATTGTTCCAAGCTATGCTAAGAGTCAAGGGTGGGGTGAAATTGGGCTCAGTAGCACCTGTTGTTTGGGTGCTACGAGGCGCCTTAAGGTTCCAAAATGGTGTCCACAGCACACTTGCACACTTCTGACGCGACGTGCGACAGACACCTTATTGGTAATGGGATTAGCGCACGCACCTAACATTCGCTGGAACTATGTAGAACAGGCAGATCTTATGTCAATCAGCGTCGAACTCTGATTTGATGCCAGAGCTGCCATTTTGGAGCTTCCCACTCCAGCCTGCGCCCTCGCTCAACCTCCCATAGCTGAACACGCGTTAAACAACATGAAACCCCCCCCCCCCCCAGCACTATTTAAAGGGATCAACTACTTATAGGTTAGTTGCTAGATTATTTCTTCTGGCTGTTGCTGTAATTCTACGTGTTTTGCAAGCTTTTCTATAGTTGTTACAAGTTTCAGTAGTCTACAGGGAGTGGTCTGGCTGGTGCTGAAGTACTTTTTTGCTAACTTAACTTCTGCACAAACCAGTTGTTTCCAGACATGGGTGCACTAGTAAGCCTTCCTCTTGGAATTGAACATGACTGGGAGAATAAGCAGAGGCCACGCAGAGCAGGACAAGCTGCTAGAAGAGGAAGAGGGGGAGAAGGGGTCTCAGCAGGAGGCCACATCCACCCACAACAACAACTTGTATTTATATAGCGCCTTTAACGTAGTAAAATGTCCCAAGGCGCTGAAAAGGAGTATTTTAAGACAAAAAATTTGACGCCAATCCACATAAGGATAAATTAGGGCAGGTGACCAAAAGCTTGGTCAAAGAGGTAGGTTTTAAGGAGCGTCTTAAAGGAGGAAAGAGAGGTAGCAAAGCAGACAGGTTTAGGCAGGGAATTCCAGAGCTTAGGGCCTAGGCAACAGAAGGCACAGCCACCAAAGGTTGAGCGATTACAATCAGGGATGCTCAAGAGGGCAGAATTAGAGCAGCGCGGATATCTCGGGGGGGGGGGGGGGGGGGGGGTGGTTTGTGGGGCTGAAGGAGATTACAGAGATAAGAAGGGGCGAGGCCATGAAGGGATTTGAAAACAAGGATGAGAATTTTGAAATCGAGACGCTGCTTAATCGGGAGCCAATGTAGGTCAGCGAGCACTGGGGAGATGGGGGAGCGGGGCTTGGTGCGAGTTAGGACATGAGGGTGTTCAGGGCGCAAGTCTCCTACCTGAACCTGAGTGACGACCAATGTCTGAGACGTCTGTGCTTCACTAAGGAGGTTGTCACTGAAATCTGCCACCTGCTGCAGCCACAATTCCAACCTCAGAGCAGGGCAAGAATCGCATTGCCAGTGGCTGTAAAGGTGACCGTGACGATGAACTTGTGTGTCTGGCTCCTTCCAGGCTGCTGCTGGAGATATTGGCAACATCTCGCAGTTTGCAGTGCACTGTTGCACAAGGGAGGTTACTGGGACTCTCTATTCAAAGAGCGATAAGTTCATTTAATTCCCTGTTGCTAGAGAAGCAGGCAGAGCGAGCACAAGGATTGCAGGCTTCCCCATGGTGCCATTGACCACACACACATTGCTTTGCGTCTGCCTCATGTCAACTCTGTCATGTACCTGAACCAAAAGGGATTCCGCTCCCTCAACGTGCAGCTGGTGTGTGACCATAGGCAGTGCATCATGCAGGTCAATGTCCGGTATCCTGGCAGCAGTCATGATGCCTTAATTCTGCGGCAGTCCTCCGGGCCTGCTGTATTTCAGCTACCACAACAAACCAAAGGGTGGCTTCTGGGCAACAAGGGCTACCCGCTGATGGCATGGTTCATGAGTCCTGTTCGCAACCCACACATGTGCGCAGCAGGCATACAATGAGAGCCATGCTGCCACAAGTAATCTGATAGAGCAAACCATTGGCATCCTGAAGCAACGATTCTGCTGCCTGGACCACTCTGGAGGAGCCCTGCAGTACTCGGCTGAGCGGGTCTCAAAATTTGTGGTGGTATGCTGCATGCTGCACAACCTTGCCATCATGACGGAACAGCACTTGCCACCACCTATAAGGTGAGGAGCTGGAGCACAAGGAGGAAAAGGAAGGAGGCTGCAACCTAGACAGCCCCTTTCTGCCCAGGCTGTATGTGAACAACTACTTCAACAGCGATACCAGTAACCTCAACCAATGTTCCCTCTAATTATTTTTGGCCCGCGCGGCCCCTTTAACGGGCTGCGTGGGCCATTCAAGGTTCAGCACATGTGCGGTTTTTCTATTTAAAAGCCAGCTCACCGGCTGCGTGTGACCTACAGAGCACTGCGCGGCCACACAGCTTAAAGGGAACTTTGACCTCAACCCCAATTCCCCATTCACCAACAATCCCACACTCCTAATCTTCACTCTGTCACTGACCATCACATGGTCCTCTTAGCCACAATGTAAAAATAAAAGCCAACACAAAATACACATTCTAAAGCAAATTTATGAATTAAACCATGCCATATTGCATAAAAAAATTAACTAATCACCCCTGTGCCTTCCCTTAGTGCCTGTCTTCCGTGCACCTTTAGCTGTCCTCGTGCTCCTACAAGGTGTTACCCCAGTGGCTGCAGCATGGCTGGTGGAAGGCAGCTGACCTTCAGTTGAGGAGACTGCCAATAGTTTTGAAGATCGACCTTGAGCAGCTCTAGGCCTAGAAGGCCTGGCTTCAGACTGCACCATCTCGGCATGGGCGGCAGCAGTCTGGGCTGGCTGGCTGACAGGCAATAGCAAAGGCACTGGCGGAGCAGTTGGGGTGCAAGTACAAATGCTGTCATCCAGAAAGAGGACAGCAGGTTCGTGCTCCATTGAACCACTGCCACTCACCCAGGGCAGCGCTTCAGCAATCCTAGTAATCTGTTGGAGAACAGATTGTTGGACTGCTGTGACAC
The DNA here is from genome assembly GCF_052327205.1 of Somniosus microcephalus. Classification (NCBI taxonomy): domain Eukaryota; kingdom Metazoa; phylum Chordata; class Chondrichthyes; order Squaliformes; family Somniosidae; genus Somniosus; species Somniosus microcephalus. The sequence continues at coordinate 179,257,646 of NC_140993.1, read as the reverse complement.
CCTTGAATCCCCTCTGAACACGGGTATCCAGAGCCATGATGGCAACAGTCTGAGCTTCCACTGTAGCACTCAAATGTTGGGTGGCTGCTGCTTGTGCTGCAATGGAAGCAGAAACATCGGCCATCAGACGCTGCATGATGGTTGGTTCCACAAGTGTGTTGGAGTTAGTCACCCGTTCCATGCTGGAAAGAATGGGCTCTAAGCTCTGCATAACACGCTGTACCAAGTTGATGCCGGACTCCTCTATGCTCCTCAACATTGCACACAGGCTTTCTGGCAGGCTTCCCAATGCACCAAGCATTTCGAATGGATACCCATCAGCCTTTTTCTGCAGCCTGGCCCATCAAAGTCCTTTTCTGAGTTAGTCTGCAACCTCGCCCTCCACCACGTGCGCTCTCCTTCTCTCCTTGCCCTGGCTGCAGTGCACTTGTGCCCTGTGTCCCACCACATGCAGATCCCGCCTCAATGCTATCCTCTAAAATATGTGCAGTTTCAGTATCTTAGCTGGTGGCCGTGACTGTGAAATCAAGTGATGGTCTGTCTTCATCTTCACTGTCTTCCCGCTCTTCCACCACTGCCTGGGCAGATTGCAGTTCATGGGTATCTGAAATGAAAAAACGACAAGGGTTGAGTTGTGGTGAGGGGGGAGGGGAAAGTAATAAGTGCAGCTTGCAAGTCACAAGAAAGTTAGGAATGAGGGAGAAGTGGGATGTGAGAAGGAGGATTAGATATGAGGATACAGCCATCTTCAATGGATTCAGCCCCATGGGTGGCCTCGGCCTCAGCAAAGGCCCTTCCCACAATGGCCAGCACCATCTCCTCGATGGGGGTCAGAACATGCAGGTGCGCCTCTCCCCCCTCCGGTTAGTTCCTTCTGCCTCAGATTGCTCCCACCTTCTCCTGCAAGAATCTTGAGTGTCATGCAATTTGTTTGGGTGATGTGGCCGTCACGGTTGAATAGCTGGTAGTGTGTGCAAGCTGTGAGATGTGGGTGTGAGGCTTGAAACAGAGCTAAGTGTGTGAGGATGAGGTGAAGCATATAACGTAGGTACGAGCCCTGATTGAGAACGATTGTTGGTAGGTGAGTGATGGGGGTGTGGCGAATACAACAATGGCTGAGGCTAGTGATGCAGTTGGTTGGATGTGGCATTTGAAGATACATTCACTGACCATAACCACTCGTGTGAGGTCATTAAAATTCTTCCGGCACTGCATCCAGGCCCTTGGGGCTACACTCCTGGCATTAACCACCCCGGCTATCAGTTCCCACTGCCTTCTCATCGTGTGTCTAGAGGGCCTCCTGCATCTGTCCTGCGCCCCCCCACCCGAGGATACAGAACAACTATCTTCCTTTCTACCTCCTCCACCAAGATCTCCAGTGCAGCGTCCAAAAACCTGGGAGGCCGCCCTCTCCCACGGTCAACCATTCTTCTCTCTTTCTCAGGTCAGATGCAGTTGCAGAACAACTTCCAGTACCTGCTGCAGCCACAATGCACTTCCCCTTTAAGAGGTACAGGCTAGCTTCAAGTGGTACAAGGTACTAACAATATTGGGCCCCCTGCTGATGCATGCAGCCAATGAACAGCGCTGGGAGCGCTGGCTGCAAACAGCAATCATTTAAGTGAGAAACGCATCACAATCCCAGCACCTATTTTCAGTGCTCACTAATTCATAGCCCAGGACCCTAGTAGGTCCTGACAACAGGTACAAGAACCTCAGTGTGCAGTGATGGACTGGAAAGACAAGATGGACTTTACTTTATCTGGGTGGGATGGCCCTTGCCTGGTTCTATTCTTATCTATCCAGTCGTAGCCAGAGAATCACAAGAACATAACATAAGAATTAGGAGCAGAAGTAGACCATACGGCCTCTCGAGAATGCTCCGCAATTCAATAAAATCATGGCTGATCATCGACCTCAACTCCACTTTCCTGCCCGATCTCCATATCCCTTGATTCCCCTAGAGTCCAAAAATCTATCTATCTCAGCCTTGAATCTATCTATCTCAGCCTATCTGCAATGGCTTCTTTTCCCACTCCCACACAGTCATCTCTGGAGTTCCCCAAGGATTTATCCTTGGCCCCCTCCAATTTCTCATCTACCTACTCCCCTCAGCGTCGTCATCCAAAAACATCAGGTTCCACAAGTACACTGACAACACCAAGCTCTACCACACCACCACCTCTCGCGACTCCTCCACAGCCTCTGATTTGTCAGACTGGTTGTCCAACATCTAGTACTGAATGAGCAAAAATTTCCTCCAATTAAATATTGGGAAGGCCGAAGCCATTGTCTTTGGTCCCCGCCACGAACTCCGTTCCATAGCCACCGACTCCATCACTCTTCCTGGGCACTGTGAGGTTGAACCAGACCATTCGTAACATCGGTGTCCTATCGGACCTGGAGATGAGCTTCCAACCACATCCTCTCCATCACCAAGACCACCTATTTCCACCTCCGTAACATCGTCAGTCTCCAGCCCTGCCTCAGCTCATCTGCTGCTGAAATCCTCATCCATGCCTTTGTTACCTCTAGACTCGCTTATTCCAACGCACTCCTGGCTGGCCAGCCATCTTCCACCCTCCGTAAACTTGAGGTCATCCAAAACTCTGCTGCCCGATCCTAACTTGCACCAAGTCTCGTTCACCCATCGCCCGTGCTCACTGACCTACATTGGCTTCTGGTTTGGTAACGCCTCATTTTAAAATTCTCATTCCTGAATTCAAAGCACTCCATGGTCTCATCCTTCCCTATCACTGTAACCTGCTCCAGCCCTATAACCCTCCGAGATAGCTGCGCTCCTCCAATTCTGGCCTCTTCGCAGCCTGATTTTCATCGCACCATTATTGGCGGCCATGTCCTCTGTTGCCTCGGCTCCAAGCTCTAGAATTCCCCCCTTAACTTCTCTTCCTCTGCACCTCTCCTCTGTTAAGAAGCTCCTTAAAACTTACCGTTTTGACAAAGCTTTTGGTCATCTGTCCTAATGCCTCATGTGGCTTGTTGTCAAATTTTGTTTGATAACGCTCCTGTGAAGCGCCTTGGGACATTTTACTACATTAAAGGGGCTATATAAGTGCAAGTGGTTAAAAAATCTGCAGAAAAAATGCTGGATTCAAATGAAACATAGAAACACATTTTCAAACCAGGTCTGCATTGCTTTGTTAGTACAGTTTAAACAGTTTCCAGTTAACAAATGTTAGCGGGCAGAACAGTTTTAAAAGTGACTTTTCAGCTAAAACTTTCTATTAAAAAAAAATTGTTGCTGGTTCACCATTTACTGAAGTAACAAATCACTGATTTAAACTGTCATCATATTATGCTACTGTTGTTGCTTTGCCAAAGCACAGGTCTTGCCCAGACAGCTGCAGGCCAAATGTAAAACTGTTGGGACTTTCACCAAGACCTGGAGAACTGTTGAAAACAGGTCTTCCCAGCGGTCAGTCTATGCGTCCACGTAGTTTTACATTTTGTTTCCAGCTGTTTGCACAAGATTCATACTTTGTGGAGTGTCTATTGACACCACCGTGTCAGCCAATGCGATGGAGGCAGGACGGGGCTTACAGCAGGACTCTGAGCAAACAGTGTATTTTGCAGCAAACAATGTCAATTTAGTCTATTTAAATAGAATCTCTACAAACTGCAGTAAACAGAACTCATGACCAAAACTGCAACAACTTCTCCCGATAAACGCGTGGTGATTTCTCCAGGAAAATGCAGTGAGTAGAGGATAGTTAAATAATACAAATTATGTGCGTAAAATCAATCCCAGTCACTTACAGCTGTGCACCAGGCATGATTGAAGGGGGAATTACCCAATCATTGCCATTCTGGCCATAAATAGTGGTTGTCACGGTGTAGCCCCCATTCTGGGGTCCTAGTTGTGTGGGCCTTGCACAATATAAAATCACTTTTAAGTAACAGGGATATTAATCAGTGATATTAACAGAAAAAGGCATAGCAAATCGCAGCTCCCACAAAATATGGCCCAAATCAAGAGCTAGGGATTGGCATGGGTGTCAGCCATACAGAACTTCATAACCTGGACCACCACACTTCTCCCTTGCTAAAAGCTGACAAAGCAGAGATAGGAAGGAAATATGGGAAAAGGATTACTTTTAATAGTTACAATAAGTTGAATCTCAACTACAAAAATTAATGCTTTACAAATTTAAAAAATATTCAGGAGTGTGTTTTCCCAAACTTAGTGCTGTCAAATACCTCAAGCTAATCAGTGGTAATCACATTCAAGAATTTTGATTACCAACACTGAAAGAAACGAATTCAAATTAAATTCTCTTCCCAACAGGTTTTTGAGGACTAATACTTGGAGTTAATAATCATGGTAATCAATTAATAATCTTCTCAGTATCAAAGTATTGATCTGTAGCGGTTCGTGTAGATCGCCACTAAATAAGAGAGTTTGACTTCGACGAACTATTAACAAGTTGTTTATTTACAGGAACAGACTAATTACATCAGGTAAGATGGCAGGTAAGATGGCTGACTGTAGGAGCACTGTGGTATAAGTCTTGACCCAGCGGGGACTCCACAAGGACTGAGTTCGTAGTCCTGTGGAGAGCGTGATGACGTCATCGCGTTTGTGTTGTGACGTCATCACGTTGTTCGCGTTTCCCGCGCTTAGGGCGTCACGTGATGCGCGTCGTTGGCCATTGAGGCCGAAGTCGCGAGCGCGGGAGCGGGAGCTGGAGGCCAGGCTGAGCCGGTGCTTGCCGCGGGAGCGGAAGATCGCGTCGCTCCCGTCGGCTGGCCGATGCGGCCGAAGGCGCTAGGCCAGGCTGTGTCGGCGGCCGTCCTGGAAGGCCGAGTCGGGCCGGCAGCCACCGCACGCACGTCACGTCGTACGTGACATGACCGCGCGTCTTTGAGGAAGTAACATATAGGGTGGATATAAACGGATACTTCTTTCTGTCTGTCTGTCTGTCCTCACGTGTGCGTCTGTCCGGCTATGCGCTCGAAAGTTATAGAGCGTACCTACGCGTGCGTTACCTCCAAAGAAAGCTTACGGTTCCGGGACGGCCGTAAGCGTATTTACTTTTCGGTCGGACGAAAATTGTTCGCGCCTTATGCAAAAAACCTTCAAAATTAAACTCATTATCTGCTACTTAGCATTGATTGACTGACGTCAAGGTTCGACCAATCCTGTGCTGTCACGATTGACCAATCCTACAGTACAGTCCCCTGATGGTTGGCCAATCGGTGTGTGTGTGTGGGCGGGACTAATCATTTTCATCTCAGGGATGTGGCGTTCATTGCCTCAAGCTAAAAACAGCATTGCTGCTTCAACTCCTTCCAGCTCAAAATCTGCTGATGCAGCTTCGAAAACGTTAGTATCTCTTATGTTATTTTTATAAGATTTACCAAAAACCTTTTATAAGTACTTTCACTTTCATCTTTCAAGGTATTAAAAAGGTAGAAATGTTGCCCGGCAGCAGATTGAGAGAGGGACACAGAGACAGGGCCAAAAAGCCTGGGACTCGATTTAAAATGTTGCCCGGCACCAGATTCACAGAGGGACAGACAGACAGGGCCTGAAAGCCTGGTACTCGATTTAAACCGCCCGGCCCAAAACAGCCCTGGCAAAGCCGGGCTCCCCCAGCTAGTAGGGTGGATAAAGGGGAACCAGTGGACGTAGTGTATTTAGACTTCCAAAAGGCATTTGACAAGGTGCCACACAAAAGATTATTGCTTAAGATAAAAAATCACGGGATTGGGGGTAATATTCTGGCATGGATAGAGGATTGGCTATCTAACAGAAGGCAGAGAGTTGGGATAAATGGTTCATTCTCAGACTGGCAATCAGTAACTAGTGGTGTTCCGCAGGGGTCAGTGCTGGGTCCCCAACTCTTTACAATCTATATTAACGATTTGGAGGAGGGGACCGAGTGTAACATATCAAAGTTTTCAGATGATACTAAGATGGGAGGGAAAGTAGTGAGTGAGGAGGACATAAAAAACCTGCAAGGGGACATAGACAGGCTAAGTAAGTTGGCAGAGATTTGGCAGATGGAATACAATACTGGAAAGTGTGAGGTTATGCACTTTAGCAGGAAAAATCGTAGAGCAAGTTATTATCTTAATGGCAAGAAACTGGAAAGTACTGGAGTACAAAGGGATCTGGGGGTCCTGGTGCACGAAACTCAAAAGGTTAGTATGCAGGTGCAGCAAGTGATTAAGGCGGCCAATGGAATGTTGGCTTTCATTGCTAGGGGGATAGAATATAAAAATAGGGAGGTATTGCTTCAGTTGTACAAGGTATTGGTGAGACCGCACCTGGAATACTGCGTACAGTTTTGGTGTCCATACTTGCTCTCGAGTCAGTACAAAGAAGGTTCACTCGGTTAATCCCAGGGATGAGGGGATGGACATATGAGGAGAGGTTGAGTAGATTGGGACTCTACTCATTGGAGTTCAGAAGAATGAGAGGCGATCTTATTGAAACATAAAAGATTGTGAAGGGGTTGGATCGGGTGGATGCGGGGAGGATGTTCCCGATGATGGGTGAAACTAGAACTAGGGGGCATAGTCTTAGAATAAGGGGCTGCTCTTTCAAAACTGAGATGAGGAGGAACTACTTCACTCAGAGGGTGGTAGGTCCATGGAATATGCTGCCCCAAAAAGCTGTAGAAGCTACATCATTACATAAATTTAAAACAGAAATAGACAGTTTCCTAGAAGTAAAGGGAATTCAGGGTTACGGGGAGCGGGCAGGAATTTGGACATGAGTCTAGGTTCGGATCGGTCATGGCCCTGTGGGTAGCGGAGCGGGCCCAGGGGCCGTATAGCCTGATCCTGCTCCTATTTCGTGTGTCTAATTCTGTTAGATTCAGGAGATGGTTCTGTGATAGTGGATTGGCGGTTAGGATCAGATCAGCCCAGCCATGATCTTATTGAATGACGGAGCAGGCTCGAGGGGCCGATTGGCCTACTCCTGCTCCTATTTCTTATGTTCTTATGTCTTAAAGGGGCAACGGCCCCAAAAGGTAAGTTAAACATACAGTAAAATAAGTTAAAGGGAATTATGTGTCTTTATGTAAGGTACAACCGGTGGTACCACCACAGATCAGAGATTTAAGAGAAAACAGTTTTTGCCCATTAAAGCAAGTTAAAAAATGTTTCATTGCCTGACGGGCAGGATTTTCCTTTTTCTTTGAATAAGGTCCAACTTCCACCAGAAAAGTGCCACATTGCTATAATTTCACTGGGGAAAAAACAGCTGCAGTAACGCCCTTTCAAGACTAGCATGTCCAGGCTGCAGCCCACAAGGCCCAGGTGACTCGGTTTTTACATGTTCAGTTGCTGGTTTGGCCGGTTTGATTCTCACTGGATTTCCATCCAATGAAGGAGCAACCCTCAGCAAACCTCCAGGCCTGTAAAATTCAAATAAGCTAGTTACATATGGAATGTAAACATGCAAAACTGAGTCAAGAAATTGAAACTGATAAATAGAAACGTCACACTGCAAGAAATCACCCAGCAACAGCAAGAGGGCAGTCAGAAGAGATGAAAATTATAAACTGTATTCAAACAGAGAATGAGCACCAAATAGTAAATATTCTCAATGACTAACTTCCTCCAAGTAATCACAGGGAAAGGCACGAGCAACATCCCATCTCCAAACAAAGATATCCCAAAAATAATCAATTACTTTACTATAAATGAGTTTTAGTCCTAGACACGCTAAATGGACTCAAAACAAATAAATCCCATGGAATAGGTGATATTTATTCCAAAGTGCTGAGAGACTAGGGAGGCGATCTGTGAAGCACTGAATTATTACGAGCCAGTCAATGGACACTGGGGATGTATTAGTAGACTGGAAACAGGCAAATGTAGTGCTCATAATTCAAAAAACAAGGGAAAGAAACAGACACAGGCAACTACAGATCCAATCGTCTTCCTTTCATTCCATGTATAATAACAAAATCATTCAGGATAAACGTCAGGAACATCTGTACAACAATAACTAGTTCAGCAGACCACATGGATTCAGAAGGAGAAGATTCAAAAACTGAATGCAGACTAGTTAAATTTGATGATACCAAACTAGGAGAGGCAGTTCAGAAATAACGAGTTGGACAAAATATGCGAGGGGCCAGAACGACGACAGATGAAAGTTAATGCAACTAAATGTAAAGTACCATAGAATGATGCTGAATTAGCCAAGGATGGAGTTGAGAGACGCATGGGATTCTTAGTAGACTCAAAGCTAAACATGTCCAACCATTACAGGGTGATCAACAAAGTTTATGTTGAACTACATAACCAAAACAGTAGAATACAAGTCAGAGGAGGCAACGATCCAATTGTAGAGCGCTTTGGTCGGACTACACCCTGAATACTGCATCCAGTTCTGGTTGCTAAGAAACAAAAGATATATATTCAAATGCTGGAGGCAGAGCAGAGAATAGCCATGAGGCTGATTCAAGGGCCTGAGTTATGAGGAAAGACTGGATAGATTTGGGCTTTTCAGAGGCTGGAAAGGTGTCTGATAGGTGACCTTGTAGAGGTATAAGATTTTTAAGGGTCTAGAAAAGGTTAACCCAAAATATTACTTTAAATTAAATAGTGAAGTGGAACTAGGAGGAACGAAAGCTGCAGCCACCCGCTCCACGCTGCTGAGTTCCCTCTTGTCCCCTCACTTATACAGGTGTATTTTACAGCTAGCTCTCGATGAGGGCGAAGGACAGCTTGGCTCACTTTCTTCAGTGATGTCGCAAACACACTTCTTTGAGTGAATTTATGACATGGCTATTGCCCAGAGCAATCCTTTCCTCGAGTTAGGAGAATTGTCAAGCATATCCAACAGCCAAAGGATTACAAAGGGAGGCATCCCCATTGTGTGTGTAGGTGGGGAAGTGGGTGGTGTCTGAGAGTTTTATAGAATCCTTTTCAAAATCAACATGCATTCCATCCATATTAACCCTAGTTAAACCGAGGCTCCCGTCTGCCCTCTCGGGTGGACGTAAAAGATCCCACGGCCACTATTTCGAAGAGGAGCAGGGGAGTTATCCCCAGTGTCCTGGACAATATTTATCCCTCAATCAACATCACTAAAATCAGATGATCTGCTCATTATCACATTGCTGTTTGTAGGAGCCTGCTGTGCGCAGATTGGCTGCCGAGTTTCCCACATTACAACAGTGGCTACACTTCAAAAAGTACTTCATTGGCTGTGCAGGACTTTGGGAAGTCCCGAGGTCGTGAAAGTTGCTATATAAATGCAAGACTTTCTTTTTTCTTTTATAGTTTGTGCTCACTCCGCTGACCTCTGCCAGTGACAGGAGCGCTACAACTGGGCCTCAACGCACCTGGGCCATCGAGGGTTAAAATCAGGCAGGATTCCCTTTCCCGATCATTATTCGAGTGACTCCAGTTGTAAAGCGCACATGTGGGGGCGTCAGGTGATGACGGGATTGGGCCCGGGCTCGGCCGTGATGTTCACAGCTGATGCTCAGTATCCAGGCTCACGCACGAACAGCCGCCGACTGGGCACGGTACCAAGGGGAGCTGCAACCGGCGCCCGTGGAACCACAGCCCCCAGCAGGAGAGGGCATTCTTTTAAATGGGATCCAAATCATTCCTAAAAGCAGCTTTGGTTGATTAAAGGAATTTAGAAGAATGAGGTGTGATCTTATTGAAACATATAAGATGCTGAGGGGGCACGACAAGGTAGATGCAGAGAGGATGTTTCCCCTCGTGGGGAAATCTAGAACTCGGGAGCATAGTTTCAGAATAAAGGGACACCCTTTTAGAACTGAGAGGAGGAGGAATTTCTTCTCTCAGAGGGTCGTAAATCTGTGGAATTCTCTGCCCCAGAGAGCCGTGGAGGCTGGGTCATTAAATACATCTAAGGTGGAGATAGACAGATTTTTACAAGATAAGGGAGTGAAGGGTTATAGGGAGCGGGTAGGAAAGTGGCTTTGAGCCAAAGATCAGCCATGATCTTATTAAATGGCGGAGCAAGCTCAAGGGGCCAAATGGCCTATTCCTGCTCCTATTTCTTATAGACACTAGTTTAATTTAATAAAAGATCTTAGGATCGATATCAGGAAATTCTGCGTCAAAAGGAATCTTCAATGTGGAATAAATTTCTAAATAGAGTAGTGAATGCAAAAACCCTGGGATCATTTAAGACAGTGTTGTCCAATACATTAGCCACAGTGGGCTAATTAGGACTCCAAATATGGCTAATTGCATTTTTGATTAATCAAACTGACACGGCGTGTGTACTTTACCCTTTCTGTACATTTGTTGGTAAAATGGCAAGATGAAAAGCAGAATGTGAGAGTGTTTTCTGATCACTGTGTGCTTTACTTTCTTGGTAACTGCTAATTGGTTATCTGTTGAAATGGTGTGTAACATGGGTGAAAACGCCAGACATCAGTACCATGAAGAGCACCCGCAACAATGTATGGAGAGGGGAGCTGCCATCGTGGTCAACTCAACCAATCAGAATAACCGCCCTAGACCAGCAGAAGAAAGCAAGCCCAACCAATAACAAGCAGCTCCAACAGGGCACGTCATGGCAAAGGCAAACAGTATCCCACCGTATTAGAGAGAGAGCAGGGGCAGGTCTGGCACGTCTTGTTGTGAAGACAAAGGACAACTTGCTACTGCTGGGCAAAAACCTAGAAACTGCGCAAGATGTGCTGTGTCTGAATTCTAAAACTGGTGAAAGAGAAAGACTGCACAGTTTCACACTGAATGGTGCTACAGGTTTGTTAAGTACACATACATGTGAAGTACATTTACCTGTATTGTGCGTACGGCATTTTCTACTAAAATTAGTGCATCTCACTGAAAGTGTTGCTGTAACCATGCCTGTGGCTAGTCAGCGATGTCTATTGGACAACAATTATTTAAGAAACAACTCGATGCTACAATAGGGATGATGTTAGATTTCTCTGGATGGATGAATTAAGATGTGTGAAATGGCTTTCCCCACCTGTAATTATCTTGTGATAAAGAGAGGGAACAGATAGCCTGCCAGACAAGCAACAGTGAGACCCCCATCCAAGTCTGGAGACAGTGGAAGTAACCAAACTGAACTGAAAAATGGAGTCGCAGCCGGTCAGCAGGCAAGTACTGCACTAAAATGTATAGCCTTGTATAGTTATAGCCTTGTATTCCCCCAACACAAGTATTAAAGTGCCATGAGGTTTTTAAATTGTATGAAATAATTTATCAAATTTGTAACTGAGCTGGGGTGATGTTTTACTGTGTATTTAGTTATACAATTTAATTGGTAACTTAAAGGACGTAATCAGTAGATGATCTTCGTCCACTCTGCTCTGTATCCAGCTTCATTTCCGGGCCACATACTTATAGTACTTTTATATCGCAGCGGAGACCAGTATTTGCAGCATTGCTTCCAGCCAGGCGGTACCTAGTTAATACTACTTTGCTCCAACTCTTCTCTGTACATGCATGCTTACACACATACAGAACTTCCCTCCCAGTGGTTACAACTTAAATGCTTTGGGAAAGTGACAGGAGCACCAAACACTCAATACATTTGAAAGTTACCTGGAGTTGATTTAAAAGTAAACAGCGATTTACTTGTATTTCTTGCGATTTAGTATACTGTATTCGCTGCTCACGATGCGGTCTCCTCTACATTGGGGAAAACAAACTCAGATTGGGTGGCCACTTTGCGAAACACCTCCATTCAGTCCATAAGTGTGGTCCAGTCGCCTGTCACTTTAATTCTTTGCTCCACTCCCACTCTGACAACTCGGTCTTCAGCCTCCTCCACTGTTCCAACGAAGTGCAACATAAGCTTGAGGAACAGCACCTCATCTTTCGATTAGACACTTCACAGCCTTCTGGACTCAACATCAAGTTCAACCATTTCAGACCATAACCTCTGCCCCTATTTTTTCAGATGATTCTGCCATTACCATTTACACCTCTTCTAAACTCATCTTTTGTTTCTTTATCTGTGCCATTACCATCTGCTTTTGCTTTGTATAATCATACCTTTTGTCATTTAATCACTCCTGCCTTCCAACCTATCACAGACCTTCCCTTTTGTTCTTGCCTTCCCTGCACCCCCCTTTCCCTGCCCCTGCACTTGCTTAAAATCTGTTACATCTCTAACTTTTTCCAGTTCTGATGAAAGGTCATCGACCCGAAACATTGGGCTGGATTTTGTCAGTGTGAGCGGGCTGGGGCGTGTCAGATGGAAATAGTGTCAGGACCCCGACTCCTAACTGAAGTGTTAAAAAAGTGGGATTTTCCCCTAATTGGGCAATTGATTTCCTGCGTGTGGGAACACCTGGCCCAATGATTCTTTTCATACAGAAAGTCGCCTCCGATGACGTCATCAATGCTGCTGGATTTAAGACCTGCAAGCAGCCTTGCTTCCTCTGGAGACTGCAAAGGCTCTGCAAATTGTATGAAGGTGTTGATTTCCCGACAATGTCCACGATCAAGCAAAAGTTTGCACCTCAGTTTGATGAGCCCTCCCTCCAAGCTCTGGTGCACAGAGCCAGATGTAATGAGGTGCTGTTTCCTTCCTCAGGGAGAAAAAAGCCACCCCAGCAGACAAAAGCTGTGTGGCTGCAAGTGGCCCAGGAGGTCAACTCCATCTCGCTGAGCCGCAGAACCTGGCTGCAATGCAGGAAGAGGTTTCATGATCTTCTCCGCACAGGAAAAGTGAGTATGACTTTCCCATCACCCTCAATCTGATCCCCATCTCCTCACCTCACCAGCACTCTGCTTTGCCAACCTCTTCCTCCACATTCCACTTGACACTTACATGTCTGCACCCTTACCCATTCCCTCTCTTTCGAAAGTCACATTCACTTAACTATTCGACCATGCAGCCCTCACACGCCCCATCACTGTGATGCCATGACAACAACAACTTTCAACACACAGGGATGGTCCTTTGTATCCTTCTAAGCATCTATGGATTATCTACACTCACTCCTTCATTCTCACTCAAACTCCACTTGTGTCCCTCATTGCAGGAAAAGAGAGCCCACAATAAGAGGGAAAGAGCCATGACAGGAGGAGGGCCACCCCCAGTAGCCCAGCTCACCGCCTGGGAAAAGGCGGCCCTAGAAATCACCGGGATCGAGGAGGATTCCCAAGTGGGGGACGGACAGATGAGCGCATCGCAGCAAGCTGGTGACAGAATAGTTTGACATCTCTCTCATTGACATTGCATGAGTTACTGATAATGAATCTGATGCTCTAACAGATTGACTTATGATCATCTGCACTATTCAATGTTCATGTAACCTTGCCCTCACATCTCTAACTCTTTCCTTTACTCCCCCACAGGACCATCGAAAGCCCGTCCCCACTGTCCAGGAGGAACAGCCGGAGCTTCCAGACTCCTCAGAGGAAGCTGCAACCTCTGAAGGCGCAGCCTCAGCAGGATTCAGTGCACCCAGCACCAGCGCAGGCACTCATACCTTGGTGGGACCTTCACGAGATAGAGTAGTGTTGTCACCTGGTGTATCACAGCTCACAAGTGAGTATCAGCAGATGGTGGAGACAGGGACAGCAGTGGAGAGTCATTGGAGGGTGCAGGACTCTGCCAGCTCGGCTCAGCTGCATGTCGACCCTGTGCCTCTGGGTCCATCCAGAACGAGAGCGGTGCTGGAACTCCAGGAACAGGTGCAGGAGTCTCTGTCAGGTTTTGTCTCCAGGGTCGCTGCGAGTATCGAGCGAATGGAGGAGTCCATCGCGAACACGAGCAGAGCCTTTGTGGAGGCATTGCCGCATGAACGCATCACCACGGAAAGGATGGAAACCGCCGTGGAAAGGATGGCTACAGTAGAGGAGAGGATGGCTACGGCCATGGAGGAGCTAAGTCGCCAGAGTGTAGAAAACATGGTCAGCGTTCAGAATAGACTGGCATCTCTTGAGGCGCGATGGTCAGCTACTGAGCATAGAAACCAGACCTTCATGGAAGTCCTCTGGAGTAGGACTTCCAGTGGAGAAACGGGTCCTCATGGCCCCCGAGTAAGCCACTTGCTTGCTCTGAAGTGGGGCTGACCCATGAGAGGGATGTTGGTGGTAAACAACAAGGAAGTGGGGGCTCCTCTCCAAGCGCTCAAACGACCACGCCACTGCAAAGCCCTCGGTCAGAACCCCACCAGAGTCCTCACCCAACTGAGAGGGGCGTCTCATCCCTTGCACAGCCGCAGGAGCAGCAGACTGTTGCCGAGCCCTCACAGGTTCGCAACCCCAGAGGATGGCTGCCAAAGGTGTCGAGACAGGAGCAGCAAGAAAGTGAGCAAGGGGCCGCCACATCTGGGGAAGCACCACGTAGGAGCATGCGTAAAAGGAAAATAATACACAAGTAGTCACAAGGGTAGTCACTTGGGTGTTATGTTGTGTTTATTTTTGAAATGCCACCAGTTGCTTGTTGTGATAAAAAAAATTCTGATGGCAAACTGTTGAAGTTGTGGCCTTTGTCATTTCGCAACTGGGACTTCCACATTGAGGGCTTAGAGCGACTTGCAATTGTCAGTATAGTGGTCAAAGTGATGGGAATCCGCAGGTTCCTGTCCACTGTCGATGCTGTGGTAAGAAGGTGTGAGGCAAAAGTGTTTGATTGTACAGGCTAAGCAAATGTGACCAACATGAGTGCGTCCCTTGCATCCCGGGTAGCAATATAGTTGCGCTCTGGCGACTTCTGGCCTGTGCATCTTCAGGTGGGTGACTAGCAGCTTGGCGCTCCTGTTGATGCTCCTGCTGTTGCTCATGGTTCTGCTGCTGCCGCGGCTGGTCTTCATCCAAATCTGATGTCCAGGAGGAAAGGAATTAAATGGTCGCCATGCTTCTGATATATGCCTCAGTTAAGGAAGCGCTTAGTCAAGGTGGGTGGAGGGGTTTCCCAGGAGGTCACACTGGAGTTGGGTGTCAGGCTCCAAACTTCCACAACAATGAGTGTGCCTGCTAAAAATTCCCCCAGACCTGAAACAACAAAGTTCTGCCACCTGCAAATAATTATTGGTGAAAACTCCTTTGTAATGGTGGAGCTGCAGCTGTTCGTAAGCAATCCACTTGTGAGGCCGCCAGCATTACCTGGTGTGTTCCAGAGGAGGCGTGAGGGATGGGGGGATTGACTAAAAATCGGAAAGGCCTCTCAAAATGGGATTATAGAGGCTATTAAGTGGTTGTTAAGGGCCTTAAGGGCCTATCCCGCCTCTTGGAGGCAGGGATGGAAAGGGGGTCAGAAAACACGCTTTAGGAAAAATTCCTCGGAGGGGGATCGGGCCCGCCCGCCATTTTTGGCGATTTTAACAATTCATATGCCTCCAATCCCACCTCCTTGGGCCTGGCAAAAATCGAGCCCATTAACTGTTTCTCTCTCCACAGATGCTGCCTGACCTGCTGAGTGTTGCCAGCATTTTCTATTTTTATTTAAAAGTACCTACCCAAGTGCTTTTAAAACCAGGGACACGGCACTCGAGCTATCCTCCGTGCAATGTCAAATCCAAGCAGTGCAAGACTGTTTCCATTAGCAGGAAGATGTGCAATATACTCTCATATTTTGTGGTGAGTTGTGCCACCCACCATGTCACTCCCAAGGAGATCCAGGCCTCTGCTGTCGACTTACCAAGAGCTCAAACCCAACTCGTGTCGAAACTCTTTTGGCTTAGCTAAGTGGTGTGTCCCTACAGGGAAAGTGTGCTCACTCCATATTAGGAAATACTATGGGCTCGATTTTCATTTCCGAGGCGGGTTGGAGTCGGGTTGCTTGGTGGGTGGGTTCCGGAGCTGCTTCCAGCGGGATCAGCTGCCGATGTCCGATTTTGATTTAACCAGCTTGTTGATTTCATTGGGGCGCGCTGGCCAGTCTAGTGAGAGCGATCGGGTCGGCTGGCCGCCTCTGATAGCGTCATCATAGCAGCTGGTTTTAAAGCTGCCATTCAGCCTAAGCCTTTCTCTTCTGCATTCTGATACTCAGTGATATTGCTCCATCCACAATGACTTCTTCCAGAGGCAAGGCAGCTCCTTGATTTAATGATGAGTCCCTCCATGCTCTTGTGGATGCTGTAAAAGTCAGAGTCATAACAGCACAGAAAGAGGCCATTCAGCCTATCGAGTCCGTGCCGGCTCTCAGTAGAGCAATCCAGTCAGTCACATTCCACCGCTCTATCCCTGTAGCCCTGTAAGTTTATTTCCCTCAAGTGCCTATCCAGTCTCCCCTTGAAAACATTGAGTGTCTCCGCTTCCACCACTTCCGTCGGCAGCGAGTTCCAGGTCCTCGCCACTCGCTGCTTGAAAAGGTTTTTCCTCACACCCCCTATATCTCTTGCCCAAAACCTTAAATCTGTGTCCCCTAGTCCTTGTACCATCAACTAGTGGGAACAGCCTTTCCCCGTCTAGCCTATCCAAACCCGTCATAATCTTGTACACTTCTATCAAATCACCCCTCAACCTCCTTTGCTCTAATGAAAACAAATCCAGCTTCTCCAACCTGTCCTTGCAGCTAAGATCCCCCATCCCTGAAACCATTCTGGTAAATCTCCTCTGCACCCTCTCAAGTGCCTTCACATCCTTCCTAAAGTGTGGTGACCAGAACTGGACGCAATACTCCAGTTGTGGCCTATCCAGCGCTTTATAAAGGTTGAGCATAACTTCTCTACTTTTGTACTCAATACCTCTATTTATAAAGCCCAAGATCCCATATGCTTTGTTAACCACTCTCTCAATATGTCCTGCCACCTTCAGGGACCTATGCACATTAACACCCAATTCCCTCTGTCCCTGCACTCTTTAAAACTGTGCCATTAAGTGTATATTGCCTATCCCTGTTCCTTCTGCCAAAATGCATCACCTCATACGTCTCTGTATTAAATTTCATCTGCCACTTGTCTGCCCATTCTGCTAGCCTTTTTATGTCCTATTGCAGTCGATTGGTATCAGCCTCACTGTTTGCCACACCCCCCAAGTTTGGCATCATCGGCAAATATAGAAATTCTACTTTGTATTCCAATATCCAGGTCATATTATATATATATAATATATATATATATAAAAATCAAAAAAGCTGTCTGACCCTTGGTGAACACCACTGTCTACCATCCTCCAGTCTGAAAAACAGCCATTTACCTTCTGTCCTTAAGCCAATTCCTTATCCAAGCTGCCACTGACCCACCTATTCTGTGAGCCTCAATTTTGTTAACCAGCCTTCTATGTAGTACTTTGTTAAACGCCTTCCTAAAATCCATGTAGACAACATTGATGCGCTATCAATTACTGCGAAAGACTGGAGGTTAAGTGAGTAACAAACAGGCTTTTATTAGCTAAAGAACGAAGGCATGCCTCTAGTGGTCGACTGGTCCTGAATGCCTGGGGGACTGCTGAGCAGCCGCCTTTATACCAGGGCATATGGGTGGAGCCAGGGGCGGAGCCAGCTGAGGCATGCACAGACAGGTACAACAATGGGCAAGAGTGAACAACAGTGAAGTGAACAACAGTGAAGTGAACAACAGTGAAGTGAACAACAGTGAAGTGAACAACAGTGAAGTGAACAACAGTGAAGTGAACAACAGTGAAGTGAACAACAGTGGTTTACCACATTCACCCCTTGCTTAAAATGAGTCCAACGGGGTGAAGTGTATTAAGAGTTCGTATAAATGAGTCTTTCTGGGGGTCTTGTATGCCGTCGTGATCGTTGTGGCGATGGCAGAGGTGGTGCAGCTTCCGACGCCGAGTCCCGCGTGGGCCGGCGCACTGGCGTGTCGTCCTCCTGGGTGTTGGGTTGGTTGGTGATCAATGGCGGGTCACGGGGCCACGGCGTGCCGTCTACAGGGGTTAGGTATGGGTCCGTTGCCGCCGGTACATTGTGGGTAGCGGTGATGTTGGTTTCAGGGGCCCCCGAGGGTGCGAGGTCTCATATGGAGACTGCGTCCTCCCGCCCGTCCGGGTACGCAATGTAAGCGTACTGGGGGTTGGCGTGGAGGAGGTCGACCCTCTCGACCAGGGGGTCCGTTTTATGGGTCCTCACGTGTCTTCTCAGTAGGACCGGCCCTGGGGACGTCAGCCATGGCGGTAGCGATGTCCCCGATGTGGACTTCCTTGGGAAGACAAACATTTTCTTGTGAGGGGTGGAGTTAGTGGCAGTGCAGAGCAGTGACCGAATAGAGTGAAGCGCATCGGGGAGCACATCCTGCCAGCGGGAGGTCGGAAGGCCCCTAGACTTTAAGGCTAGCAGGGCGGCCTTCCAAACTGTCGCATTCTCTCTTTCCACCTGTCCGTTCCCCCGGGGGTTGTAACTGGTGGTCCTGCTTGTGGCAATACCCCTAGCGAGCAGGTACTGGCGGAGTTCGTCGCTCATAAACGATGAGCCCCGGTCGCTATGGATATAGCTGGGGAAACCGAACAGGGTGAAGAGGTCGTTCAGACATTTAATGACCGTGGCACTGGTCATGTCCGGGCAGGGGATGGCAAACGGGAAGCGCGAGTACTCGTCAATAATGTTGAGGAAGTACACATTGCGGTCGGAGGAGGGGAGAGGCCCTTTAAAATCAACGCTCAGGCACTCGAAGGGGCGAGTGGCTTTTATCAGGTGAGCCCTGTCTGGTCTATAAAAGTGCGGTTTGCACTCAGCGCAGACTTGGCAGTTCCTGGTCATGGTCCTGACCTCCTCAATGGAGTAAGGCAGGTTGCGGGCCTTGATAAAATGGAAGAACCTGGTGACCCCCGGGTGGCAGAGGTCATTGTGGAGGGCCCGCAGTCTATCAACCTGCGCGTTGGCACAGGTGCCACGCGATAGAGCATCCGGGGGCTCATTGAGTTTCCCGGGCCGGTACAAGATATCGTAGTTGTAGGTGGAAAGTTCAATTCTCCACCTCAAAATCTTGTCATTTTTGATTTTGCCCCTCTGCTTGTTATTAAACATAAAAGCAACTGAACGCTGGTCAGTGAGTAGGGTGAATCCTTTCCCGGCCAGGTAATGCCTCCAATGTCTCACAGCTTCCACAATGGCCTGGGCCTCCTTTTCGACAGAGGAGTGTCTGATTTCGGAGCCTTGGAGGGTTCGTGAAAAGGCGGCCACGGGCCTTCCCGCCTGGTTAAGGGTAGCGGCCAGGGCAAAGTCGGACGCATCGCTCTCCACCTGGAAGGGGATGTACTCGTCCACCGCGTGCATGGTGGCTTTAGCGATGTCCTCTTTGATACGGTGGAAGGCTAAGCCGGCCTCTGCCGCCAGGGGAAAAGAGGTGGACTTGATAAGTGGACGGGCTTTGTCCGCATAATTAGGGACCCACTGGGCGTAGTAGGAGAAAAACCCCAGGCATCTCTTCAGGGCCTTGAGGCAGTGGGGCAGGGGAAGGTCCATAAGAGGACGCATGCGGTCGGGGTCGGGGCCGATGACTCCGTGTTCCACAACACAGCCAAGGATAGCGAGGCGGTTCGTGCGGAATATGCACTTCTCCTTGTTATACGTAAGGTTTAGGAGTTGGGCAGTGCGGAGGAATTTGTCGAGGTTGGCGTCATGGTCCTGCAGGTCATGGCCGCAGATGGTCACATTGTCCAGGTAGGGAAAAGTGGCCTGCAACGCATTTTGGTCGACCATCCGGTCCATCTCCCTTTGGAAAACGGAGACCCCCGTTGGTGACGCCAAAGGGGACCCGAAGGAAGTGGTAGAGGCGGCCGTTTGCCTCGAAGGCAGTATACTGGCGGTCCTCATAGCGGATAGGGAGTTGGTGATATGCTGACTTAAGGTCAATAGTGGAGAATACGCGGTATTGCGCGATCTGATTGACCATATCAGATATGCGGGGGAGGGGGTATGCGTCCAGTTGGGTAGATCGATTTATTGTTTGGCTGTAGTCAATGACCAGGCGCTGCTTCTCGCCAGTCTTGACGACTACAACCTGGGCTCGCCAGGGGCTGGTGCTAGCTTCGATAATCCCCTCCTTCAGGAGCCGCTCCACCTCAGATTTAATAAAAACTCTGTCACCAGTGCTGTATCGCCTGCTTTTGGTGGCGATTGGCTTACAGTCTGGGGCGAGGTTGGCGAACAACCGGGGGGGGGGGGGTGACTTTAAGCGTGGCGAGGCTGCAAAAGGTGCGCGGCGGGCAATTTGAAAACTGCTGGTTGCAGACTGTGAGTGGGGGAAGGGGTCCACCGTACGCCATCGTGACACTCTTAAGGTGGCACTGAAAATCCAACCCCAGTAGAACGGTAGCGCAGAGATCGGGCAGGACAAGCAGTTTAAAGTTTCTGTACTCTGTGCCCCTCACCAAAAGGGTCACCATGCAGTAGCCGCCGACGTCCGCTGAATGGGACTTGGAGGCCATAGAGACCCGGTGGCGCGCTGGCAGGACCGGGAGAGAGTAACGACGCACCGTGTCGGGGTGGATAAAGCTCTCTGTGCTCCCGCAGTCGAAAAGACAGGTCATGGCGCGGCCGTTTACCTTTATGTCCATCATGGACCTGGCTAGTTGGTGAGGTCTAGACTGGTCCAGTGTAACGGAGGCCAGCGTAGGGTCAGGCGCGTCGCTGTAGTCATCAGGTGAGGCGGTGGGTGAGTCGGAGGCCCGTTGCAAAAATGGCTGCCGGAACGGATCACAAATGGTCGAGGGCGTCCAAGATGGCGGCGCCCATGATCCACACGTGGCTGGAGGCGTCCAAGATGGCGGCCCACTCGGCCCACACGCAGCACTGCTGGAGTTTGGGGTAGGTTTAGCCTTGCAGACGCTGGCGTAGTGCCCTTTCTTCCCACAACCAGAGCAGGTAGCGTTTTTCGCCGGGCAGCGCGCTCTGGGGTGTTTGGCTTGGCCACAGAAGTAACACTTCGGGCCCCGGGACATCGCTGCAGAAGTTGGGCCGTTGGCGGGATGTGGCGGGGGTGGCGCGGTGTCGGTCCTACCGTGTCCCAGGATGGCGGCGCTCGCGCCATCCACGATGCAGCCGTGCGGTCAGGTCAGGTGAGTAGGCGTCCATATTCCGTTGGGCCACGTCTAGCGAAAGTGCGAGGGCCGTGGCCTTCTTCAGGTCGAGTTCGCCCTGCTCTAACAGTCTCTGCCGGGTGTAGTTGGACCTGAGGCCCGCGGCGAAGGCGTCCCGGACAAGTTCCTCCGTGTACACCGCGGCCGACACCTCTTTACATTTGCAGGCCCGGCCGAGCACCTTCAGCGCCCGTAGGTATACCTCCATCGATTCCCCGGGTTGCTGTTTGAGGGACCCCAGGAGGTGTCTGGCGTAAACTTCATTTACCGGGCGTGCGTACTGTTCTTTAAGAAGGTCGAGGGCACCCTCATAGGTAGTCGCATCTTGGATGAGCGAATAAGCTTGGTGGTTCACCTTGGAGGTCAGAATTTTTAGTTTGTCGCCATCGTTTTGAACAGAATCAACGGAGGCTTCTAGGAAAAGTTCGAAGCATCGCAGCCAGTGTGCGAACTTGGTAGATGCATCCGCCTCTTGAGGGTCTAGTTCCAGGCGTGCTGATTTGAGGATTTGCTCCATCGGAAAAAAAATTTAGCTAATAAAATTGATGCGCTATCAATTACTGCGAAAGACTGGAAGTTAAGTGAGTAACAAACAGGCTTTTATTAGCTAAAGAACGAAGGCATGCCTCTAGTGGTCGACCGGTCCTGAATGCCTCGGGGACTGCAGAGCAGCCGCCTTTATACCAGGGCATATGGGTGGAGCCAGCTGAGGCATGCACAGACAGGTACAACAATGGGCAAGAGTGAACAACAGTGAAGTGAACAACAGTGAAGTGAACAACAGTGAAGTGAACAACAGTGAAGTGAACAACAGTGAAGTGAACAACAGTGATTTACCACAAACATCCATTGCATTCCCTTTATCAATCCTCCCGGTTACTTCATCAAAAAATTAAATTAGTCAAACATGCTCTGCCTTTTACAAATCCATGTTGGCTCTCCTTAATTAGCTTAAACCGCTCCAAGTGTCCGTTAATTTTTTTCTTGATTATTGTTTCTAAAACTTTACCCACCACTGATGTTAAACTGACTAGTAGCTACTAGGATTGTCCTTGCACTCTTTCTTG
This sequence comes from Somniosus microcephalus, assembly GCF_052327205.1. Classification (NCBI taxonomy): domain Eukaryota; kingdom Metazoa; phylum Chordata; class Chondrichthyes; order Squaliformes; family Somniosidae; genus Somniosus; species Somniosus microcephalus. The sequence continues at coordinate 179,235,633 of NC_140993.1, read as the reverse complement.
AACAATGGTGTCACATTTGCCACTTTCCAATCCTTGGGCACCTCCCCCGCATCTAGGGAAGATTGTGCGAGTCAGCAGAGAGTGCTGAGAGTTTGGGTAAGTGAGAGTTAGGGTAAGTGGGGTGTTAGGTGCTCTTTTCAACCTTTAACTCTGTGGGTTGTAGTTAATAAGGCCTTTCTGGTGCAGAGTGACTGTTGGTAAACCATTTAACTGGTGTAATTAGAGGGATTGATTTAATTTAAATCCAATTAATTAAAGGGGATACTAGCATCTAAAATCGGGCAGAGGGTGTCCATAACTAACAATAAAAAATTTAATTAATTACACAGAATGGAGCAGGTGATGTGTTACTGTTGCGAGATGTGGGAGCCGGTGGACCCCATTGAGGCTCACGGTGATTACGTCTGTGACAAGTGTCTGCTGCTACATGAACTCCAGCTCCGTGTTGATGAGCTGGAGTCTGAGCTTCAGGCACTGCGACACATCAGGGAGGGAGAGAAGTACCTGGACTCTGTGTTTCAGGAGGTGGTCACACCTATGAAGTTAATTAATTCAGATATAGCCCATGGTCAGGGACAGGACGGTGTGACGACGAGTGAGGCAGGTACGGGGATCCAGGAGGTACTGTTGGAGGAGCCGCAGCCCTTGCTCTTGTCCAACAGGTTTGAGGTTCTTACTCCCTGTGGGGACAGGAGCAAGGACTGCAGGGAGGATGAACAACCTGGCCACAGCACCGTGGAACGGGGGGCCATTCAAGAGGGGGGAGTAAATAGAAATGTTGTAGTGGTAGGGGATAGTATTATTAGGGGGATAGATAGAGTTCTCTGCAGCCGAGAGCGTGAGTCCCGAAGGCTGTGTTGCCTACCTGGTGCCAGGGTTAAGGACATCTCCTCTGGGCTGGAAAGAAACTTGCAGTGGGAGGGGGTGGATCCAGTTGTCGTGGTCCATGTTGGTACAAACGACGTAGATAGGACTAGGAAGCCGGTTCTGTTAAAGGAGTATGAGCAGCTAGGGGTCAAATTAAAAAACAGAACCTCAAGGGTAATAATCTCTGGATTATTACCTGAGCCACGAGCGAATTTGGCTAGGACAAATAAAATTAGAGAGTTAAATGCGTGGCTCACAGACTGGTGTGGGAGAAATGGGTTTTGCTTCCTAGGACACTGGCACCAGTACTGGGGCAGGAGGGAGCTGTTCCGTTGGGACGGGCTTCACTTGGCCAGTGCTGGGACAAGAGTACTGGCGGATCATATAACTAGGGCTGTAGAGAGGGCTTTAAACTAACAAGTGGGGGGGGAGGTTCCTAGAGAGCAAATAATAAAAATGACAACAGAGAATGTCATAGACTTAGGTAGCAGTGGGGAAATTAAAAACCAGAGCGTGTCAGGAAGGGGCAGAAGGTATGGAGTAAAAGGTAAAGTAATAAAAAGGGCAAAAGCAGAAACTAAGTGTCACAAAATATCTTTGAAAGTTCTCTATCTGAATGCACGTAGCATTCGTAACAAAATAGACGAGTTAATGGCACAAATAACTACATATGGGTATGATCTTGTGGCCATTACAGAAACATGGCTGCAGGGTGACAATGCCTGGGAATTAAACATACCAGGTTATTTAACAATCAGGAAGGACAGGCAGGAAGGAAGGGGAGCTGGGGTGGCTATGTTAATAAAGGAAGGAATCACTGTAATACAGAGAAATGATATTGGGTCAAAAGATCAGGATAATGAAACAGTTTGGGTGGAGATAAGGAATAATAAGTGGAAAAAAACACTAGTGGGCGTAGTATATAGGCCTCCGAACAGTTGCAACTCTGTTGGACGGAGTATCAATCAGGAAATAGTTGAGGCTTATAATAAGGGAACATCTATAATTATGGGGGATTTTAACTATCATATTAATTGGACAAATCAAATTGGGCAGGGCTGCCTTGAGGAAGAGTTCATTGAGTGTATTAGGGATGGGTTTCTTGAGCAGCATGTAACTGAACCGACCAGGGGGCAAGCAACCTTAGATCTGGTCCTGTGTAACGAGACAGGATTAATTAAGAATGTCCTAGTAAAGGATCCCCTTGGAATGAGTGACCATAACATGGTTGAATTCCATATTCAATTAATTAGAGGGTGAGAAGGTTGGATCTCAAACAAGCGTGCTAAGCTTGAATAAAGGAGACTATGAAGGTATGAGAGCGGAATGGAGTAGAGTGGATTGGGAAAATAGATTAAAGGGTAAGAGGATACATGATCAGTGGTGTAGATTTAAGGAGTTATTTTACAACTTCCAACAAAAATATATTCCACTGAGAAGAAAAGGGTGTAAAAGAAAAGAAAGCCATCCGTGGCTAAGTAAAGAAATTAAGGATAGTATTAGACTAAAAACAAGGGCATATAAGGTAGCCAAATCTAGTGGGAGGATAGAGGATTGGGAAAACTTTAAAAGACAGCAAAAACTAACAAAAAGATTGATTAAGAAAGGGAAGATAGATTATGAAAGTAAATTAGCAAAAAATAGATAGTAAGAGTTTTTATAGTTATATAAAAAGAAAAAGGGTGGCTAAAGTAAATGTTGGTCCCTTAGAGGATGAGACCGGGAAATTAATGGTGGGAAATATGGGGATGGCAAAAACACTGAATGAATATTTTGTATCAGTCTTTACAGTAGAGGACACTAAGAATATCCCAACACTGGACAAATAGGGGGCTTTAGCGGGGGAGGAGCTAAACACAATCAAAATCACTAAGGAAGTGGTACTGGGTAAAATAATGGGACTCAAGGCGGATAAATCACCTGGACCTGATGGCTTACATCCTAGGGTCTTGAGGGAAGTGGCGGTAGGGATTGTGGATGCATTAGTAATAATTTTCCAAAACTCCCTGGACTCAGCAAAGGTCCCGGCAGACTGGAAAACTGCTAATGTAACACCCTTATTTAAAAAGGGCAGTAGACAGAAGGCTGGAAACTATAGACCTGTTAGCCTAACATCTGTGGTAGGTAAAATTTTGGAGTCTATTATTAAGGAGACAGTAACAGGACATTTGGATAATCATAATTTAATAGGACAAAGTCAGCATGGTTTTATGAAGGGGAAGTCATGTTTGACAAATTTGCTGGAGTTCTTTGAGGAAGTAACATATAGGGTGGATAAAGGGGAACCAGTGGACGTAGTGTATTTAGACTTCCAAAAGGCATTTGAGAAGGTGCCACACAAAAGATTATTGCTTAAGATAAAAAATCACGGGATTGGGGGTAATATTCTGGCATGGATAGAGGATTGGCTATCTAACAGAAGGCAGAGAGTTGGGATAAATGGTTCATTCTCAGACTGGCAATCAGTAACTAGTGATGTTCCGCAGGGGTCAGTGCTGGGTCCCCAACTCTTTACAATCTATATTAACGATTTGGAGGAGGGGACCGAGTGTAACATATCAAAGTTTGCAGATGATACTAAGATGGGAGGGAACGTAGTGAGTGAGGAGGACATAAAAAACCTGCAAGGGGACATAGACAGGCTAAGTAAGTTGGCAGAGATTTGGCAGATGGAATACAATACTGGAAAGTGTGAGGTTATGCACTTTGGCAGGAAAAATCGTAGAGCAAGTTATTATCTTAATGGCAAGAAACTGGAAAGTACTGAAGTACAAAGGGATCTGGGGGTCCTGGTGCACAAAACTCAAAAGGTTAGTATGCAGGTGCAGCAAGTGATTAAGAAGGCCAATGGAATGTTGGCTTTCATTGCTAGGGGGATAGAATATAAAAATAGGGAGGTATTGCCTCAGTTGTACAAGGTATTGGTGAGACCGCACCTGGAATACTGCGTACAGTTTTGGTGTCCATACTTAAGAAAGGACATACTTGCTCTCGAGTCAGTACAAAGAAGGTTCACTCGGTTAATCCCGGGGATGAGGGGATGGACATATGAGGAGAGGTTGAGTAGATTGGGACTCTACTCATTGGAGTTCAGAAGAATGAGAGGCGATCTTATTGAAACATAAAAGATTGTGAAGGGGTTGGATCGGGTGGATGCGGGGAGGATGTTCCCGATGACAGGTGAAACTAGAACTAGGGAGCATAGTCTTAGAATAAGGGGCTGCTCTTTCAAAACTGAGATGAGGAGGAACTACTTCACTCAGAGGGTGGTAGGTCCATGGAATATGCTGCCCCAAAAAGCTGTAGAAGCTACATCATTACATAAATTTAAAACAGAAATAGACAGTTTCCTAGAAGTAAAGGGAATTAAGGGTTACGGGGAGCGGGCAGGAATTTGGACATGAGTCTAGGTTCGGATCGGACATGGCCCTGTGGGTAGCGGAGCGGGCCCAGGGGCCGTGTAGCCTGATCCTGCTCCTATTTCGTGTGTCTAATTCTGTTAGATTCAGGAGATGGTTCTGTGATAGTAGATTGGCGGTTAGGATCAGATCAGCCATGATCTTATTGAATGGCGGAGCAGGCTCGAGGGGCCGATTGGCCTACTCCTGCTCCTATTTCTTATGTTCTTCTTGGAAAATTATGCAAGCCCTTCCGCTATCTCCTCCCCCAATTCCCTTGGCAATCTGGATGCAAGCCATCTGGACCAAGCGACTTATCCACTCTAAGCACACCCAGCCTTTCTCGTACATCCTGTCTATCAATTTTCACCCCTTCCATTGCTTCTACCTTTTCCACTGCTACCGATATTTTGTCAGCATCCACCTCTTTAGTAAACACCAATACAATCTACTCATTGAGTATTCTAGCCTTGCCCTGCACCTCTAAGCATATAACACCTTCTTTGAGGGCGCAGGGAGATTCTCTTCCCTCCTGATGGCCAGAGGAAACCTCCTCAGCAGACCAAGGCAGCCTGGCTGTGCATTGCTCAGGAGGTCAGCGCAAGGTCCATTTGTTCATGCTCCTGGATCCAGTGCAGGAAACGGTTTAATGATCTTGTGCGAAGATCAAAAGTGAGTATCCCATCTCACTTACCTTCAATCTGCTTCCCTTCTCTTCACCAGCACTCTGCGTTGTAAGTCTGCTCCTCCACATACCACCTTACCCTTACTTCCCTTGCACCCTTTCCTATCCAGCTCTGTCTCTGTACTGAATCACTTCAGCATCCTGCCTATACACCCCTTAGACTCACTCTCGCTGTTATGCAGTAACAACTGACAACGCACAGGGAGCTAGCTTCCTCTTGGCACCTTACCCCATCTTCATCTCACTCAAAGCTTCTATGGTAGGGATTCTTCACACTCACTCCATCTCTGTGGTTGAAACTCCGCTTGTGTCCCTCCTTGCAGGAAAAGATAGCACACAATAAGAGGGAGAGAGCACTGACTGGAGCAGGAACACCTACCCTAACAACGTTGACAAGGGCTGAGGAGGCTGCACACAAAATTGTTGGAGGTGGCAAGAACCTGGAAGTGGGCAATGGAGAGACGGGCACATTTGAGGAAGCTGGTGACATAATAGAATTTCATCCCTCTCTGACATTTAGTGATTGACTGCAATGGCATATGATGTTCATAGAGAATCGCGTTGTAGCATCCGCACAAAAGGCTGTGTCTGCTGCATCAATATCAGATGTCTAAAAATGCCTTACTCTCCCACAGGACCATCGAGCGCCCCCCTCCCCACGATCCAGGACGAAGAGCCAGACGACTCCTGAGGAACCTAAAGCCTCTGAGGTAGCAGCGTCACCAGGACTCAGCACACCCAGCACCAGCGCAGCAACGCACACTTCAGTGGGGCCATCGCGAGTTAGAGTAGTGTTGCCACCTGGTCTATCACAGCGCACAAGTGAGCATCAGCAGATGGTGGAGACAGCGACAACAGTGGCGAGTCCTCGGCAGAGGTCACAGAACTCTCCTAGCTCTGCTAAGCTGCATGCAGATGCTGTGCCTCTGGGGCCATCCAGAAAAAGAGCAGTTCGGGAAATACAGGAACAAGTGCAGGAGTCTCTGCAAGGGTTTGTCTCCAGGGTTAGTATGAGTGTGGATAGAATGAAGGAGTCCATCTCTAACATCAGCACTGCTGTGGCGGAGGCAATGGCGCATGAACGCACCACCATGGATAGGATGGCAACCTCCGTGAAAAGGCTCGCTACCTCAGTGGAAAGGCTGGCTACCACCATGGAGGAAATAAATTGCCAGAGTCAGGAAAACATGGCGAATGTTCAAAATAGATTGTCATCTCTGGAGGAGAGATGGGCAGCTATTAAGTAGAGGGATCAGAGCTTCATGTGCATCCTTGTGGTGAGGACTGCCAGTGTAGATACAGGTCCTCATGGCCCCCTGATGTGCGGCAAGGTGCTCTCCAGCCACTTGCCAGCACTGAGATGCGGCTGACCCATGAGAGAGATGTTGTTGGCGGGACACAAGGAAGTGTGGGCTCCTCTCCAAGCGCTCACACGACCATGCCACTGTGGAGCCCTCGGTGAGAGACCCACTTTGCAGAGCCAACTGAGATGGCCATTTCAGCCCCTGCACAGTCGCAGGAAGAGCAGACTGTTGAAGAGCCCTCCCAGGCTCCCAAACCCAGAGGACACCCTTCAAAGGTGTGTAAGCAGGCGCAGCATCCTAGTCAGCAAGGTGCCTCTACATCTGCTGAAGCCACAGGAGTAGCACCACGTAGAAGCACGCGTGAGAGAAAGATTAAGCACATATAGTCACAAGGAGACACACGTGGGTGTTTTTTTGGTCTGACTGTTATTGGTTTGTGATGCTTTTGTCATGTGGTAAAGAAAAATGATGGCAAACAGTTGATTGTGTGGCCTATGTGTCCTGGGAAATGGCAAATGCGCATCGAGGGCTCAGGGCGACTTGGTTTTGTAATACTGATGGTGAAAGTTAAAGGAAATAACCGGGTATGGCAGAGATGATGTATGACAGTGGACTAATGTCGCCTACAATTACAGAGCCATATGGTCGCCACCTATGGTTGAAGAGTAAGCTTATGCGAATGTGGCATGGCTGTGTGCATACCCTGCTTGACGGGCAACAGTGAACTGGAGGGATGCTGCACTGGTCACAACAGGGCACGCAAGGCGCCCCTCAGCCTCCTCCTCTTCCCAGGAAAATCTGCGTTGAGTCACGTGGCTGCTGGTCCTCTGATTATGAGGACCAGGATGAGGGGACATAAATTTTTCCCATCCCATTGCTATAGATTTCATTTGAGGCAACAAGTTTTCAAGCGCACAGTCGAAGTGGCCTGAAATTATTCCATTCAGGTCATACTGCAGATGGGCGTCAGCTTGAACAGTCACAAGTTCAGTAGGACCCATACCATACCTGCAACAGCAAAATTGTTGTATTTGAATGTCAGCCATGTTTCAGGGGTGCTTTTAAAGTGCTCCACCAATGACTACAAATGATGTCCTCCAGCAACTCGTCTCCCTGAAGCTGGCCTGTTTCTGACAAGATGGGAAACAGGAGCCAGAAACACGAAAATAGGAAACCACTATCAAAATAGGATTAGCAAGGCAGTTAACTGTCCCACCAGTTCCAGTCGGGTCAGTTTGGGAGCGGCTGAACAGACACTCACAAAAATCGGGTGGGGACGGGATGGAGGCGGGTTGCGTGTCTGAAGCCACCTTTTTCCGATTTTCGCTCCTCAGGGCTATTAAAATCGAGGCCTATATCTTGCAATTTCTCAGTAGTTTGGTTGGAGACTCTCAAAACATGTCAGATATCTGGCTCATCCCCAGTGGGGGCAATTAAATTTTCTGTGCCAATTAGTCAACTGGGCCATCTGATCAGTCAACCAGAATTGGTATTGGATAGTGCAGGACCTTAACTTTAGGCGAGACTGAGCGATGATCATTGCTGGAGGTGATTTGTGGGACCCCAATGCCTTCTCCCCAGCCTCATGCCTCCGTTGATCTATCTTTATGTTAATTTTGCAGGGGAATATTTCCTGGTAACATTCAATCCTCTAAATGACCATTCGCTGAAGAAATCCTTCTGAACTAAACCAGACTCTCACATAGGAATCAAATTCCAATAATGTTGTAGCTACAGTACCTTCTGATAATTTAGTGAGTTTCCCAAACCTGTGGCCTGACTTTTAAGCAGGCTTCACATTTCTAAAATGTTATGCAACAGAGATGAAATGTGGCCTGATCACTCAAAAGGACCCTTTGCATTCGATAATGATGTCAAAACTGGCTGAGCTGAAGTTGAGCAGAATCAGCCCAGACTCAAAATAGCAATGGTGAAAAAACTTGGGAACTTTGAAACTGTAAAGAAAACTCCTTTTTGTATAATTGTTACAATTTCAGATTAAAGTACTGCTTTTAAAATACAGTTTGCAATCGTTAAACAAACCATACCCCTACAATCCAGAAACTGTATTTTTAAATCCGTCTCCTATAAAGGTTGAATGGCACACATTCTGTTCCGTGTACTTGTAGTAATTAAATCAGTATAGCCAACTAAAACACAGAATTGAGCTTTTGTAAGATACAATAACTTAAGTACTTACTTACAATTTGAACACAAAGCATCAGAAATAGGCATACTAGAATAGTATAATAATTAATTATAATCATCCTTAGCAACATGAACAGATTATTTGCATTTTTGAATCTAATAATGGAATGAAGAAAAAGAGTCAAGTCTGAAATCCCAAATGTGAGGTCATCCACTTTGGACCTAAAAAGGATAGAACAGAGTACTTTCTAAATGATGAAAAGCTAGAAATAGTGGAGGTCCAAAGAGACTTGGGAGTCCAGATACATAAGATCAATATATCAGGTACAGAAAATAATCAATCAAAAAGGCTAATGGAATGCTGGCCTTTATGTCTAGAGGACTAGAATACAATGCTGCAGCTATACAAAGTCCTGGTTAGACTGTGAGCAGTTCTGGGCACCACACCTTAGGAAGGATATATTAGCCTTGGAGGGAGTACAGCGTAGATTTACCAGAATGATACCTGGACTCCAAGGGTTAAATTACGAGTGATTACACAAACTAGGGTTGTATTCCCTGGAATTTAGACGGTTAAGTGGTGATTTGATCAAAGTTTTCAAGATATTAAAAGGAGAACAGATAGGGAAGATAGAGAGAAACTATTTCCGCTGGTTGGGGATTCTAGGAATAGGGGTATAGTTTAAAAATTAGAGCCAGACCTTTCAGGAGTGAAGTGAGGAAACACTTCTACACACAAAGGGTGGTAGAAGTTTGGAACTCTCTTCCGCAAACTGCATTTGATGTTAGGTTAATTGTTAATTTTAAATCGGAGATGATAAATTTTTGTTAACCAAAGGTATTAAGGGATATGGGGCAAAGGCAGGTATATGGATGGAGTTATATCACAATTTAGCCATTATGTTATTGAATGGGGAATAGGTTCGAGGGGCTAAATGGCCTACTCCTGTTCCTATGCTCCTAGTGGATAATCAAACTCTCTCTGGCCATATGGATCGGAGAATCAGGGTCGCAACATTGTAGCCCCATCTCCAAGCCACATTCCTTTCAAGCCTGGGTTCCCCACTGGAAACAAGAGATTGCCGAATTATCTCTAAACTGCTCGTCAGCATAGCCTCTTGATATAAAATAAATATGCTGGGAACAAATGTCTGTTTTCCTTTCTTAATCACTCCAGCACAATTTCTCGGAGATAAACTCTCTCTCCAGTAGCCAGACCAACTTTTTAAATCAATATATCTATCCTTTGGTGTTAGGATTCCAGCCACGTTTTGACAAGATCAACACTTACAAACATGAGGTTAGGTGATCACCCAAAACATGACAAGGTTACTTCCAATCAACAATTAACAATATTTGATCATATACCCACAGTTTTCTATTAAAATATCTCAAACACAATCTCCTATGAAAACTGATACATATTCTGGTCTGCAACTTTGATACAATTCCCACGATACTAGCTGATAACCATGCATGACCCAGTAAAAAAAAATATACGGCTATTTACATGGAAGCAGTCGTTATTATATCAAAACAGCTATATAACCTTATCATTGGCAGCAAGGGTAATTTCCTGGAATCAGCCAGGGCCACGTCCCATCTTGGATTTAAAGAAATAGTACATTATTTTCCACATACATTAAAGGATGGAGGAAGAGACTCTTAATTGTTTTTAGCAGGAAAGGTTTTAAAAAACTAACGCATTTTCTTATTGCATGCTTATAATACAGCATGACATCTGATCTAAACAAACACTATCAATTTACTAATGCTCAAACCTTACTGGAACAAGTTTATACTCCCAAAGTCAGTATGACAGAGGGTATGCTGTATTTACAAAGCATACCACAAAGATAGTGCAAACTTTGTTTGTTATTTCAGGCATATCAGGTATTCATGGCTCACGGGATAATTTAGTACACATCAAAATCCCAGAAAGTACCAGTTTCCTATGGATATTACAATCGATGTTTGCATAGCAAAGAAACAAAAATATTATGAACAATGGAGCTAACCATAATTTAAACTAGGCCCCCTAACAGTAGCTATACCGTTGGACAGGGTATTAGTCAACAAATAACATGAGCGTGTAACAAAGGTAATGCAATAATTGTGGGGGACTTTAATCTTCACATAGACTAGGCAAATCAAATTGCCAAAAACAGTCTAGAGGACGAGTTCATCAAATGCATTCGCGACAGTTTCCTATAATACGTTGTGGAACCAACCAGGGAGCAGGCTATTTTAGATTTTGTATTGTGTAATGAGACAGGGTTAATTAGTGATCTCATATTAAAGGATCCTCGGGGAAGAGTGATCATAATATTTTAGAATTTCACATTTGAGTTTGAGTGTGAAATACTTCAGTCCGAAACTAGAGTCTTAAACTTAAATGAAGCCAATTACATAGGTATGAGGTGCGAGTTGCCTAAGGTAGATTGGGAAATTACATTAAAAGGTATGACAGCAGATAAGCAGTGGCAAACATTTAAAGAAATATTACAACATTTTCAATGAATATGCATTCCATTGAGAAATAATAACTCCACGGGAAAAATGATCCATCCGTGGGTAACTCAAGAAGATAGTATTAGATTAAAAGCAGAGGCTTATAATGTTGCGAAGAATAGTAGTAAGCCTGAGACTTGGGAGAGCTTTAGAAACCAAAGGATGACCAAAAAATTGATTAAAAAAAAGGTGAAAATAGAATGAGAATAAACTAGCAAGAAATATAAAAAGATTGTAAGAGCTTCTACAAGTATGTAAAAAAGAGAGTTGCAAAAGTAATCATTGGTCCCTTAGAGGCTACGACAGGAGAAATTAAAATGGGGAACAAGGAAATGGCAGGCTTTAAACAAATATTTTGTATCTGCCTCCACAGTAGAAGATACAAAAAGCATACAAAAATAGTGGGGCACCAAGGGGCTATTAAGAGTGAAGAACTTAAGTAATTAAGATCAGTAAAGAAAAGTACTTCAGAAACTAATGGGGCTAAAAGCCAACAAATCCCCATGACCTGATGGCCTACATCCTATGGTTCTAAAAGAGATGGCTGCAGAGATAGTGGATGCATTACTTGTGATCTTCCAAGATTCCCTAGATTTTAAAACAGACCTAGCAGATTGGAAGGTAGCAAATGTAACCCCGCTATTCAAGAAAGGAGAGAAAACAGGGAACTACAGGCCAGTTAGCCTGACATCAGTCATCAGGAAAATGCTGGAATCCATTATTAAGGAAGTGGTAACAGGGCACTTAGAAAATCATAATATAATTAGGCAGAGGCAACATGTTTTTTTTATGAAAGGGAAAACATGTTCAACAAATCTATTGGAGTTTTTTGAGGATGTAACTAGCAGGGTAGATAAAGGGGAACCAGTGGATGTAATATATTTAGATTTCCAAAACGCATTCAATAAGGTGCAACATAAAAAGACTGTTACGCAAGATAAGGGCTCATGAGGTTGAGCGTAATATATTAGCATGGACAGAGGACTGTTTAAAGGACAGAAAACAGACTGTGGGGATAAACGGGTCATTTTCAGGTTGGCAGGCTGTAACTAGTGGGGTGCCACAAGGATCAGTGCTTGGGCCTCAGCTATTTATAATTTATATAAATTACTTAGATGAACGGACCGACTGTAATGTATCCAAGTTTGCTGACAATACAAAGCTAGCTGGGAAAGTAAGTTGTGGGGAGGACACAAGGAGCCTGCAAAGGGATAGAGACAGGTTAAGTGAGTGGGCAATAAGGTGGCAGATGGAGTATTATGTGGGGAAATGTGAGGTTATTCACTTTGGTAGGAAGAATAGAAAAACAAAATATTTTTTTAAATGGTGAGAAACTATTAAATGTTGGTGTTGAAAGAGATTTAAGTACCTTCATAGAGGAAATAGAGATTTAGCATGCAGGTACAGTAAGCAATTAGGAAGGCAAATGGCATGTTGGCCTTTACTGCAAGGGGGTTGGAGGATAGGAGGTGGGCGAGAGAGAAAAGGACTTGCGTTTATATAGCACATTTCATGACCACCGGACGTCTCAAAGCGCTTTTGTACACAGCAAGCTCCCGCAAAAGCAATATAATAATGACCAGATAATCTGTTTATTAGTGATTTGGATTAGCGGTAAATATTGGCTAGGATACCAGGGATTAACTCCCCTGTTTTTCTTCAAAATAGTGCCATAGGATCTTTTACGTCCACCCAAGCAGACTGGGCCTTGGTTTAATGTCTTAACTGAGCCACGGCTGACACAAGTACAAGAGTAAGGAAGTCTTGCTAAAATTGCACAGGGCTTTAGTGAGACCTGGAGTACTGTGCAGTTTTGGTCTCCTTATCTGAGGAAGGCACCGCATTGCCTTAGAGGTGATGCAACAAAGGTTCACTAGATTGATTCATGGGTTGAGAGGGTTGTCCTATGAGGAGAGATTGAGTAGATTTGGCCTGTACTCTCTGGCGTTTAGAAGAATGAGAAGTGATCTCATTTAAAAATATAAGATTCTGAGGAGGATTGACAAGGTAGATGTGTAGAGGTTGTTTCCCTTGGCTGGAGAGTCTAGCACTGGGGGGCATAGTCTCAGGATATGGGGTCGGCCTTTCAAGACTGTGATGAGGAGGAATTTCTTCACTCAGAAGGTTGTGAATCTTTGGAATTCTCTGCCCCAAAGTGCTGTGGATGCTGAATCGTTGAGTATATTCAAGGCTGAGTTAAAATAGATTTTTGGACTCTAGGGGAATCAAGGGATATGGAGATCAGGCAGGAAAGTGGAGTTGAGGTAGAAGATCAGCCATGATCTTATTGAATGGCGGAGCAGACTCATGGGGCTGTATGGCCTACACCGGCTCCGTGTTCTTGTGTTCGTGAAAAATGTAAAAGCAATGGCACTATGTGTGGTAAACCACTGTAGTTCACTGTGTTCACTTGTTGTTGTTGTTGTTGTCGTTCACTCTTGTTTCACTGTTGTGCCTGACTATGCCTCAGCTGACTCCGCCCCTGGGCTACCGAGTATAAGAGCGGCCGCATGGCAGCTCCTGGCATTCGGTCGTCCACTAGAGGCATAGTCCTGATCTGTCTGAAGTGCAATTCAGTAGTTAATAAAAGCCTGTTGTTCTGAACTCTGCCTAGCCTTTTATTAGAATTGATAGCGCATCACTATGTGACTAACTGTAAAATATACTAGCACCTTATTGGTTACCACTGGACTAATCTTAGCTTCTCCAGCACTGATGTAGAAGGATCTAATAACTATAAAACAGCAATGCAGTAAGAAGAAAAGGACACCTTCCACAGCAGATTTAAGGAACATCACAGAGCTGCTGGACTCCAGTCACCATCCAGAACTTTTCAAAATTGGACAACTTATATATCCACTAAAATAGTGGGAATTCTGTGAACATTTTGATGCAACTCTGCAATACTATGTGTATAATGTTTATGGACTTGTACATATTTTATCCATCATTCTTAAAGAGCTCCCATTTATTTGCTCCCTCAACCTTTATCATGAACCAATAATCTTGCACTAGTTTCCTTAAAACCCTCAGCATTTACAGGTTTAGATTTATTTTCAGCTAAAATGTTTTAAGACGCACACACGTGTACACACACAATACGCAGATGTCAATTACACTAAAGGTCTGAGCACCAGTGCTATTTCAAACCCATGAATAAACATTAAAAGTTCTGTTTAAAAAAAGTCAAAATATATTAAATATAAATATAATAAGTAGTCAGAATGCAACAGATCAGTGCTGGAAATTTCAATATTGTAACTGAGTGATGGTTGCTGAGTGGAAGTTGCATCAATCTGGCCTTTGAATCCAGGTTTTGATCAGTGGTGTAGGACACATATGCAAACATAGTTAATGTTACTTCTGTGAATCCATGCTTACGTTTGAAAGAACAGATGGTGTTTGTCCAAAGGCTTGGGTTACAAAGGTGAACACGGGTAATGCTATTGTCATGATAAAAATATTATATTCATGAATATAAGTTTTTTTTTAAAAAAACAAGCCAGGACTGAACATTATTGGTCAAAAAATGTAAGCTGACTTAATTTCTTAAAGAATTCAATTAACCATCTTTCTGACAAAGGTTTGCAATTCGCAAAGTCAGAAAGCCAAGTCTCCCAAAGGAGCACTTTAGTGCCAATGTCAAGATGGCTGATCGCATAAGAAATAGGAGCAGGAGTAGGCCAATCGGCCCCTCGAGCCTGCTCCACCATTCAATAAGATCATGGCTGATCTGATCCTAGCCTCAAATCTACTTTCACTCTCCATCCCACCCGAACCCATGTGATCTCCCGGGAGAGGCGAAAAACCAGATAAAAAACCCAATGGCCAATTTGGGAGAAAAAAATCTGGGAAATTCCTCTCCGACCCATCTAGGCGATCGAAACTCGTCCACGAGATCACTCTGTCCCTGTATTTCCTGCAGTACTTACCTTCTGTAAGAGGTGATCTCCACCCCAGCCAGGAACAGGCCCAATTTACTCTTGAAGGACTCCTAGCTGGCAGTCTGTTCCCGAGGTCTCCACTAATCCCTGTGAATAGAACCATCTCCTGAAATCTAACACAGAATTAGAACACAGTAGGAGCAGGACCAGGCTACATGGCCCCTGGGCCCGCTCCGCCTCCCACAGGGCCATGACCGATCCGAACCTAGACTCATGTCCGATTTCCTGCCCGCTCCCCGTAACCCCTAGTTCCCTTTACTTCTAGGAAACGGTCTATTTCTGTTTTAAATTTATTTAATGATGTAGCTTCCACAGCTCTCTGGGGCAGCAAATTCCACAGACCTACCACCCTCTGAGTGAAGAAGTTTCTCCTCATCTCAGTTTTGAAAGAGCAGCCCCTTATTCTAAGATTATGCCCCCTAGTTCTAGTTTCACCCATCATTGGGAACATCCTCACCGCATCCACCCGATCAAGCCCCTTCACAATCTTATATGTTTCAATAAGATCGCCTCTCATTCTTCTGAACTCCAATGAGTAGAGTCCCAATCTACTCAACCGCTCCTCATATGTCAACCCCCTCATCCCCGGGATTAACCGAGTGAACCTTCTTTGTACTGCCTCGAGAGCAAGTATGTATTTTCTTAAGTATGGACACCAAAACTGTATGCAGTATTCCAAACCTTCAGCACGTAATTAACTTTAATATGCACAGTGGAAACTGTAAACAGTACAAGTCAGTTTAAGTTAATACCCATTAACAGTAACACAGCTTAGCGATCAACATTTCTTCGATAGGAATTATCAGCAGGATCTAAGTAGGCAACAGGCAGCACACAAAGTGGTAGAATGCAAACTGGACAGCTTCAATCACAGTTGTAGGAAATGCTGGTCAAAGGCCATGTGCCTTCCTTTAGAGAAAGAAAAATTGGTGGGAGTCATCCCACATTTTTGCACAGCGAATAACAGCTTGTTTTAGAGCTGTATTTGTCTGGCTCTTGACATCATAAATAGAAAAATTTAATGGATGCACATCAAGTCCAAAATATGTCTTGCATAAATAACATCCAACGCATACTATTTGTTCTAATATTTAGCTGCATAAAGCTTTGAGGATTGTAAGAGAAGCCCCATAGGAAATCCTAGACAGAAATATTAAGGAAGATAGAACTGAAATTTTTATGTTTCAAAACATTCACTGCAAGTGTCTGTAATATACCAAACATAACTTGCGATTGTCTGAAAGTTTATCAGAAACCATGGGGGGAATTGTAAACCGCCCCCCCCAACGACGGGAGGTTTAAAAAAATAAAAAATAAAAAATCGGTAAATATGTGGAACCCGACCCTAACCCATCATGAATGCGCCTACTTCTGGTTTAACCACAGCAAGTTTGGGGACGACCGAGTAACCCATTCTGGAGAGGCGGGTCCGTGATTATAATATTTAAATGAGGCTCAGTTCCTCAGATTTTGGGAGCCATTTGAATTTAACACCTGCGGGCCAGGTTTCCCAGGGCTCAGGAAATCCAGCAGCAAAAGGGAGGAGAGCCCCCCCTCCAAACGCACAATCTCTCCCTCCCTCTCACTGCCATGCTGCGAGCCCCCCCTCCAAACCCGCAATCTCTCCCTCCCTCCTCACTGCCATGCTGCGAGCCCTCCCTCCAAACATGAGATCTCTTCCTCCCTCCTCAGTGAGACCCCCCTCCAAACCTGCGATCTCTCCCGCCCTCCTCACTGCCGCGCTGCGAGCCCCCCCTCCAAACCCGCGATCTCTCCCTCCCTCCTCACCGAGACCCCCCTCCCAGCCCGCGATCTCTCCCTCCTTCCTCACTGCCACGCTCCGAGCCCCCCTCCAAACCCGCGATCTCTCCCTCCCAGCCCACAACCTCTCCCTCCCTCCTCACTGCCGCGCTCCAAACCCGCGATCTCTCCCTCCGTCCTGGCTGCCATGCTGCGAGCCCCCCCTCCAAACCCGCGATCTCTCCCTCCCAGCCCACAACCTCTCCCTCCCTCCTCACTGCCGCGCTCCAAACCCGCGATCTCTCCCTCCGTCCTGGCTGCCATGCTGCGAGCCCCCCCTTCAAACCCGCGATCTCTCCCTCCAAACCCGCAAAAATCTCCCTCCCTCCTCACTGCCGCGCTCCAAGCCCCCTCCCAGTACGCGATCTCTCCCTCCCTCCTCAGAGACCCCCCTCCAAGCCCACGATCTCTCCCTCCCTCCTCACTGCCACGCTCCGAGCCCCCCTCCAAGCCTGCGATCTCTCCCTCCAAGCCCGCGATCTCTCCCTCCCCCTCACTGCCACTCTGCGAACCCCCCTCCAAACACACGATCTCTCCCTCCAAACCTGCAATCTCTCCCTCCCTCCTCACCAGTCTCCAAACTCATGATCTCTCCCTCCGTCCTTGCTGCATACCACTGGTTTTCCCACCCAGCCAGCCTGTCAATCTGAGACAGCCAGAGCAAGCGCCAGAGCCCGAGCTGAAGAGAGAGAGAGAGAACAAGGAAAGAGGGAGAGAGATCACGCATGCAGATTGTGGTGACAGATTGAGAAAGGCACAAAGATGAGACAAGGAGAGGACTCACCATGAGCAATACCATGGGACATCTGCGAGTTTAATAATTTTTCTGTGCTACAATCTTGCAGGAAATCAGTAAAGTTTAAAAAAAAAACTTGCATTGTCTTTTCTCATTCCCAAACACTCAGCAAATTCCAAATAAATCAGTTGGAAACATGTGGCTCAGAAAGGGTTAAACCCACTTTATATTCAACATTAACATTTTCTTCACTGTGAAAGTTCCCTGCAAAACACAAGCCGATTAATCAGCTTCCAATTTACTCACCTCTTCTGCAGATAGCTAGACTGCATCCATATTGAATCAAAGCAGCAGACTGCGGGTAATCTTTGCCCCACTGACAAATCACCTTTGATATAGACTCCAATGTTCCGAGATATTTGTGCAAGGTTGTTTGGAGGTCGAAATAATTGTGTGCTCTACAAAGGAAAGTTAAAAACACATTAGATTAATGGAGGGAAAGAAAACTAATGCTGACTTCATACTTTGCAGGTTGAAGCCTGGCCAGAAGCAATCATGCAAATTAAAACTAAATATATTTGATTATGGCACACCTAAAATGAAGGCAATACAGACTTAGAGAGGTTTAAATTGGATCTTAGATTGAAAGAACACCCATTACAAAATATTTTTCCACAGGACATTTTTGATGACTTAATTCTGACTTACAGTAAATGCTTTTTCCAAATTTGTTGACTAAAGATGTCAAAGAAATGGTGTTTCCTTCATAATTAATGTATTAAGATAACATTTCTCCACAACACAGGAACATGTGGTTCTAAGCAGTTGGATTAAGATTTTGTTTGAGTGCAAAATATTTGAATGTACAATTTAAACTTGTTTTTTCCCTTAATAAATATATGGCAGAAGTTGCGCTGCCCAGTGAGCAAAAATCAATGTTCCTATTCACTTGCATACATCTCAAGCTATGGACACTAAGTGGTTGGGTGACTGCTTTGCGGAACACCTCCGTTCAGTCCGTAAGGGTGACCCTGAGCTTTCAGTCGCCTGTCACTTTAATTCTTCGCTCCACTCCCACTCTGACCTCTCTGTCCTTGGCCTCTTACACTGTTCCAACGAAGCTCAATGTAAGCTCGAGGAACAGCTCCACCTCATTCGATTAGGCACTTTACAGCCTTCTGGACTCAACATTGAGTTCAATAATTTCAGACTATAACCTCTGCTCCTATTTATTCAGGCGGCAGCTGTTGATGATTCTGCCATCCCCATGGCAACATTTAACCACTCCCGCCTTCCGCCCTATCACAGACCTTCCCCTTTTGTTCTTTCCTCCCCTTTCCCTGCCTCTGCACCTGCTTAAAACCTGTTACATCTTCAACTTTTTCCAGTTCTGACAAAGGGTCACAGATCTGAAACGTTAACTCTGTTTCTCTCTCCACGGATACTGCCTGGCCTGCTGAGTGTTTCCAGCATTTTGTTTTTGTTGTACATGAAGCACTCTGCCCTCTCTTCCCCCCACACATACGATTTACATTTGTAACATTTAAACGTGATCACCTTTTGATGCTATCTAACTAATCTAGTTGAATTTTTTTTTAAAGAGGTCACTAATAAGGTAGATAAGGGAGTGTCTATGGGGGTTATCTATATGGACTTCCAGAAGACAGTTGATAAGGTTCCACACAAGATATTGTTAGCAAAAACGAGAGCGCAGGGGATTGTTGACTTGGGTTGAAAATTGGTTGGGGGGTAGGAGATAAGAGAGATGGGGATAAAGGACAGGTACTCTGATTGGCAGGATGTGATAAGTTGTGTTCCCCAGGGATATATTCTGAGGCCTCAACTTTTCACCGTATTTATTAATGACTTGGATGAAGGAATAGAGAGTTGTATATCGAAGTTTGCAATGACACTAAGTTATGAGAGACAGTAAGTAGTGCAAAGGGACACAGACAGATTGCGTGATTGTACTCCATTTTCCATAGTTTTGCCCAATGTGGGCAATGTGAGGTTATCCACTTTGGACCCAAGAAAGATAAAATCGGAGTATTTTTTAAAATGGTGCAAAACTATGAACTGTAGGGGAGCAGAGATTTAGGAGTCCAAATACACAAAATTATTAAAAGCCAGCAGACAGATACAAAAAGGCTAATAGAATGTTGGCCTTTATCTCAGGGGGCTGAAATACAAAGGACAGGAAGTTATGCTTCAGTTGTATAAAGCCGTGGGCAGATCCCATCTGGAGCACTGCATTCAGTTTTAGGCACACCACCACAGGAAGGATAACAACAACTTGTATTTATATAGCGCCTTTAACACAGTAAAACGTTCCAAGGCGCTTCACATGAGTATTATAAGACAAAAAAATTTGACACCGAGCCACATAAGGAGAAATTAGGGCAGGTGACCAAAAGCTTGGTCGAAAAGGTAGGTTTTAAGGAGCGTCTTAAAGGAGGAAAGAGGGGTAGTGAAGCGGAGAGGTTTAGGCAGGGAATTCCAAAGCTTAGGGCCCAGGCAACAGAAGACACGGCCACCAATGGTTGAGCGATTATATTCAGGGATGCTCAAGAGGACAGAATTAGAGGAGCGCAGATATCTCGGGGGGGGGGGGGGGGGGGGAAAGGGGGAGGGGGGGCTGGAGGAGATTACAGAGATAGGGAGGGGCGAGGCCATGGAGGGATTTGAACACAAGGATGAGAATTTTGAAATTGAGGCGTTGCTTAACCAGGAACTTAACCAGATATCTTGGCATTGGAGGGGGTGCAGCACAAATTCACCAGAATGATACCAAGGCTTAAAGGTTTCAATTATGAGGACAGGTTGCGTAAACTCGGCTTGTATTCCCTCGAGTATAGAAGATAGAGGGGTGATCTGATCGAGGTGTTTAAAAGATTTTATAGAATAGATACGGAGAAACTATTTCCCTCTGATGAGGGAATCAAGAACAAGGGACATAATCTTAAAATTGGAGCTAGGCAATTCAAGAGTGAAATTAAGAAGCACTTTTTCCACACAAAGGGTGGTAGAAATTTATAACTCTTCCTCCCAAAAGGTTGTGGATGCTAGGACAATTGGAGCTTTCAAAACTGAGATAGATACATTTTTGCTAGGTAAGGGTATCAAGGGAAATGGAGCAAAGGCAGGACAATGGAGTTGAGCTGCAGATTAGCCATGATCTACTTGAATGCTGGAGCAGGCCCGAGGGGCTGAATGGCCTCCTCCTGTTTCTATGTTCCCACCTGAAGGAAGACCTTTACCATCGTACCAACTTCGTGATTTCAACCACTTCCTTGCTCAAAAGTCTTATGGAATTTGTGTCCATTAATTCCTAAGTATTGGGAGTGTATAAAAATGTCACATAAGGGAAAGGTAGAATAGCAAACACCTGCCATAAGGGAAACAAGTTCACAAACAACTTCCAGGGTTGAATTTCAAGTGTAATATCTATTCCTTTTCCTTTAAAATACATATATGAAAATGATGGTAAAGAGAAATTGTTACTTTGCCCATAAATTTACAAGAACTGCAAGTTTTCATAATCAATTAAAATGTCACCAATATCCCTTTTGTCAGTTATTCATAGAAAAAATGTTATTGATATCATTCAAAATGCTTTAAGTACCAAGATTTGAATCTTCAAAAATGTAGCACTTATATATGTTTGTATGTATTCATTTGGAGATATTATAATATTTTTCTATTTATGCATCATATACAGTAGTTGGTTCTTCCAACTAACTTTAAGTAGTTGGGTATTTTTGACAAATCACATTTAGAGGGTTAGATTGGTAATCAAACACAAGAGGTAAATTGCCCACGTGTTCATTTTTTTTTTTTTTTTTATATAAAGACAGCGTTCAATATACGAGTTGATTTTAAAAAGTTTCATTTAAACTCGATATTCACACTCGGTGATATTTGGAGTGTGACTCCTGTTGGTGCAACTGCCACACCAGGGTAGGGGGAAAGATAATGGCCCGGAATTTGCGGTCCTGATGACGGCGAACTGGCAGCGTTCAGTCATTTCACCTTTGAAATTGACCGCAACTTCAGGAATTAGCGCATGCGCAGCCTAATGCGGAAATCCTGAAGTTGCGGCCTGTCATTCACTGCTCCTCCACAGACAGCGCTGTGACCCCCGCCCCCCCCCTCACCCCACAGAGCCAGCAATCAGTGAAATCGCTCAAATCATGGAACTTTGGCTCTTCCGCAGTAATTACCCTGTTAAATACCCCATTAAAAGTTAGACCCTTTTGGATTAGGTGTAACTGGGGTTTTAGCAGCGTATTGACTGCTAAACAAAGGTTATGGCCCTGAAAAGCTAATTTAATTTTGCGCAGTGTCAAATTTTTAAGAAACTTGAAAAAAAATATTATTTTTTTTTAAAGTTTGTTCATCTTTATTTCAGGTTTGCCTTTTTCCCATGCAAGAGCCCCAATCTTTGTTTTGCTCTCTCTAACAGTTTTTAAAGGTTCAAATTTTAGGAGCTTACCCACTTCCTGACGCGGTCTGTGAGAATTCTGCATTTTGATTGGCTGCTTAGACAGCTTGTTGACGTCACAGCAGCTCTTCGCTGGGAATGCCCATTAACTTCCGTTGATTCCAATTACGCATCAGAAAACCCGAAATTCTCGACACAGATCGCAAGATCTTTGTACGAAGCATACCTCTGGGCCAGCGGCGAACACTTTTGCTTCGCTGCTGACTGCAAATTTCAGGCCATAATGGCCACGGTCATTCTCGGTGTAGAACCCTTATTCTGCTGACTAAACTGGAACTCCATAGTTACAGTGAGTAATCTCCAGTTGCTGAACAATTATATCTGTATGACATATGAGAAATGGTATGGCCAATACAAAAGGCCAAGTCTAACGTGGTCCACCTGGCCTTGAAGATCAGATGGCTGCACTTATTGCCCTATTCCTGTCCCTGCCATTTTGCCCAAAGCCTTCACAAGGGTGGCCTCATCCTTGTTTTCAAATCCCTCCATATCTCTAACCTCCTCCAGCCCTACAACCCTCCAAGATCTCTGCACTCCTCAAATTCTGGCTCCTTGCACATCCCCACTTTTCTTTGCTCCCCCATTGGTGGCCATGCCTTCAGCTGCCTAGGCCCCAAGCTCTGGAATTCCATCCCTAAACCTCTTCATCTCTCTGTCTCTCCTCCTTTAGGAAGCTCCTTAAAACCTACCTCTTTGGCCGAGCTGTCCCAATATCACCTTGTGTCTCGATCAGGCCTGTGAAGCGCCCTGGAAATTCACAGGGACCATTACTGTTTAAATACCCTAACTCAGAGAAACTTACATATCCAGTGAAAGTAATTGTGCTTGGTCAGGAGGATATGTGGTAAGAGATTAAAATGTGCGGTTTATTTGTTATAATTGAAAATGTTAGGTAAAGGAATCTGAAGGAAGTTGATGAATATGAAACAAAATCATCATCATCAAAAAGATTATAGGGTTGGATTATAAGTGGAGATGATTGACATGGAGGAAGGAATATGGTGAGAGGGAGAACGGAGCCCTGGGGATACCTTGAGTTTGAGAAAGTTGTAGAATAAGCAATCAACTGCAGCATAGACAAAGCAACTTGAGGTGAAACTAAAAAGCCTTGAGCATAAATTTTGGTGCAAGACGATACGATGGCAATTTGTTTAGAGGTACGTGGTGCGAGACCCTGACAGTGATTTTGGAGACGTTGACAAATCGCTCACCAAAATGGTCAACAGCTGGGCCCTGAGGCTGCACAACGCAGGCAAGATCACACTGAGTGAAACGCCCATCAATTAGGCCATAACTTTCAAGTTGATGAATAAGAGGTAACAACAGTTCCCACAACTTTAGAAAGTACAGATGTGATAATAATAGTGTACTGGCAGGAAGTGCAAGAGGGATCACATTTTCTAGACAAAAGATGAACACAAACATTTCCAAGAAGAAAAGGTGGACTGACTGAGAAAGGCAGAAGAGAATGCATAGGGCAGGGGTAGGTTCACAGAGACATACCAGGACAACAGGAGAAATACCATAAGTCTTACTGGAATCCAACTTTAGCTCTGTTAGAAGAACTTAAGGCAAATGGCCAATTCAACCATCTTAAGTTGGAAGTTGGGGAGGGGCAAGGAGATGAAAATACAAAAACAAGTCTGATGTCACAATCTCTTACAGAAATCTCAAACCAAATCAGGAGCCTTCCCTTTTGAAATGGAAATTAAATCAAATGTAAATCAATTTTTGGTGTTTTAATTTGAAAGGCTACTTTACATGTTGGGACAGTCACAGCCACCCTTAATTCACATCTTGCCCTCGCAATGGACAGTACCTTCCACTTTTCATCAAGTGTCATCCAATACTGCAATTTTTAAATTACATCTGAGCATCAGAATTGGCATCCAAGACCAGAAACAATGTCATCCTTGGTCAACTCATAATCTCCAGTCAGGCAGATACACCACTCGAGCGTCTTTTCTGACCAGCAGACCTGACCGTACAAGTTCCAGGAGGCTATTTTTTGGCTAGCAGTACAGAGAACATGCTAGGTAGAAAATGTCCAACTTTTTTCTAATTAAAAAGTGCATTTATGGCCGATTACTCTCAATTTGCTCCCCTTTAATCAGAATCTGTAACCAGCAATACACATACAAAATTTCTTTATGACAAAGTTAAAACAGTAGCTTGGCCCAAATTAATTATTTCAACTTCAATCACCTTAGGGCAGCGGAAGGCAAAATACAGCTCGTTGGCCATATCCAGCCTGCCAAGTCATTCTATCTGGCCCGCTGGATGGGACAGAAATAGAACGTGAGCCAGGGCTCGAGCTGCACATTAGTCTGAGGGTAGTCATGGCTGCTCATCTCGATGACTCTTTTACCGAAGAGACCAGCGCTGCATCTTTCCTCGCCCCGTACCCAGAGTATGACAGGAGGGGGGTTCTCATCACCATCTTGGACACAGGAGTGGATCCTGGAGCTCAAGGACTCCAAGTAATGGTATGCAATTATACTTCAGGCCTTGTGAAGCCTTGGGCTCCTGTACTCAGCACACTAAAAAGAGAACACCTCTCGCGTCGGAAGCCTCGCAGACTCGAGCTGCTCTGTCAAGCAGCCACGTAGACTTTCAGTACAACATATAATCGATCAATCATTTCATTAATTTAGTAACAGAAGATTTTACTATTATTTTACATTTTGTGTATTTAAGATAGTATTTGACTCCTATCTGCATTTATGTTTATAAATTATTGGGAGGGTAGAAGTGGGAGTGATTATCAACATTATGAGTTGGTCTGTTTCAAATTTACCAATTTAAGACTTTGCTCTCACCAATGACTGTTAATGGGGTTATTAATTCTTGCACAATTATTCACCGTTTAAATATTATCCCACTTAATTAGCATAGTGAACGCATAACTCAATGGACCTGGATATATTGAATATTGCATTCACAGTTTTTAATTTAAGTCCTTTTTCCCCCCATACCATGAACAATTTAAGTTTGTCATGACTGGAAGAGGGTTGTAGAGATTTTTGTCATTGACTAGTCCCAGTAATAAATAGCACTCAGGAAAGAAACATGTATTAAATAATGGTGCATTACACCCATTCTCAAGTGAAAGTCCACAAACTCTATAGGCATCCTGGCTTTTCTCAAGAGTGATAGCACGTTGACAATGAGCAAGCCCAATTTGATGGCTGATCTGGGGCGCAATTTGCAATAGAAATCATTTTCCAAGTCAGCTAATTATTTCTTAGCAAGGTTTCAAAAGCATCAAAGTAGCACTTTCATGGGACATTTTTAAGGATTGTATAAATGATTTTATCCTTGATTGTGCCATATACCTGGTTTATAATTGCCAGTGGAAGCAGAATTGATCTCTCATTTTCCACTATAAGAATGAATTTAGACCATTTGGAATAAACAGACCGTGCACTTTCAATGCGACTCGTAAACCTGTATCATGTTCGTTAACATGTTAATAAGTGGTTATTTTTATTAAGTGTGGAAACAAAATGAAGGGTTCTTTATACAATAAATGCCACAAAAATTTTAATGGTAGCTGTTGTTAACACATTTCATTTTGTGTGTGCAGCAATGTTCTCTCATTTTTTTTGTGCCTTTAAATTTGCTGCACGGTATCTCTTCCAGTGGCAGGAGCTGGTGAGCAGCCCGAGCGGGGCCACACACCTTAGGGGAACATTGGTGTGCAGCCCTCAACAGCTCACCAAAACTTGTTAAGTGGTCTTCCAGCCCAAAAAGTGCCCACCCCTGCCTTAGGGGCTAAGCAGGAAAATGAATCAGTCTGTCAACAAACAAAAATAAGAAAGCTGTAGCCCAAGCAGAGGCATGGTAGTTATGAAATTATATTAAAAAATGAATCTTTATACAATAGCATCAAACAAGATGAATACACGGTGACAAGCAGGTGCAGAGATAAGTTCAAGGGATTGATGGTTCGAACAGTCAGATTTGGCTGAGTGGGCGGATAGTTGCTGAGTTTAAACCATTATTCACTTGGCCACTGTAAAACTGCAGCCAAGGGGATACCCCACAGAGACTGCCTAGTCACTAGCTGAAATGGTCAGATGCGGACCAAAGAACTAATGCTTCTTTGCTGCGTGCACAACAATGTCATCTTCAAATGCAATGTTGGTCGACCTAAGTAATTCTGTGGCCCGGGAGCAGGGCGGGAAAAGAGGGGGTCGTGGCTTTCCTAACCTCGACCTCCACCCCACACTCCACCACCGGTGACAAACTGACTATGGGCGAGGGAGAAAGGAGAACCTGAATGTTCAACAACTCCAACACAATAAAATAGGTTCACCTCAGTAATTACAATTGGTGGTAGCTCAATTTTCAACTGAACAGGGGTAAGTAGTAGATTTCTTTTGCTTGATATTAAACTGACTCTCTAGAACTGCCAGAATACAAGTAAAAGGAAAAAGTCCAAGATAAGGATCCACCATGGGCTGAATGGTGAGTATTTGTGAAAAAGACACCTCTTCACAAAAAGTGCTGACCTCCCAATTATCTCTCCTACACTCCCATGGTCAAGATGGAACTTTAAAATACCGTGACAAGCTTCTAGTACCCAGTCTTTAGGACATTCACAATCTTTGCATCTCCAATCAGGAATCCAGCAACCTAGTGCAGGGTTTGTTTTAAAACTTGACATTTTCTTTTCTAAATAGAAGGTTTAAGGGGAAGCTAGATAAGTACATGAGGGAGAATAGAATTGAAGGATACACTGATAAGAGTGAGATGAAGTAGGGTGGGAGGAGGCTTGTGTGCAGCATAAACCAGTTGGGCGAACAACATGTTTCTGTGCTGTATATTTGTTGTATATATTCTATGTAACGGTTTACAGAAACATGAGAGTATATGGCCACTAAGATTTTGTCCAAAGGTGTTATTTATGTTTTGTATTATTAAAACTTAACATTTTAATCCTTTGTGCATTTTATTTCAGACTTTGAAAAAACTGTTACTGATCTTTAGTGGCACAAAGAAAATCCCTTAAATTTTGCAAACCAGTAAACAGCATTACTTAGAAGCTTCTATTAAGTTAAATACTGATCCTACTTAAGAGCACCATCATCTTGCCTACATGTAAACAAAAATATTCAGTTCCATGCTCTGTTTATCTTAATATGGAACTGTCCAAATATCTGAAATTTCTGACTCTGATTAATTTCTCACTTCAGTTATTAATTCTATCATGAACATTTGATAAAGCATTAGATACAAGCTATTAGCCACTAAGAGAACAACAGCTATCAAATCCTAAATATACAAGTTTAGTACAGGTTGAGCATCCAAATTCCGGAGTTCCGGAATCCGGAACGATTGGTGGCAGGGTCGTCCGGAATCCGTAAAATGTTCCGGAATCCAGGCACCCTGTCAAACTGCAACCTGGGCCCAGGCATTTCTGGACTCGGAATGTGTTTCTGATGTCCGAAGTCCGGAAACACCCGAGCCCAGGCTGCGATATTTCCGGACTTCGGACATCAGAAACACGTTCCGAAGTCCGGAAAAGCACGAAAACCAGCTCGGCCTCAGGACGCTCAACCTGTACTGCAAAATGTCTGCAAAAAGAATAACATTTCAAAAAAATGATTTGACTCATTAATGTGCTGTGCCTTTAGATAAAATTGAATGTTCGGTAGGACAAGCCACCAGTACATTTTATTTTTTATTTATTTTTTCTTTTCTCAATCCTTCATTTTTTCGGTTTACGCCATTTCTATTTCCTTAATGTTATTTGACAACTGGCTGCAGAGCACCCTCTATTGGCCAGCAATACCTTCACACAAGTACAATCAATTTTAAAACCAAATTTCCAAAATAACTTCCAGCCAAATCTTAACTTTTTGAAACTCGACATTTCTTAGAAAATCCATTGTATTTTCCAAGCCCACATC
This sequence comes from Somniosus microcephalus, assembly GCF_052327205.1. Classification (NCBI taxonomy): domain Eukaryota; kingdom Metazoa; phylum Chordata; class Chondrichthyes; order Squaliformes; family Somniosidae; genus Somniosus; species Somniosus microcephalus. Next base: position 179,207,824 of record NC_140993.1, on the reverse strand, counting down.
GATTTCCTCCAGACCATAAATTACTGAATCATCAAACTTTACATAACAGGCCATCCATTAAAACAATTCTTCCTTTCAAAACAAGATTCAAATCGGCTGAAGTTTAAGATGCTTCTCAGCAATACTACAGACTTCATGCAATAGTTCTGAATTAAATCTTCAATCATGAGCAAGTTCTAAATGCAACTTTCTACCAGCTGTGTTTTCCCCCAAACTGGGTCCAGTTCTGAGCAGCTGCCGGCCAGCTTCATTTCTGTTGTAATCAATGTTACAATTAAAGCTTCCCCCCCCAACTTTATTCACATCCACTGTGAAAGGCCATTTCTATAAGCAGGCCCATGTCTCCAATGAAGCAAAATGTAATCCTATGCTTGAAGTGACTTGAATGGCATGCCTCGGGGTTATCAGTCTACCCTCAAACCGCTAGTGTGTACACCAGGAAGAGTACGAGACCCCACCTGTAAAAAGATAAATACCACACAGACAACCATAATTTTCAGGGAACATTACAAATTGTACTTATTGTAATTTTTTTTTAAAAATCAGATGAAGAGCAATACAGTGCTTAACCTTCAGCAATAATTTAAACTGTTTCCCAAAACCAAAAGAAGATTAGTATTTGAATATTAAGAGCTCTTAAGCGGAGTTTCTTTACTAGCAAGCTTCATCCTTCACTGAGTTTTACAGCGATAGTGATATAGAAGTACACTCGAAACCAGTGAACTAAACACAAGGCATAAAGTTCCAGTAAATTTACCTGGTCCAAGCTGCTTTTTATAGAACACAGTAGGAAAATGTCTTTAAAATCTTCTCAACAGCCTGGGGAGTTGCTGATCATGTGAGGCTCGAGACAAAGCCAATTGGAAATCTTATTTCTGGTTGGCCAACCTGAGTTTTATGCATCTGCAGTCATCATATGCCATCAAATGTCAGAGACTGGAGAATTTCTCTGCCATTAAGTTGCAATACCGCTAGAAAGAATTGTGCTCTACCTACAAACTCTCAAAACAGGAAAGACAAAGGAAATCTTATAAGCAACAGCCATGGCTACAATTTTAAAATTCCCAGTGACCTAGCCTAGCTAAAATTTATATTAAAGATACATATCTAGTTACCTGGTAGTTATTTTATAACATGAAGCAAGACAGTGTCAGTCTGTCAGAATCGCAATAAATCTGAAATGAGGCAATGAAACATTAAACAATCATGCATTCAGCTCACTGCTTTCAAAATAGTATTGAAAGTGGGCATAATTGCAGAACATAAAATGGTTTCAACTAGCACGGTTCCCCCAGCACCCCCCACCCCTCGCATAACTATTACAATAATTTTGCAATCACCAGAGAAACTGCGACCAATGTAATGTTATACCAGTAAAATCTTTCTTCCTTTAAATGTATTAGGTTGGATTAAATCTAAAAACGCCCAAAGGCACATTAACTTTCTATAGCTTAGGAAGATAACTGATCAAAATTTCACATTTGGGTAAATGACTACATTAAATTAAATCCACTATCAAATCTATCTACCAATGTTGAATCCATTTTGCTATGGCTGCATCTTATGTAAACTATACAAAGGATATCTGGTTAGTTCAACTTTCTTTTGCATTAAAGAAGTCTGTATCTTCAACAAAAGCTTTTGGCCTCTTAGCTCAGCGATCTAGAAGACTTACTTGCCCGTCCCGCACCATCTTGTTAACTAAATAACTCCTGAATAAGCCCAATATTTTTGCCTGCACCATCTTAACCCGAAGACCATTCCAAGTTTTGATCATTCTTCGCATGAAAGAATTCTTCCCGACATCAGTCTTAAACTTTCCTTTCACTAGTATTAACCAATGTCCCTTTACTCTTGATGCCAGCAGTAAGATTTCTAATTGGCTTTGTCTCAAGCCTCACAATCATCAATTCCCTAGTGAAGTGTGTTGTTTTGGGGTAAATTTTACAATGCAACAGTCTAGCATTAGGATTCACGTGAAAGTTCGAACTCCTGATTAAATCCAACATCCCAAAGATAAAGATTTAATGTCTGCGGTGCTGTATAAAGCCAGGTACGCAACCACCCCCACCTCCCAACTCCAGACTGTTGCATTGTAAAATCTACTCCCATTACTTTCAATGGGTTTGGTCTGCACATTTGTTACACTTTTTCTTCAGACTTTGGACATCAGGCAAATGTTAGGACTAGAATTTTTGATCAAGTAAGTTGCACACTCATTTAAACACAAGAAACTATGTTTCTTTTTCAGGTTGAGATACTGTGAATCCAAATAGGTTACTTTTAAAAACCAAACTGAGTTAGTCTCACTCCAATTTAACAGACTCAATTGCAGCTACCTGCACTTTGACCCGCAGCTGCTGACACCTACAGAGCATCCAGATGAAGGCAAATATATCACATTTTGTTTGACTGGCAATCAGGAAAACTAGTTTTTCCACTCTGTCTTGGTGTGTGCCACAGGTCTAACTGTGGCCACTAAATACACTGCAGCATTAGCAGCACAATCTTCAAGGATTCAGTAGGTCGTTGTGCACTGACCAATTTTACAAGATAATGCCCTGCTCTCACAACTTAAAGTAATTTTTCATACCATTTACAACCTCAATAAGATCACTTCACAGACAACTCCTTTCAAGGTGGAAAATACAAATTTCTCCAGCATCTTCTCATAACTTATAGACACTAGGTATGAGCTTTACTTTGCTTAAATGCTTCAATGTCTCCCTTGTATCTGAGTGATCAAAACTAGATGCAAACTCAAGGTGCAGTCTGACCAGAACATTGCATGGTTTGAGCATAGCCTTATTTGATGTGTATTCTGTTCCGGCTATATTGAGTAAAATTCTATTGCTTTGTTGATTGCATAGTCACTGGGTCAAAATCCTGGCACTCCCTCCGTAACAGCATTATGGGAATACCTTCACCACACAGACTGCAGCGGTTCAAGAAAGCGGCTAACCACCACCTTCTCAAGGGCAATAAAGGCTGACCTTGCCAGCGATGTCCACATCCCATAAACGAATGTAAAAAAATGTTTTAAAGCTCTCTCTCAGCTTCATTTCGAGTATGGCCAAAACCTGGAATGCACTTGGCTGTCCAGTTCAGAGAGACCAGTGGTAAGAGTGCAGAGTAAATTTAGGAAAGCAGCTCCCTTGGGCCACTCAAGAATCTTGCACGGTCCTTTTAAAATGAGTGTCAGTGCTGTGTTTGCACAGCTGCCTCCTGCAGCGCAGTTCACATCAGCCAAAGACATGCATGATGCAAACCTTCCAATCTCACTAAATTCCAGTCATTGGGAAGACACCATTTTTTTCCTTTAACTGGATCTTCCTGGCAGTCGGATTTAGCAAAGTCAGCAAATTTAAATCAATTGTGTGTAAACTCTTTGAACCCATATAATTCAAGATAAAATTAGTGAGTATTTACAAATTAATTGTCAAATTTAAGAGATTCTTTTTGAAGAAGTTGCAGCATATGTAGATTTTCATAAGGCATTCAATAAGGTGTCTCACAAAAGGCTTGGTGGAAAAATGTAGTTGAGTCGTAGAAAAGGAAATATAGCAGCATAGAAAGTTTGTTGAGGTGAGAAACAATAAGTTAGGGTAAATGGGGGTTGCTTGTGTTACACCTGATTAGGACTATTTGCTCATGGGGAGGGCATATGTCAACGCTGGTTGATGGGAACAGGCCACTCGGCCCAATGTTGTAACTTCTATATATTTCTAGGTATTAAGGCAGTGTGGTGCCACATGGTAGTAAACACAAGATTGACCCCTACACTGGGCTAAATTCCTATCGAGACACTTTAATGTGAGAAGGCACAGAGAAAAGACTTGCATTTATTAGCTTTCATGACCACCGGACATTTCAAAAGCATTTTCCAGCCAATGAAGTACTTTTTGAAGTGAAGTCACTGTTGTAATATGGGAAACATGGCAGCCAAATTGTGCACAGCAATGTGATAATGACCAGATAATCTGTTTTTGTTATATTGATTTGAGGGATAAATATTGGCCAGGAGCAGAAGAGGTATTGCCAACTCTCACGAATCCATCGCGAGAGACGCGATTTAAGTGAAATAAAGCATCACTCACAATGGAACTCCTAAATCTCGGGATTTATTTTGGATTCACCTGATGACGCCAATTCATGCATGCGTGAAAAATACGTCAAAAGGTCGGAGTTGTGAATTGTCGCTGGCTGAATTCTATTTTTTGTTAGTTCTTTACTGATGAAAGGCATTCGGAAAGATCGGAATGAATCCAATTTATTTTAAACAGTTCTCAACAGCCAAAAGTCTGGGAGTATATTATACACAGGTACTACATTTATTGAAGATTCGTGGTGCAAAATGTGAGGATGATGTGATGCATAGAGGTGTATTAAACTCAAAGATTTATGGTAATATTCAGTGTGTCATACACTAGAAAAATAAATCCAAGAATCCTTTGTATTATCTCCAGTAGGAAACCTCAATGAGGTGGGTCAAGCTCTGAGCTCAGTCTGCTGACTTCAATCACTGCAGCTAACGTTCTGGGCCTGTTAGAGAGCTAGGCCACGGCATTAGCATTTTTACTTCAAAGTTAGATAGGATGTTTGCTCAAAATTTGGTGCTTTCAAGGGAACTAGGAGTGACAGGATAGAGGGAGCTTTGAATCCAGTGTCTCCAAGGTCCGTCATAGCTTAGAACACTGCACAGCTTTATTTGCTATTTTACATCTTGCTGTATCCTTTACATAAAGTCCACAGGAGGAGAGATAAGAGTGCTCAGGACTATATCAAAACAGTAAATCCAAGAAATGGCATTAGGACCAGGCACACTCAGGTCGAGAGAGCAGGTTGCCTATATTTGCAATATGTATTGCTTTCAAACACACACGTCCCAAAAGAATCCAATTGGATACTGGATTCTGTCCAAGTCTGACTACTACCCCTGTACTGAGATTTTATTAACTCTTCATTTTCAAAGTATTTTTGCAAATACCAAGATCAACAGGTAAGGATAATGAGAAGCAAACTGAAAGAGAGCAGATAGGCCTTTTGAGCTGTTCAGTTACTGAACTGTCATATTGACAATTGGATTCAAATGAATACTGCAGGTGCATCAGCAATGCAAAGAAAGACTTGAAATAATTTGCATCAATATAGCATCTTTCATGACCTCAGGATGTCCCAAAATGCTTTACAGCCAATGAAGTACTTTTTGAAGTGTAGTCACTGTTGCAATGTAGGAAACATGGCAGCCAATTTGCACACGGCAAGCTCCTGCAAACAGCAATGTGATAATGACCAGATAATCTGTTTTTAGTGATGTTGATGGAGGGATAAATATTGACCAGGACACCATGGATAATTCCTCTGCTCTTCTTCAAAATTGTGCTGCTGGATCTTTTACGTCCACCTGGGAGAGCAGACAGGCCCTCGATTTAATGTCTCATCCGAAAAACGGTCAGACTTGCAAGGCAGATTAGCGAGGTAAACAAATAGGAGTCGTAGCTAAGTCGGCAACTAAATAGCCAGGAGACCAGAGGGTGCACGAATTGGAGTCACGGTGTAATCATATCTGATGGAAAAACAGATCATAACGTGGGGGAAGAGGAAAAGGGAACAACTACTTACATTTATATGGCACCTTTAACATAGTAAAACATCCCAAGGTACTTCACAGGAGCGTGATCAGACAAAATGTGACACCGAACCACATAAGGAGAAATCAGGACAGGTGCTCAGAAGCTTGGTCAAAAAGGTAGGTTTTAAGGAGCGTCTTAAAAGGAGGAAAGAGCGGTCGAGAGGTTTAGGGAGGGAGTTCCAGAGCTTAGGGCCTCGGCAGCTGAAGGCACAGTGGAATCGGGAATACGCAAGGGGCCAGAATTGGAGAAACATAGAAGATAGGAGCAGGAGTAGGCCATTCGGCCCTTCGAGCCTGCTCCGCCATTCAACGAGATCATGGCTGATCATCCAAACCCTAGCACCCGGTCCCTACACCAACAGCCATCCCACCCAAGCCCTATCCCTGTAACCCTGTAACCCCAAGTATTTAATCCCCCCTAACACTAAGGGCCAATTTTTTTATCATGGCCAATCAACCTAACCCGCACATCTTTGAAGTGCAGAGATCTCGGAGGGTTGTAGGGCTGGAGGAGGTTATGTTCTGGAAAGAGTAACGGTCAAAAGCAGAGCGAGGCCGGCCTGTGAGTGATACGACAGCAGGGTCACCAATCCATCTAATCCTGCACTTATTTCTTATGTTCTTATATCAGTAATCGGTTAGTGACGGCCAAATGGTCTTCCTGTCTGGGAGCATGAGGGGTCAGGTCAGGAAAAAACTCTTCGTAATTTTTATACCAAATCTCTTGATTTTTTAGGAGTTTGGCTCGTGATTTATTTGTGTGGGGGGTTGGCATGTCTGCAGAAGCCAGGTATGGAGGTAGTCATCAGGATATTGATGGCAAACAGTAGCATTCACAGCAGGCATAGCATCTCCTCCTGGTGCTCCTAATTTTGATGGAGCAAAATCCTGCAGCCAAAAATATTTTATCATTTTTTTTAAACCGCCATTTCTGACCATCTTATTTACATATCATTGACAATAAAAATAAGCAACAGTAATTTAATTCAGTCGTTCACACAATGCTTACAACTGGCTCCACCCACAAAAATCTCTCACCCTCCAATCGTACTCTAACAGTTCACAAATTGAGCATTGATGGAAAAGTAAAGCCGCTTTTCAGCAAGATTAAACTTGGATGTATAAATCAGGCGTGAAGGCCTAATCTGAATCCGAAGCGGAGCAGGACTGTCTTCACTGGTGTCAAGTCAGGCAGCCTTTCGAGCATAACTGGACAATCGGCGTGAAGTGAAACTGCGTTGCACCAACTCACGCATCTGAAAAAGTTCTCTCTCTCTCTTTGCTCATTCACTTCTGTGCCTGTTTCACCCCTCACTCTCACTCCTATATTCCCTTCTTGTTCTCGCTCGACATCCATTTCCTTACTCCCCTCTCCTTTTCAGATTCACTCTGTACTCCTCTGGTTCGCTTGCTCTTTTTCCTGGCTCTCCGTCTCTCTATTTTGGTTCGCTGTCTCTCGCTTTCCTCCTCCCACTCTTTCAGGCTCCCCATCTTTCTGGTCCATATGCTCTTGTTTTTGCCCTCTTCAGTCCTCCCCCTGGTTTCTTACCTCTCTCTGTGCCAAAGACCGCAGGCCAGGAGCTCAGTCCGGGATAAAGTTCAAAATGAGGCGGCAAGCAGCGCACGCGGAAGCTGTGCCGCGAGAGGGGGCGGGGCCCCGTGATTGACTGGAGCCTCAGCCAATAGAAAAGGGGCGTGGAGCCCGGTCCCGCCCCCCGTGGCAGACTTCTGAAAGGGAGGGCTGAGGGTCGGTGCAGGTGAAGAGGGTGATTGGCAGCTCGAGGCTTCTATTCTTCTTTATTGAAGAGCTAGGACCACACTGGGTATCATCATAACAAATAAATATTATCCAACTAAAGGGCCCCTTTTTATTTTAAAGAGGCACAAGCACTAAACACCCAAAACATACAAAAAGAAAATGGTCAAATTGAATCATAATATTATTTTCTATACCGACCAAGCACTCCAGTCCCTGCGGTGCCCACTGGTCGGGGAAGGAGCTGGATGGTTCTAGCTAAAATGTTAACCTGTCTTTTCTCTGCATAATTCAAATTCAGTTTGCTTATTTTTAAAGATCTCTCACCCTCCAACTAATTCATAATAAAATGCTAATTTGCAATGCCAAACCCATTCTTGTCAGCTGTGTAGCCTGGGGCAGACCTGATATGAAGGGGAAAAGTGAAACTGGTCAGGGTAAAGACAAGATCCTATCGCAAGAATGTATGTTACCTTTCCCCATACCCCCATGTCTTCTTTAAAAAAACGGATAATCTAATGCAAGTTTTTTTTAAACTTGAGTAGAAGCACAGTGTTAGCCTTGGCTCAGTGGTAGTGCCCTTGCCTGCAAATTAGAAGGTTGTGGGTTTTAACCCCAATCCAGGACTTGACTCCAAAATCTAGGCTACTACTTCAGTGCCTTACTGCCAAAGATAGAAAGACTTACATTTATATAGCACCTTTCACGACCACCGGATGTCTCAAAGCGCTTTACAACCAATGAAGTACTTTGTTTGGAGTGTAGTCACTGTTGTAATGGAAACGCGGCAGCCAATTTGCACACAGCAAGCTCCCACAAACAGCAATGTGATAATGACCAGATAATCTGTTTATGTTATGTTGAATTGAGAGATAAAAATTGGCCAGGACACCGGGGATGACTCCCCTGCTCTTCTTCAAAATGGTACCATGGAATCTTTTATGTCCACCTGAGAGAGCAGATAGGGCCTTAGATTAACGTCTCATCCAAAAGACAGCACCTCCAACAGTGCAGCACTCCCTCAGTATTGCATTTGCAACATCAGCTTAGCTTTATGTGCTTAAGTTTCTGAGAGTGGGACTTGAACCCACAACCTTCATAACTCAGAGGCAAGAGTGCTACCCACTGAGCCACAGCTGACAGGGTCTGTTAGAGGAGGTGTTAAACCAAGGACTCTGCCCTTTCAAGTAGATATAAAAGATCCCATGGCAGTATTTAAAGAAAAGCAGGAGAGTTTCTCCTGTGTCTTGGCCAACATTTATCCCTCAACCAACATTACTAAATCTGATCGTTTTTCTCATTGTTGTTTATGTGCCAATTGGTTGTTGCATTTGCCTACATTGCAACAGTGACTACATTTCAAAAGTACATCAATGGCAGTTACATAGAATTTACTGCACAGAAACAGGCCATTTGGTCCAACAGACCTATGCCGGTGTTTATGCTTCACATAAGCCACCTCCCACCCTACTTCATCTAACCCTATCAACATATCCTATTCTTTTCTCCTTCATGTACTTATCTAGCTTTCCTTTAAATGCATCTATGCTATTCGCCTCAACTATGCCATGTGGTAGAAAGTTCCACATTCTAACACTCTCTGGGAAAGAAATGTCTCCTGAATTCGTTATTGGATTTATTAATTACTATCTTACATTTATCACCACTAGTTTTGGACTCTCCCACAAGTGGACCATCTTCTCTACGTCTAACCTATCAAACCCTTTAATCATTTTAAATACCTGAGGTCACCCCCTTGGCTTTCTCTTTTCTAGAGAAAAGAGCCCCAGCCTGTTCAATCTTAAATGATAGGTATAACTTAATCTGGTATCATCCTTGTATGTCCTTCTTGTAATATGGAAACTGGAATTGTGCACAGTACGCTAAGTGTAGTCTAACCAAGATTTTATACAAGTTTAACATAACTTCTCTGCTTTTCAATTCTATTCCTCTAAAAACTAACCGCAGTCTCTTGTTTACTTTTATTATGGCCTTGTTAACCTGTGTTGCTATTTTTAATGATTTGTGAATCTGTACCCGAGACCCGTTTGCTCCTGCATGCCATTTAGACTCCAAGGCCTAATTTTGCCGGTGCTCAAAGTACAGGTTTGGAGGCAGGTCCACTGTCAAAAATCAAAATGACAGCGATTGACAGTGGGTTGGGAACCCACTCCAAACCCGCCTCCATGTAAGTTACCAAAGTGTCGGGTCTGCAATTTCCCCCTCTGCGGGGGAGACATTTAAGGTAGTTAAATGCCTGTTAACTGCTTGTTAACTACAATTTTGCCAGCCTATTTCTATTTTACCACTTCTTTTACGTGATTCCTGTCGCTTGGGGATCACGTCAGTTAAGTAGGTCGGGTTCTCTATGTCTCCGCATTGCTGTGAATAAGTGACAGCTGCAAAAGTGGCATGATTGCTACCATTTCACAGCTGGTCACTTTCCAATGTCAGAAGCTTGAGCTTTCAGGACTTGGAAGACACCTTTGAGCTGTATGCAGTTTGGAAATGTTTCGAGTAAACTCTCTATCCACTGTCACCTCCTTGGAGCAGGCTCTCTCACCATTAATGGATTGCTTCTGTCATTTCAACTTCAGCTGCCATCTATTCCAGCAACATCAGTGCCCTTGAAAAATTCTCACCTTGGTCCTCTGAAACCCTCCACAATCAGCCCCAACACCAACATCACCAGGCACACCAACATCACCAACAGCAATACCAAACTTCTCCGCAATCACCTGATGCTGCACAGGACACAGGGCATCAGCACCCAACAACATTGCTGCCTGGGAGGCCAGTGATGGCATCACCATGGCCAGATTTACTTCACTTGACTCTGTACACCCTGGCTGCCACATGACACCAGGTTGACACCACCCCACACCAGCACCATTAAGCATCCCTATAATGTCCAGCCATTCCTTTCACACTCATCACAATTGGGGGGGGGGGTGGAATTATGTCTCAACATTCACTGGAACTCACTAAGACACTTCCAAAGGTGAGCACAGATCTGTCCAATAAGGTAAAGTGTTGAAAATATAGATTTGAATGTTTGACAACACATTAACAGAAACTTCACATGAACATTGGCTAAACCACCCAAGTGCCTACCCTTGTGTGTTGTTAGTTGATATGCTTGCAGTAGGATGAGGGTGAGTGTGAGGGGTGGCTAGTGAGATGGGGAAGTGATAATGTAGATAGAGAGGGATGGGTGGAGGTGCAAGGTAAGTTGGTGTGAATAAAGATGTGCAGGAGTACGGTAGGGAAGGCAGAGTGATGTGGATGTGATGAGTGGCACAGCAGGATGAGGTTGAGTGTGGCTTGACAGTAATGTTTCGTGATCTACTCAGATCACTGAAAGGCTTGCGCCACTGCAGCCTGGTCCTCCTGACAACATCCCTGCTTGTGTCCTCCTGTACAATGTGCAACCAGGCTGCATTGGTGTCCTGGGGTGGTCTCTTCCTCCCATGGGAAGGGAAGAGAACCTCCTTGCTTGCTGCGACTCCCTCCATAAGCATATAGAGGGAGTCATGCAAGAGCCTGGGTGCAGCTGTCCACCTTTGTGCAGTGCTTGTCAATGTTTGCAGAACACTGAGAGCAGAGCTGTCAAAATGAATGTGGACATGGCCCCTTTAAGGAAACCGGCTGATGATGCATCATCAAATGACGTCATCAGACCTGCTTCCTTTTAATTTGCCGGGAAATGCGCAGGGCGGGCTTAACAAGCTCAATCTATGTAAAATCACTTGGAGAGAGCGGGCTGGAGCTGGGACCGGGACCCATCACTCACCTCTCCTGCTGTGATCCCGCCTCCGCTGGCAAAATCGCAGCCCTATTTTCCAAGAAGTATGGGGCCTCCTTATTCCTCCTATCAAAATGCACCACCCCACACTTATCTATATTGAAATTAATTGCCACTTACATGCCCATTCTGCAATTAAGCACTTTAGCATGTACTAAGGATGTGAAAGTTACTATATAAATACAAGTTTTTTATTGGGAGAAGATTTCTTGCTTGCACTGGGTACAGAAACATCATTCTTTATAAATGAGTTTGCAATTTGCTACACCAACACACAGAGGAAATATTTTCCCTCATCACCTATCAACAATATGGAGTGGACTGATTGTCAGAGGTCTGAACATTGAGATCCTGGTTCACATTAAGACACATAGTCAATACAAAATGACCCAAAAGTGAATACTTCCATCCAATTGTTTTAAATATATTAGCTGAACTCATGTGGTATCATTCACAGATGATTTGAAAGCACAGTTGTGATGCTGTGGTCCCATTCCAATCCAGGAGTGGAGCATAAGGAGAGAAGGTCAGGAGCAATAGCTACAGAACCATCTTGCAATTAAATGTTGACTGCAGAGTAAAGCAAAGATACTCACACAGCATATGGAATAGGCACTTCAATATATTATACATAGTGATCAAGTAGATGTGATCCTCAGACACTCAGAAGAAACTCACATACATATCAGATTCCTCACACAGTAAGTGCCCCACCGTGGTCTTTTGTTGGATGTCAGAAGGCAATTGATACAGTGGAAGTATGCTTTCTATGTAGGGGAGAAATTTGGTTTCAGCCCTGAAGTGACCAGGGCTGAAACCAAATTGACCCTTCTACTGCCTCAGTGCTGTCCAATATCCATTCTCTAATAAGCCACATTTTCCTCCAGTTAAAGATCAGGAAGAATAAAGTCATAGTTTTCGACCATCAGCACAAGCTCTGTCGCCTTGCCACTGATTCTATCTCCTCCCTAGCAATTGTCTCAGGCGGAACCAAAGTATTTGTAGCCTCAACATCCTATTTGACCCTGAGCTAAACTTCTGACCGCATATCCTTTCCATCACAATGACTGCCTACTTCCACCCCATAACATCACACATCTACCCCTACCTCAGCCCATTTGCTGCTAGAACCCTCATTCATGCCTTTGTCACCTCCAGACTTAGTTATTCAACAATGACAACAGCAATTTGCATTTATATAGCGCCTTTAACATAGTAAAACATTGCTTCACAGGAGTGTTATCAGGCAAAATTTGACACTGCGTCACATAAAGAGATATTAGGACAAGTGATCAAAAGTTTGGTCGAAGAGGTAGGTTTAAAGGATGATCTCCTGGATGCTCACTCATCCTCCCCCCTCCATAAACTTCAAATCATCAAAAACTCTGCTGCCAGTATCCTACCTCACACCTAGAGCCACACACCCATCACCCCTATTTTTGGATGACTACCTTAGCTCCTAGTCCCCCAATGCTTCCAATTTAAAATTGTCATTCTTGTGTTTAAATTCCTTCCTATCCTTAACCTCGTCCAGCCCTACAGTTCCCCAAGCTCTCTGTTTCTGTGACCTTGGCCTCTTCTCCAATCCCTCCCTTCGCCCAATCAATGGCAGCCATACCTTCAATTGTGTAGGTCCTACGTTCTGGAATTCCTTCACTAAACCCCTTCGCCTCTCCACTTCCCTCTCCTCTTTTAACACCCTCCTTAAAACCAACCTTTCGGATCAAACTTTTGGTTGCCCCCTACTAATATCTCCTTCTTTTGCTCGGCATCCATTTTGTTTCTGATTACACCTCAGTGAAGTGCTTTGGGATGTTTTTCTATATTAAAAGCGCTATATAAATGTAAGCTGTTGTAAAAAATCCCTGATTTTTTTTGTTAATGACTACTGTGTGCCACAAACTAAATTAGTTTAGTGAATAATTTCCATGAATTATTGCTGCATTGTAAATAGAAATAACCACATTTTGCTGACCAATCTCAATAATTAGTTAAATTTTTTAATATCAGAATTTGTTGACAGATTCCTTGATCTTGATGACTAATGGTCAACCCTTCCTCTGACATCACGTCGTCTAATGTAGTCAAGTAGTTGTTAAAACATAAAGCTAGTCAGCAGCAGTTTTAACACTACATAACGATGTCATATAAACAATGTTATCGAAAATGACCAGATTCTGTGCTAGCAATACCCTAACATAAATTATATAGCATAATAATGCAGCATAGGATTCACCTACATTTTTAAAAACTGTCTTCACATTATTATTCTGGTCATGTCTAGTGATTTATTTGTACTGAAGTTATAGTCATTTTTTAGCTATTAATTCCAAGCCCCTTTTTAGTGAAATTTGCAGTTCTGTATCAACAAAGTTAAGTAGAATTAGCACCACCTCTTGGTAGAAACAGTCATAACCTCACCCGCTGCCTTTTGTTTTATGCCATCAACTGGTTTTCTCTTTCTTTTCTAACTAGAATGTAGCCACAGGAATAACAGCTGACTAATAATCCTCTACAACAAATGTCCCTAACAAAAAAAAAATATTATTTTTCAAAACACAAAATGCTTGGCAGATAGGCAACCACATTCTCCATTCCAATTTCTACTTATTTAAGCAAATGAAATAGAAGAAAAATAAATACTTGCAATTGTACAGCGCCTTTCACAACCTCATGTCATTCCAAAGTGCTTTACAGTCAATTAAGTAATTTTGAAGTGTAATCACTGTTGTCGTGTAGTAAACGCAGCAGCCAATTTGCACACAGCAAGGTCCCACAAACAGCAATCAAATAAATGATTAGATCATTTGTTTTAGGTGTTGGTTGAGGGATAAATGTTGGCCAGGACACAGAAGAATACCACTGCTCTTCTTCAAAGTAGTGCTGTAGGATCTTTTATGTCCACCTGCAATGGCAGACAGGGGCTCAGTTTAACAGCTCATCCGTAAGATACAACTCTGATAGTGCAGCACTCCCTCAGTACTGCATTGGAATATTAGCCTAGATTTTGTGCTCAAGTCTCTGGAGTGGGACTATGAACCCACGTCTTACTGACTCAGAGGTGTGAGTGCTAACATTTGAGCCATGGCTGACACAAAGGTGAGCTGCAATATTTACTTCACAAATGTGAATGACCAATAACTTAAGAGAACAGCAGATGATCTTCCACTGAAATAAAAGAAAAATTAGAACTTATTCCTTGTGCTTTGAAGCAATGTCACATTAAACGGGGATGGAAAGTAATACAAAAGCAAAATACTACGGATGCTGGAAATCTGAAATAAAAACAGGAAATGCTGGAAATAATCAGCAGGTCAGGTAGCATCTGTGGAGAGGGAAACAGAGTTAATGGGCTGGATTTTGCCAGGCCCGAGGAGGCGGGTTTGAAGGTGGATCAGGTGGGAAAGTTGCCAAAAATGGCGTCGGGCTCCGATCCCGCCTCCAACTCACCTCTGAGCAACTTTGCCAAATGCGGGATTTCAGACCTCGTTTCGGTCCCGCCTCCAAGAGGTGGGATAGGCCCTTAAGGTACTTAACAACCACTTAAGTGCCTCTATAATGCCATTTTGAGAGGCCTTTCAGCGTTTAACACATTTCCCGCGTGCTGCACGTTTCCCCTGGAACACGCCAGTTAATCCTGGCGGGCTCACAAGTGGATGGCTTACTAACAGCTGCAGCTCCACCATAAAAAAGGCATTTTCCACAATCATTTGCAAGTGGCAGAACTTTCTTTTCTCAGGTCTGGGAGAACTTTTTGCAGGGTTACTGATTTTGGAAGTTTTGAAGCTGAGATCCATCTCTACTGTGATCTCCTGGGAAACCCCTCTCCCCACCTTGACTGAGCGCTTCCTCAACTGAGGTATATATGTAGGGGGTTTCTCTTGCTCGTTCTGGTCTCCTACCAGGCTTCGTGCAATAATTACCCTTGAGTGGTTCGACCCACACTTCCCTACGGTTCTAGACCTTGGACTTAGGTGCAGGGAACTGTAGTGCAGAGAAAACTCAATAGACCAGGTTGAATAGCACGAAATGGATGCTTTTTATTATTAAACAGTTTGCAGCATTATAGAATACATGTTATAAGCACAGATTAAAGTAACTACAAGCATGCACATATCTATAAACTTAATTCTATGGAAATGGGGAACACACGGCACATCGTAAAAGGGGAAACACATTACGATTACCCTTAACCCCCTCCCCTAGACCTAAACTAAGTTTCGACTTGAGGAACTCGGGATCATGCTCACCACTTTCAGATTTGCGAAAAGGGGGTTCGCAGCCTTTTGGCACAGCTTTCCGTCGTCACGTGGATTTGGAAACTTCTGGCGCAGTTTGTTTTTCTTACGCGATGAAGCAGCAGATACAGCCTTGATGAGCGCTCGTCATGGATGAATCCGTTAAACCTGTGTTACCTTTACTGAAAGGCTGCCGAAGAACTGGATGCACCTTGGAGACTCTGCTACCGATGTGATGTTGTAGAAATGGATGCACATGGAAGGTCCGTTACCGAATGGGATGTTGAGGCACTGGAGTGCTAGGCCCGGAGTGTCCTTTTCTCCGGCCTGGATTGTCGTTTTTCCCGAGGGTGTCTTCTCCTTCGGCCTGGGTCGTCGATGGTCTCCCGACAAAGGTACCCGGGCCACCCTCCTTCGTCTTCCCGTCGTGGCCGAGCCTTGTTTGGCCGAAGAGTCCGTCCCGAAGCGTTCTCAAAAGAAGAGACGTCCTGAATCGAATTGTAACTACTGAATCGTGTTCCCGAAGCGTGAATCTGAAGCGAAGCACCCTGATGGACCTTTCAATCCACAGTTATACCTTTTTGGGACAGTCTTATCTCCCGCCAAATCATAGTCCAGTCTTTGTAATATTTTTGGCGGGCAGAAATCTCTGCAGGGGCGCTTTGTCTTTGTAACGGGAGCCAGTGATAGCTTAACTGGCCTTCCTGGGCCGATAATGTCTTTTTCTTTGTCACCGTAACTCGGTTCGTATATTGATCGGTTTGGAGATTGCCCTTGATGGCTGTTAAACGGTTTTCCTTTGTACAGCAAATGGGTTGAAGTGTTCATTCAATTGTCCGCCCATTTCTTGATGGGCCTCATCCTGTTACCCAAAATTGTCCTGTACTTAGAATCTAATTAGTATGTATGCTCAGTTCCATGAGTTTCGGTTTCCCGATACTGGCTTTCGCGGGCTTACTGTCCTCAATCCACAAGCCTGTCTGGCTTGCAGTAACAGAAATCAAATGGTCCCAGAAACTGATCACGAGGTCCAGCGGCCATTTTGTATGCCCTTTTATCAAAGGTTTTTCTGTACAAGCTTCTTTTGGTCAATAAACTGTCTTATTAACCCTATTTTCTTGCGTGATTAATTACTGAAAATTTCGAATCTTACAGTCCTCCCTGTGATACTGAGAGCTTGGTTAAAGTATCAATAATCCTTGGTGAGCAAAATTTTCCCTGATTCCTCACATCCAAACATTCCTGGTAATTAACTATCTATGACCCTCACGACACATGCAGTTCCCATTTCAGAAAAATTACCTTGTGTACAATTGGACAATCATAGGCAGTACTAGCTTAAACTATAACACATTCATCTTTCAGATGTGAAGGGGCCGATACCCCTTACACCACCTGCATACACCTTTTATTAATCAAAAAAACAGAAAATCTTATCAACGGCTATAACACAACAGTATTCACACACTTAAATCATGCAGTGGCTAAAATCAAGAGTGGAGGGACGCTTTAACTTTTAATACTTAGCAACTTAAACTGGGGTGTCCTCTTCCCCCACTCGTACATAGCGTTCTCTCCATTCTCCTGTGTTCTCGTGCCTCTGGAGGCGTTTGCCTCTCTTGCAATGCACGAACAGTAGGAATATTACAATTAAAACCTGACACACTACTAGGATATGGGATGCTATTCTAATCCAGGCCGGGATCTCTATATTAGTGAACAGGTCCCACAATGGTGGGGTGACTATGTCCAATATGTCTTTCCCTATCTCTAATGTCTTCTGCTCCAGTGTGTAAAAATGCTTCTGTGAAACTATAACGGCTTTTAAAATCTTGGTGAGGTGTTCGGGAAGAGGGGGAATGACATAACCAAAATGCGCGACGAATCGCTACAAGTCCGTGAAATTCTCTTTTACAGTGAGGTGAACGGTGGAAGGTACAGGAATGGGGACAATCTGTTGTTGTGCCACTTGAACTTCAGCCCTGGGTTTAAAACAGAAGCTGCTGTCACTGACCGGACACCACCCGTGCTGTCCGTGGCGGTAGTGAGGCGCTGCAGTGGTGACACAGTATGTCCCACCTCCGATATATGCCACCTGCAGGGGCACATGGTCCTTTGCCATTGCCTCCATGGTGCAATTTATCGGCTTCGCGCTAGCCGCTCTGAACCCGCACTGTGGTTTCAAAAAGGCATTCAAGTGCTGGGGACACAGGATGATGTATGCTCCCCGGCTTCAACACCCCGAGAGGTCAGTGCCTGTCATCGTACGCTCCCATCTGATGACATAAGGTGGGACCACTGCGTAACGAATGTGCGCACCCCCCTGAATGACTCCAATGTTCTCCACCCTGTATACCGGGGCGGGCTTTGCTGCGGGACCCAACACCGGCATCCTTACCACTATCCCCATGATAGTGTGATTCGAGCGTCCGCAGTCCACTGGGACTGGGTACGCCTCTGCAGCTAGTCTGAGCTGGCACGGACTTAATGCGTTCTCGAAAGGGTGGAGCGCTTGCAAGTGCTTGTTGCTGATCCAGGACGGGACCAAACCTTGTTTTAAATCCTCCAGATTACTGCGGCCCTCACCCAGTAACCACGCCCCGTATAGCACACAGGCCTCGTTCTGCGCAGCCTGATCGGACGCATTCCGATCCTCCCTAATGAGTGCATTTACCGTTCTAGCGTGTTTCTCCAGCTCAGCAATTATTTCTTTTAAGTGTAGTGTCATGGCCTGGTCCTCATGTAGCTCAGAACCCACTACCTTATTTTCGTTAGTCAGTATGTTCCTTAACTGGGCTTTTAAACCATTGATCTGTGTCTGCAGCTCCACGTTGTCTAGAGCGTTGACAACAGACGTCCCGGTGTTAAAAGCAGTGAAAATGTCATTTACAGTACCCCTTCTTTGCCTCCCTACCCGATCCAAAACTTCCTGTGGTGTGGTGTATAATTTGGCCTTGTCGATGTCGGCAAAGTCAAACTCGTAAAATTGTCTGAACATTCGGGTTAACAGGACCTGGTACAACTGTTCCGTCTCCTTGGGACACCACTCCAGCAATCGTACCTCAGTGAGGTTTAAAATCACTGAGGCCACCGCGTAGTGTACCCCTTGGTACAGCACCTGACCGGTGGGTACCAATACTAAACCGTTCCCGGGTCACTTTGTGGCGGTGGGGCACCCTTCCTTCTGGGCTAGCGCTACCGGAATCGTGGGCAGGGGCTTGCGTGGGCGGGTGATGAGTTCAGTGGCGTTTACCGGAATCGGGGAGAATGGGGCTCCGCACGCCCGAGTGCTGACATCCCATCTCATCCCTTTCTCTTCATCCTGCCACTGCCTCTGGAAAAAGATGGATACGCCCTTGGGGCAAACGCGTTTTGAACCCCACATACAGACATATATCCCTTCATCTGGTTCCCACCATTTGTCCCAACACACACGTAATTGTCCGTCAGTCCCCGTAATTGTCCGATGGGTATTGTTACCCAGTCGCTCCCACTCGATAGTAGAGTTCTTCATGTCCTTTCCCAGCTTTCGTAGCCACCACCATCTACTTAGCGGTACGTTCCCATTACACACCAAACAGATCCTCTTTCCCACGGTAACGCTGACTCTGGGTGCAAGGATCCTCACCCGAGGGCACGATAATGAAGTCTCTTGGTAGGCAAAACCGAAATTGCTGGAGTATTCCGTAGAATTCGTCCCCAGCCATCCTGGCCATCTCCCTTGGTGGAAGTAGGTGGCGGTTTCCTCAACCTCTCGCTTCCCTGTCCCATCCGTCATGATGGGGGCTGTGTCCCCGGAACATCCGAACACGATGACGTCCTTGGTGCGGCCTCGGTAGGCCAGCCCGCACCCGATCGCCGCGAGCGCTACGAGAATCCTTTCCATTGTATCCCTGGTTTCTGTAATCGATAAGAGGCTGTAGCCAGGCTCCCAATAGGTGCTGGCCTAATTAAACGGACGCGCGGGTCCCTTGACCCCGCTTCCAAACAAACACACATACTGGGCAGACTTCGAAAACTACCTTTTAAAACGTCCCCATCCTCCTAAACTTTACATACCTTAAACTATCATTATAATTACCTAGCTTAACTTATCATTTCCTAAACCTATGTACAGCGCCGCCCTCCTTCGGGCGGCCTACTTAATTCCTGTGAGGGTTGCAGCGTGCCGCTCCCTGTGGCGGGGCTGCACTGAACTTCGGCTTTGATCCCCCGCAGCCTGTCGCTGCTGAACGGGAACCGTGCCTTTCCTGGGCTGCTCTGGACCGAGGTTGGGGGAAATAAGGAGAATTTGGCCAATGCTTTCTGGGCTGAGGCGTTCGAGTCGACCTACGAGGGGATGCCTTGGGCGAGGCTCCCAGGGCTGACGGACCGGGGGTCGGGACCTTCACCGTCACAGCCTGTGGTCCCACCACAGCTGCCGGCTCCGGCTCCCTTCCCTCTGGCTCCGCCACCCCGGGCCCGGGATTTGTGGCATCCGACCCCACCTCACCTGTCCCTACAGGTGGTGAGTCTCCGCCCCCAATCCCTACCTCCCCTAAGCTTGAGTCGAGGGCGGGATCTTCGTCCTCTGACTCTTCCTCCTCCGTGATCGGGTCAAGGGCGGGGTCAAGCTGTTCGGGCTCTTCCTCGTCCGAATCCCAAATTAGAGGGGAGACCTCCCACTCCATTGGGATGACTCCTCCCTTCACGCAGGCTACAGTTCCAGCCTGTGTGGTCTGTGACTCTGTCGCAGGCTGAGGATTTTTGTCCTCAGACTTGGCCCCTGTTGTTGGCCCTTGTGCACCCGACTTAAACAGCTTACACTGGTTAATGTGAAACCATTTAGTACGTCGGGGCACCTTTACTGCATAAACCATGGGGCTGGCCTTGTCTACAATGCTGTAAGGCCCCATGTACAGTGGTTCAAGACTCCCCACCCGGGCATAGTTCCTAACCATGACCTGGTCTCCGACTTCCCACTCTTGTTGCTTACGAGGTTCCAGCAACAGTCGATTTCCCTGATGCTGTCTCCCCATGTTCCCAGCTGCTTGCCCATAAATCTGTTTCAGGCGCTCCAAAAGGGTTTGGACGAACTTGTCTCGCTTCACCTCTTGGAGCTGGCCCTCAGTGAGCACCGGGGCTAGTACATGGGTGGGTGTTCGCATGATCCTTCCAGTCATTAACTCGTGCGGGGAGTACCCCGTACTTTTGGACTGGCTGGCCCGGATCCCCATGAGGACTAAAGGCAGGATCTCCGCCCATTTCTGGGGCGAGCCCATTGTCTCTTTCCTCAGCTTTTCCTTGAGGGTCCGGTTCATGCGTTCAACAATCCCGGATGACAGGGGATTGTACGCTACGTGCCACTTCCCTTCAATGCCCAAGAGCATGAGGGTGTTCTGCATCACTTGACCGGTGAACTGACTCCCTTGGTCGGACTCAACAAAACGGGGGAGCCCCCACCGTGAGAACACTTCCCGGATCAAGATCTTGGCAGTACCCAGCGCCGTAGCTGTTCTGCACGGGAAAGCTTCTACCCACTTGGTGAACACATCCACCAGGACAAGGCAGTACTTATAGCCTCCCTGGGCGGCGGGCAGGGGCCCTATGTAGTCGACCTGAATTGATTGCCATGGTCCCTCTACCCTCCTGATGTGCCCCATGGGCACCTTCCTTTTCTGGGGGTCTGGGTTGTTTGCCGCGCACACAAGACAGCTTGCACAGAACTCGCGGACATCGTCTCGAAGTCCCGGCCACCATCCCGCCTGCTCTACCCGTTGCCAGGTAACCTCAGGCCCGGGGTGTACTGCCCCTGGACCCTCATGGGCCAGTTGAAGGAATTACCTCCGGTGCTGCTGCGGCACAACCCACTGTTCCTCTCGGAACAGCATGCCTTCCTTGACTGAGAGGGCTGCCGTACTGTATGGACCCTCTACCTGCTTGCCCTCAGTAATGGCTTTGAGGACTGTTTTTAGGGCGGGATCCAGGGTTTGGACGGTCTTTAGGTCTAGGGGCGGTGTCACCCCTGTGTTCCCTGGAGTTCCCTCCCTGTCTCGGATCGCAGCCACGGGTCCGGGTCCATAGGGGTCCCAAAAATGCTGTTGTGGGCACCCTCCCTGGCTAGCGCATCCGCCTGCTGGTTGCCCTGACTGCGGGGTTCTGTGGTGGAATGAGCCTTCACCTTGTGGATGAACACCTCCCCTTCCTCCCCCACAGCTGCCAGGATCTTTTCCAGCAAGGGCTTAACTGTTAAAGGCCGTCCGTCCGCGGAGGTATATCCGCGGCGGGACCAGATGGCGAGGTACTCCGTACACGAATTGCATGTGAACATGCTGTCCGAGCAAATCGTGTATGGGGTTGGGAAGATCTCGGGGTGGGTAACCACGTACGCCACCGCGGACAGTTCAGCCTGCTGTGCGCTCATAGTGCTGGGGAGCTTAATCGCCAGGGCAATGTCTGCTGTAGGGTCATAAACTCCACACCCTGTGAGTCGTTCGCCAGCAGATACCGTGCTGGAACCGTCTACGTAGATCTCGCGGCCTGTGGGGTGTATTCCGGCCCGTAAACCTATGTCGACCTCCCATACCCCTTCTACGGAACACCGATGGGCTGTTCCGGGATATACCATGTTGGCTGCGAGCTTTGGCTCGCAGAGACCTTTAACTTTGAGATCCATCTGGGAAAGGAGGAGGGTCCAGTGCGCAATCCGAGCGCTGCTCACGGTCCCATCCTTAATCCTTCCATCCAGAAGCATCTTTATGGGGGTGTGATGGGTGAGGAGAGTGATGAGAGAGGTTCCTGTGAAGATCACTGATCTGTTCACAGCCCAATGCGTGGCCAGGAGATGCCGTTCGCAATTGGAAAAACTCCTCTCCACATCCGTAAGCACCCTGGAGGAATAGACCACTGGTCTCAGCTTGCCGTGTCGCTCCTGGAGCAGCACAGCACTCAGGCTGTCTCCGCTAGCGGCTACTTCCAAGAAAAACTCCTCCCCCCCCATCTATGGCCCCTAGGGCTGGCGCGGTCTGCAGATCCCTTTTCAACTTCTCGAATGCTGCCTGACAACCCTCGTCCCAAGACCACTCGACTCCCTTGTGTAAGAGTCGGAGTAGCAGGGCTGCTGTGGCTGCATAGTCCTCGATGAAGTCTCTGCAGTACCCGGTCAGTCCCAAAAAGGACCTTACACCCGTTACTGTGTTAGGGATCGGCAGATCTTGCACCGATTCCCGTCTAGCCTTATCTATGGCTCTTTCCCCAGCGCGGATGGCCAGCCCCAGGAATTTCACCTCCTGCTGGCCGATCTGTGCTTTCTTTGGGTTTACTTTAAAACCCTTCCTTTCCAGCAGCTCCAATAATTCGGCTAATAGTGGGCCGTGCTCCTCCCTTGAGTCCGTGAACAGGAGTAAGTCGTCCACATACTGCACTAACTGATTGGGCTGGCTAAATTCCTTTAAACTTCCTGCCATGCATTGATGGAAAATGCTGGGGCTGTTGTGAAAACCCTGTGGCAAGCAGTTCCAAGTGTACTGTTGCCCTTTAAAAGTGAAAGGAAACTTGTACTGATCCTCCCGCCGCAGCGGAATGGACCAAAAACCGTTCGAGATATCCAGCACCGTGAACGTGGTCGCAGATGCTGGAATACTCCCTATTAGGTCGGCAACTGCTGCTACCGTGGGCGCGCAGGCTGGGATGTTACTATTGAGGACTCTGTAGTCCACCGTGGCCCTCCACGAATTGTCCGGCTTCTTTACCGGCCATAATGGGGAGTTCACGTGAGTGGCTATTGGTCTCAACACGCCCTGCTGCACCAATGAAGATATTGCTGTCTCCATGTCGGGTTCTGCCTCCTTGGGGAAGTTATACTGCTTTTGGGGTCGGATCATGGGGTCCCCGTCTACGCTGACCTCAAACCCGGTGACTCTCCCACAGTCGTGCTTGTGGGTGGCAAACGCCGTCAGATTGTCCGACACACACGCCTGCAAGTCCGTTGGGACGTCCGCGACCATAAGCTCGAGATCGTAACCTCCTGACGGCTTCATGGTGCACAGGGTCCCCTTTTCTCCCCTCCCTGGGATCACAACTACCTTGCCTAACCCATTCTCGGCTCCCCAGAGACAGTGATTTCTAAGGTCCACGAGGATCCCGTGTTCCACCAAGAAATCAGCCCTGAGGATGCCTTTACCACCCCCGTTTGCCTTTGCTAGGGCCGTTCTTAGGTCCTCTAGCTCCCTGTGGCAAGCGCTATGGTTGGTGTTCTCAGACCTATCCTCCATGGCCATCTTATATGCTGCCCTAGCCCCCAAAATACTTTCCTCCTGTGTCGCTACCTGCTTAGCTAGGCGGAAACACCTATCTCTCATTCTACCTTCACTGGCCTTGGCCTCAACGACCTGACACTCCAAGTAGTCTATCCTGGTCTCATGGTGGTGAGTTACGGATTGGCGTTCCTGATTCAGCGCGTTAAGCGATTGAATCAGTTTCTGACCTCCCGCAACCTTTTCCTCTACTTCTGTTAGTAGCCCTTTGATCTGGGCCATCTGTGCTACAACGACCTGGTCCAGAAGCTGGACTTGCTCCTTGTAGCACATCAGCCAGACCGCCTTTTCTACCGATTTCTTATGCTCTTTGCTTTCTGTCCACTTGATGGCTGCGTCTAGTGGGCGCCTATCTCTTAATAGGTCAGATATCCACTGTTTTGTAAGGTTTACCTTCCCAAAAACATAATCCACTATTCTCTCATCCATCACATTTTGTTTATTCAGACCTTGATCTAACACACTACATTCCTGCTGCCAAGGTCCTGCCGCGGTCGCCATCTCTGTAGGGGGTTTCTCTTGCTCGTTCTGGTCTCCTACCAGGCTTCGTGCAATAATTACCCTTGAGTGGTTCGACCCACTCTTCCCTACGGTTCTAGACCTTGGACTTAGGTGCAGGGAACTGTAGTACAGAGAAAACTCAATAGACCAGGTTGAATAGCACGAAATAGATGCTTTTTATTATTAAACAGTTTGCAGCATTATAGAATACATGTCATAAGCACAGATTAAAGTAACTACAAGCATGCACATATCTATAAACTTAATTCTATGGAAATGGGAAACTCACGGCACATCGTAAAAGGGGAAACACATTACGATTACCCTTAACCCCCTCCCCTAGACCTAAACTAAGTTTCGACTTGAGGAACTCGGGATCATGCTCACCACTTTCAGATTTGCGAAAAGGGGGTTCGCAGCCTTTTGGCACAGCTTTCCGTCGTCACGTGGATTTGGAAACTTCTGGCGCAGTTTGTTTTTCTTACGCGATGAAGCAGCAGATACAGCCTTGATGAGCACTCGTCATGGATGAATCCGTTAAACCTGTGTTACCTTTACTGAAAGGCTGCCGAAGAACTGGATGTACCTTGGAGACTCTGCTACCGATGTGATGTTGTAGAAATGGATGCATATGGAAGGTCCGTTACTGAATGGGATGTTGAGGCACTGGAGTGCTAGGCCCGGAGTGTCCTTTTCTCCAGCCTGGATTGTCGTTTTTCCCGAGGGTGTCTTCTCCTTCGGCCTGGGTCGTCGATGATCTCCCGACAAAGGTACCCGGGCCACCCTCCTTCGTCTTCCCATCGTGGCCGAGCCTTGTTTGGCCGAAGAGTCCGTCCCGAAGCGTTCTCAAAAGAAGAGACGTCCTGAATCGAATCGTAACTACTGAATCGTGTTCCCGAAGCGTGAATCTGAAGCGAAGCGCCCTGATGGACCTTTCAATCCACAGTTATACCTTTTTGGGACAGTCTTATCTCCCGCCAAATCATAGTCCAGTCTTTGTAATATTTTTGGCGGGCAGAAATCTCTGCAGGGGCGCTTTGTCTTTGTAATGGGAGCCAGTGATAGCTTAACTGGCCTTCCTGGGCCGATAATGTCTTTTTCTTTGTCACCGTAACTCGGTTCGTATATTGATCGGTTTGGAGATTGCCCTTGATGGCTGTTAAACGGTTTTCCTTTGTACAGCAAATGGGTTTAAGTGTTCATTCAATTGTCCGCCCATTTCTTGATGGGCCTCATCCTGTTACCCAAAATTGTCCTGTACTTAGAGTCTAATTAGTATGTATGCTCAGTTCCATGAGTTTCGGTTTCCCGATACTGGCTTTCGTGGGCTTACTGTCCTCAATCCACAAGCCTGTCTGGCTTGCAGTAACAGAAATCAAATGGTCCCAGAAACTGATCACGAGGTCCGGCGGCCATTTTGTATGCCCTTTTAGCAAAGGTTTTTCTGTACAAGCTTCTTTTGGTCAATAAACTGTCTTATTAACCCTATTTTCTTGCGTGATTAATTACTGAAAATTTCGAATCTTACATATACCTGCAGCATGGGAACCATTTATTTCCTTTTCTCCTGGACCTCAGATTCGGATGAAGACCAGCCGCGGCAGCAGCAGAACCCTGACCAACAGCAGCACCACCAGCAGGAGCAACAACAGGAGCTCCAAGCTGCTGCTCACCCACCTGAAGCTGCACAGGCCAGAAGGTGCCAGCACAGGGAAGGACGTCGCCGCAGGTGATACCCCCAACACAGGGTTTACAGACAGAGGATGAGCTACCTCAACATGACTGAGCAGCAGTGCCAAAGGAGGCTCCAACTTTCGCGAGAGGTAGTGGGTGACATCTGCACAATGCTGCATCAAGACCTGGAGCCCAGAAGAATGGGTGGACACCCTTTACCAGTGGCTGTCAAAGTCACTACCGCACTCAACTTTTTTGCTTCAGGCTCATTACAGGGATCAACAGCAGACATCAGCGGCGTCTCCCAGGCGACCGCACACACTTGCATCACGCAGGTAACCGATGCCCTCTTTGCCTAAGCGCACAATTACATCAACTTCTCCAAGGATCAAGCAAGTGTAACCGCGCGTGTGGTTGGATTTGCTAATATGGCAGGCTTTCCAAGGGTGCAGGGCATTGTAGACTGCACACGTGGCCCTTAAGGCACCCCATCACAATCCAGGTATTTTTGTCAACCGCAAGGGCTTCCACTCCCTCAACGTGCAGCTGCTGTGTAACCACAATGAGGAAATTTTGCATGTTTGCGCTAAGTACCCTGGCAGTTGCCATGACTCCTTCATCCTGCGGCAGTCCAGTGTGCCTCCACTCTTCAGTCCGCCAGACCAACTTTGCAGATGGCTACTTGGAGACAAGGGCTATCCCCTGAAGACGTGGCTAATTATGCCATTGAGGAGCCCATCCAATGAAGCTGAGGAGTGCTACAACTCCAGCCACATTTCCACCAGACCCATTATCGAGCAAACCATCGGCTTGCTGAAGATGCGATTCAGATGCCTTGATAGATCAGGTGGAGCCCTGCAGTACTCAGCAGCCAGGGTCTCCAGAATCATTGTGGTTTGCTGTGCACTTCACAACATGGCACAGCATCATGGCTTGCAGCTGCCTGAGGTACAAGTGGCTCATCGCATAGCCTCCTCAGATGAGGAGGCGGAGGAGGAGGAGAGCAACAACGAACAGTTTGCGGAGGCGCATCAACCAGCGGCAGCAGCACATGAGAACATTGCTGCCTGGGATGCAAGGGATGCACTGATCTTGGCCAGATTTACTTAGGCTGCCCAATCAAACACATTTGGCTCGCACCTTCTTACCACACCATCGACAATGGACAAGAACCTGCGGCTTCCTATCACTCTGACCACCATACTGACAATTCCAAGTCTCCCTGAGCCCTCAATGTGGAAGTCCCATTTGCGAAATGACACAGCCCACAACTTCAACAGTTTGCCATCAAGTCATTTTATAACATTAATTCACTGATGGCATTTCACAATTAAACACAACAGAACACCCAAGTGACTACCCTTGTGACTACTTGTGCTTTATCTTCCTCTTACGCGTGCTCCTATGTGGTGCTTTCCCTGTGGCTTCAGCAGATGTGGAGGCTCCTTGCTCACTTTCATGCTGTTCCTGCCTCGACACCTTTGGCGGGTGTCCTCTGGGGTTGTGAGCCTGTGAGGGCTCACCAACAGTCTGCTACTCCTGCGGCTGTGCAGGGGCTGAGACGCCGATCTCAGTTGGGTGAGGACTCTGGTGGGGCTCTGACCGAGGGCTCTGCAGTGGCATGGTCATGTGAGCACTTGGAGAGGAGCCCCCACTTCCTTATTGTCTGCCACCAACATCCCTCTCATGGGTCAGCACCACTTCAGTGCTAGCAAGTGGCTTGACAGCACCTTGCTGCACTTCAGGGGAGCCATGAGGACCCATTTCTGCATTGGCAGTCCTACTCCAGAGAACTTCCATGAAGGTCTGGTTTCTCTGCTCAATAGTTGACCATCGCTCCTCCAGGGATGTCAGTCTATTCTGAACAATGACTATATTTTCAAGACCTTGGTGACTTAGCTCCTCCATGGCCGTAGCCACCCTCTCCTCTACCATAGCCATCCTCTCCTCTGCGGTAGCCATCCTCTCCTCTACGGTAGCCATCCTTACCATGGAGGTAGCCATCCTTTCCATGGAGGTTGCCATCCTTTCCGTGGTGATGCGTTCATGCGCCAATGCCTCCACAAAGGCTCTGCTCATGTTAGTGATGGGCTCCTCCATCCACTCCACATTCACAGTGACCCTGGAGACAAAACCTGCCAGAGACTCCTGCACCTGTTCCTGGAGTTCCAGCACCGCTCCCCTTCTGGATGAACCTGGAGGCACAGGGTCGACATGCAGCTGAGTCGAGCTGGGAGCGCCCTGCACCCTCCGATGAGGACTCTCCACTGCTGTCCCTGTCTCCACCATCTGCTGATGCTCACTTGTGAGCTGTGATACACCAGGTGACAACTCTACTCTATGTCCCGAAGGTCCCACCGAGGTGTGAGTGTCTGCGTTGGTGCTGGGTGCGTTTAATTCTGGTGACGCTGCACCCTCAGAGGTTGCAGCTTCCTCTGAGGAGTCTTGTGGCTGAGGCTGTTCCTCCTGGACAGTGGGGACTGGGGCTGTCGATGGTCCTGTGGGGGAGTAAAGGAAAGAGTTAGACATGTGAGATAAATGTTGCATGCACATGGAATTGTGCAGATGATCATAAGTTAATCTGTTAGAGTATCAGAATCAATATCAGTCACTCATGCAATGTCAATGAGAGAGATGAAAAACTATTCTGTCACCAGCTTGCTCTGATGCGCCAATCTGTCCGTCCCCCACTTGCGCTTCCTCCTCGACTCCCATGATCTCGAGGGCCGCCTCCTCTGCGTTGGTGAGCTGGGCTATTGAGGGTGGCCCTCCTCTTGTCTTCGCCCTTTCCCTCTTATTGTGGGCTCTCTTTTCCTGCAATGAGGGACACAAGTGGAGTTTGAGTGAGAATGAAGGAGTGAGTGTAGAGAATCCATAGCATAGATGCTTAGAAGGACACAAAGATGGAGTGAGGTCCCAAGACCAAGAGTCCTCCCTGTGTGTTGTAAGTTGTTGTCATAGCATAACAGCGATAGGGAGTGCGAGGGCTGCATAGTCGAATAGTTAAGTGAATGTGAACATACAGAGAGAGGGAATGGTTAAGGGTGCAGGGATGTAAGGGTCAAGTGGGATGTGGAGGAGGAGGTTGACAATGAAGAGTGCTGGTGATGAGAGACGATGGGGAGCAGATTGAGGATCATGTTGATGTAATACTCACTTTTCCTGTGCGGAGAAGGTCATGAAACCTCTTTCTGCACTGCAGTCAGGTTCTGCTGCACATTGAGATGGCACTGACCTCCTGTGCCACTTGCAGCCACACAGCTTTGGTCTGCTGGGGAGGCTTTTTCCTCCCAGATGAAGGAAACAGCACTTCCTTCTGAGCTCTTGCTCCCTCCAGAGCTTGGAGGGAGTCCTCATCAAAGTGAGGTGCGCACTTGGGCCTTGAGCTTGCCATGTTTGCACCACTAATCCCTCAGAAGTCTCAGCAACAAAGTTGTGAGGCAGAAAATGAACCAAGGCTGCTTGCAGGCCTTAAATGCAGCTGCATAGATGATGTCATCAGAGGCGAGTTTCTGGACCAAAAGACTCATTGGGCCAGGGCTTCTCCCACACTGGAAATCATGTTCCCAATTAGGGCAAAATCGCTAAATTGTCCCGCCTCACATCGGAGGTGGGGGCGGGACCTGCCGACCGCCTGACCCGCCCCCAACCCGTCTCCAATGACAAAATCCAGCCCATTGTTTCAGGTCGCTGACCTTTCATCAGAAAAGTAATAACTAGGTAGCAACGTAGGACAATAAAATCAATTGGCAGTGTGTACAGTGATTGTTCCTTTAATAACCTTGCACATTAGGATCTGACATGAGATCATAGAATCATAGAAATTTACTGCACAGAAGGAGGCCATTCAACCCAACAAGTCTGTGCCGGCCAAAAAAGAGCTAGCCAGCCGAATCTCACTTTCTGGCTCTTGGTCCATAGCCCTGTAGGTTACGGCACTTCAGGTGCACATCCAAGTACTTTTTAAATGTGATGAGCGTTTCTGCCTCTACCACCCTTTCAGGCAGTGAGTTCCAGACCACCACCACCCTCTGGGTGAAAAAAGTTCTCTTCAACTCTCCTCTAATCCTTCTACCAATTACTTTAAATCTATGCCCCCTGGTTATTGACCTCTCTGCTAGGGAAAATAGGTCCTTCCTATTCACTGTATTTGGGCCCCTCATAATTTTATATACCTCAATCAAGTCTCCCCTAAACCTCCTCTATTCCAAAGAAAACCACCCCAGCCTATCCAATCTTTCCTCATAGCTAAAATTCTCCAGTCCTGGCAACATCCTCGTAAATCTCCTCTGTACCCGCTCTAGTGCAATCACATCTTTCCTGTAATGTGGTGACCAGAACTGTACACTGTACTCTAGCTGTGGCCTAACTAGTGTTATATACAGTTCAAGCATAACCTCCCTGCTCTTCTATTCTATTCTATGCCTTGGCTAATAAAGGAAAGTATCCAGTGCCTTCTTAACCACCTGTCCTGCTACCTTCAGGGATCTGTGAACATGCACTCTAAGGTCCCTCTGTTCCTCTATACTTCAGTATCCTACTATTTATTGTGTATTCCTTGCCTTGCTAGCCCTCCCCAAATGCATTGCCTCACACTTCTGTGGATTGAATTCCATTTGCCACTTTTCTGCCCATCTGACCAGTCCATTGATGTCTTCCTGCAGTCTACACTTTCCTTCGTCACTATCAACCACACGGCCAATTTTTGTCTCATCTGCAAACTTCTTAATCATGCCCCCTATATTGAAGTCTCAATCATTGATGTATATCACAAAAAGCAAGGGAACTTGTAATGAACCCCACTGGAAACAGCCTTCCAGTCACAAAAACACCCGCCGACCATTACCCTTTGCTTCCTGCCACTGAGCCAATTTTGGATCCAACTTGCCACTTTCCCTTGGATTCCATGGGCTTTTGCTTTTCTGACCACTCTGCCATATGGGATCTTGTCAAAAGCTTTGCTAAAATCCATGTAGACTACATCAAATGCATTACCATGATCAACCCTCCTTGTTACCTCCTCAAAAAATTCAATCAAGTTAGTCAGACACGACCTTCCCATAACAAATCCATGCTGACTGTCCTTGACTAATCCGTGCCTTTCTAAATGACGATTAATACTGTAGCTCAGAATTTTTTCCAACAATTTGCCCACCACCGAGGTAAACCTGACTGGCCTGTAATTACTCGGTCTATCCCTTTCTCCTCTTTTTAAACAACGGTACAACGTTTGCAGTCCTCCAGTCCTCCAGCATCACACCTGTAGCCAGAGAGAATTGGAAAATGATGGTCAAAGTCTCCGCTATTTCCTCCCTTGCTGCTCTTAACAGCCTGGAATACATTTCATCCGGGCCTGGTGATTAATCTACTTTCAACGATGCTAAACCCCTTAATATTTCCTCTCTCACTATGTTTATCTCATCCAATATTTCACACTCCTTCTCCTTAACTACAATGTCTGCATGGTCCCTCTCTTTTGTGAAGACAGACGCACAGTATTCATTAAGAACCATACCCACATCTTCTGCTTCCACACACAAGTTTCCTTTTTGGTCTCTAATAGGCCCTACTCTTTCTTTAGTTATCCTCTTGCTCTTTATGTATTTATAAAACATCTTTGGGTTTTCTTGATTTTACTTGCCAATATTTTTTCATGCCCTCTCTTTGGTTTCCTAATTTCCTTTTTAATTTCACCCCTGCACTTTCGATACTCCCCTAGGCTTTCTGCAGTATTTAGTTCTCGGTATCTGACATAAGCTTCCCTTTTTCCCTTATCCTACACTGTATGCCCCTTGACATCCAGGGGCTCTAGAATTGGGAGTCCCACCCTTATGCTTTGTGGGAACATATTTGATTTGAACCCTCACTATCTCCTCGCTGAATGCCTCCCACTGCTCTGACACTGATTTACCTTCAAGTAGCTGTTTCCAGTCCACTTTTGCTAAATCACATCTCTGCTTAGCAAAATTGGCCTTTCCCCAATCGAGAACTTTTACTCCTGATCTATCTTTCTCCTTTTCCATAACTAAGCTAAATCTAACTGAATTGTGATCACTACCACCAAAATGCTCTCCCGCTGATATCCCTTCCACCTGCCCAACTTCATTCCCTAAAACTAAGTCCAGAACCACCCTCCCTCTTGTTTGACTTGCTACGTACTGGCTAAAAAAGTACTCCTGAATGCATTTTAAGACTTCTGCGCCCTCTATACCTTTTACACTGATTCTATCCCAGTTAATATTTGGGTAGTTGAAATCCCCTACTATTACTGCCCTTTTGTTTTTGCACTCCTCAGAAATTTGCCTACATATTTGCTCTTCCATCTCCCTCTGCCTGTTTGGGGGTGTAATTGCCCCTTTTTTGTTCTTTAGTTCAAACCATATGGCCTCATTTGATGATCCTTCTAACATATCATCCCTCCTCAAAGCTGTAATTGTTTCTTTAACCAATATTGCGACCTCCTCCCTCCTTTTTCTCCCCCTCTCTCTCTCGTCTGAAAACCCTGTAACCAGGAATGTTGAGCTGCCATTCCTGCCCTTCTTTCAGCCATGTTTCAGTAATAGCTATGACATCATACTTCCACGTGCCTATCTGTGCCCTCAGCTCATCTGCCTTATTCACTGGACTCCTTGCATTGAAGTATATACCATTAAGCACTGACAAACTGTAAAGTCTGTGGGTTGTGCAGTTAATAAATACACAGACTTCAGAAGTAACAAACAAACAGGTCTTTACTATTCGAGGGTCCGGGCGAATCTGCCCCAGCAATCCTGCCACAACACTTATATACTGGTGTGGTCACTATCGGTATTACAGTATACAGAAGCCAAACAAATAGTGCCACACCTAAAGTAGTTCTCTTAAAGGTGAACGGTTACATTCAATAGTTCCCTTAAAGGTAGACGGGTACATACACTACAATCCTCCCTTTTTAGCTTATTACTTACAGAGTCTCCGTTAAACATACATATCTTCAACTTCCTATAAACAAATTACAGATATAATCTCGGTGGAGTCAATGTCATATAAAACAATTTACAGATATAATCTCGGTGGGAACAGTTCACAGGTTCAGTCTCTGCGGAAACAGTTCATAGATTCAGTCTCTGATCTTGACTCGTTCCGAACAACATTTCTTTGGTGTAGCCAGTTCACCTGGCTAGCGTGACTCCTCCATAGCCTTTTTCTTGACGTAACAGCTTGAACTTTCGTCCTGTTGAACCAGCAGTGCGGACTTTTACAACCAACTGGCTGTCTTGACATTTTCCAGTTTTTCAACTAATTTAGCTCCTTTCGTAGTGTTCCGCCTGAGATGGTAGAAGTGCTAATATTTTAGACAGTTATTATCTTCTGCTTCTTCTTTTTCTTTTCTGCCTTTTTGAAACTCTCGGAGCTCCTTTCTCGGCTGCCAGCTGTAGCGCCACCAACTCTCTATGTTCCTTAGACCTTAAGTGCTTCCTCCGGATTTCAGCACTTTGGGAGTTTTCATCACAAGCTGGGCAGACCACATCCTCGTAATATTCAGTGTCACTCAACAGGTCATGGTAATATTCGGGTTCGTCCTGAGTTAGGCCAGTGAGAGAGCCTTCTTCTTCCTCCTCACCCGTCTGGACGTTAGCTGACGGTGGTTCCTTCCCTAGACATCTTTCTTGAAAAGACTTCTTCATGCATTCATATTCATC
This sequence comes from Somniosus microcephalus, assembly GCF_052327205.1. Lineage (NCBI taxonomy): Eukaryota > Metazoa > Chordata > Chondrichthyes > Squaliformes > Somniosidae > Somniosus > Somniosus microcephalus. Next base: position 179,174,242 of record NC_140993.1, on the reverse strand, counting down.
CCGCTCTTCCTGGGTTGTCTGCCATTCCTTCACTACTGACCTCATTTGTGAGTTCAACACCTTCCCTTCCACCGGGGATTGCGGTATCAGGCTATTTAATCCTTCTACTGAAGCAGCTGTTTCAACATTCTTCTGTTCACATTGACGTGATTCAACGAACTCTTCATAGAGTAAACTGTAACACAAAATCTGTGTTGCCACCTCAGTTATTTCTGTAACTTTTGGGAGCTCCGAATTCCTTCCCTTTGCAGATTGAAGCTCGTGTTCCCATTGTGGAGTCTTGTCTCTCAGCATGTGAAGGAGTTGGCTGACCGTTAACTCTTCCGCGGGGACTCTGTGGATCAGAGTCTTCACCATTTCATCCACCTTTCCCTCCAATGCTTTCACCTTCCTTTCCTCTTGTACTTTGGTTTCAAGCGCTCGAAGAAGTTGCGCCTTGATGCTCCCAAGCTCATGTTCAGAGCCCATTCTTACAGTCTCTGTGTTTCTTACAGTTTCCTTCCCTTCCACTGAAAGGATTCCCAGTTGACTCTGCTCTTCAAGTCGTTGAACCTCGGTCATTGCCGCCTCATATTTGTCTTGGGTTTCCTCCAATATTTTTATGAGTTCTTGGACATCTTGTCTTTCATGTTCTGCCATGTCTTTCACCGCTAAATTCTCATCTATGGATGGAACTTCTACCGATGAGTCTGTCTTGGCCTTGAGCTCATCAAGAATTTCCTGCAGCCTTTGGACTTCTTGCTCATGTTCAACCTTTAGTTGTTCATATGCTTCTACTGAAACTAGCTTTTCGGAGGTTGCCGAGTTAATCCCCTCCAGAATTGTAGCCTGGGCCTGTTCATACTGTTCTTTCCACTTCTCACACTCTGCTTGTAAGGAGTCGTAGAGAAGAACTGGAATAAAATCCCGGCTTCCTGAAGATTCCTCTTCATTTGCTTCTTTCGCAATTTCCTGTTGGAGTTCAGCCAAGGCTGTTATGCTATCTGCCTCTTGAAGTCTCACTGCCATCAAATCTTCTTTATTCTTGCAGTCTATCTCAGTCATTTTCCCTTTATTTTCATTTAACTGAGCGATAAGCTCCTCTTGCAACATGGCCACATTATTCACATCAGGTAAAGAAGCGTTTCTCTTTTCCATGTCCAAGATTTTTTTCTGCATCTCTTTAAGTGCACACTACGATTCAGCTTCTCTTAACCTTGCCTGCACTAGCTCCATCTCCAATTGCAGAACAAAATCCTCAGTGTAGCGTGGTTTGCCTTTATGCTGTATCTCTAGATCATGCAAATATTCTAACTCCTGAACATCATAAGGGAGGTGTGATCGGTAATTGGTCACGATGGCTCTATGGTCGCTCTCTGCTTGAGCCAGCAGGTTCTGTTGTCTTTCCAGACTCTCCCATTCGGTGTCATAGAACTTTTTCATTGTTTTCATCTCTTGTACGAGACGGTAACTTAATTGTTCGAATTGTTGTCGTACTTTGAAATAACATTGAGTTTGAGCTCGGTGTTCCTCCGTAATGCACATGTCTGTGACTTGAACAGACTCAGAATTCTCTGTCTTTATGCACGCCATCGTTTTTCCAACCTTAGTCAGTGAGTTCATGTTAACCTTGTTTTTCATACGTGGGCTGGACTTATCGTCTTCCGGCTCAGAGTCTGAGCTGCTTGTCTGCACCGAGTCCTCACTCGTCATTGCTTGTAGGTAGTGCCATTCCATGTCTATTTTCTTGATCCACTCCCGTCCTAGAAGTGGTGGTCCTCCCTCATGTAGTACATACAAGTTCATTCTTGGGTGTTCTTTACCCCTATCTCTCACCTTGACTCTTATTTTTCCCATGGGGTATACTTTATGCCCCGTGTATGTCTGCAATACGAACTTGGTATCTCTTAAGGGTATGTGTGAGAATAGCCGGTGGTAATCCCCTCGATTTATGACTGATACAGCTGATCCAGTGTCCAACTCCATTTTCACTTGGACTCCAGCTATTTTTAGCATGACCCAGATAGTTTGTAGGTCAGCTTCCTTACTCACATGGTGGATACTCAGACTACCCAGCTCCTGGTCGTTTGGATCTGAGTCTGGATTCTGTTCGTCTGAACTCTTCTCAGCCCCCTTGTATACCTTGTTGTACTTTTCTTGTGATGGCTTCCTTTGGTTGTTGGTCTTCTTCCCTGACCGGCATACCTTAGCGATGTGACCCAGTTTGCCACATTTCCTACATTCTTGGTTCTTAAACCAGCATTGATTCTGGTCGTGTGTTGTCTTCCCACAACGATAGCATTTTGTTGTACTCGAGGTAATTTGGTCCACCCCGAGCGCCGCCGCCTTTAGTTGCATTTCCGCCGTTCCTTTTGCTGCGGCTTCGTGTGATGCGGCTATAAGGACAGCCCTGTCAAGTGTAAGGTCGTTCTCTTCTAGTAGGCGCTTTTGCGTCCCTTCCTTGGACAATCCGCCTACGAACTTGTCTCGCAGTGCCTCTGTCAGATTCCCTCCGAACTGGCAGTATTTCGCTAGCCTACGCAGTTCGACCAAGTATTCTGCGTTGTTTTCGTCTTTCCGTTGCGTTCTTGCATAGAATTTGAATCGTTCAGCCAACATCAACGGTGTAGGGTTCAAGTGGTCCTTCAGAACAACCACAATCTCTTTGAAAGACTGATCCGCCAGTTTAGCTGGTGCTAGTAAATCCTTCAAGAGCCCGTATGTCTTTGCACCCATCGAGTTTAACAATGTTATCGCCTTGTCGTCTTCCTCTATTTTGTTGGCTTCACAATAGATCTCGATGCGTTCCACGTACGTGGCCCAGTCTTCTATCTCAGAATTAAAATCATTAATATTCCCTCGCTTAGGCATCTTTCTTCCCTTGGGAGCAGCACCAGTATTTCTTTAAGTATTCTTATTTATTTGTTTATTTCTAAGATGGCAGTTTTCCCGCGAATATGGCGGTTTCCCGCTCTTCCTTTCTCTCCCCGCCCCCTTCAATGGCGGTTTCCCGCTTCTGTCGTCTCCTCCGCCTAATGGCGGCTTCCCGCGTTTCTTCCTGGTGGAAGGGGTACGCTTTCCCCCACAGCGGACAGGTTCAGCCGCTGGGCTGGCTCTCGCACAGCTCCCCTTACTCGGCTCTGTCTTTTCCTCCCGCCCGCACGGCTCTACCGGCGCTGGGTACACCCCGTTAACGGAGGACAGTTCAGCCGCTGGACTGGCTCTCGCGCAGTCTCTCTCTCCGTACCCGGCTCTGTCGCTCTCTCTCCCGCACGTTCGGTTCTACCGGCCCTGGGTGCCCCGTTGGTGAAGAGCAGTTCAGCCGCTGGACTGGCTCTCGCACAGTCTCTCTCCCCTTGCTCGGCTCTGTCTCTCCCTCTCCCGCACGTTCGGTTCTACCGGCTCTGGTTACCCCGTTGGTGGAGGACAGCTCAGCCGCTGGACTGGCTCTTGCGCAGTCTCTCTCCCCTTGCTCGGCTCTGTCTCTCTCTCCCACCCGCACGGTTCCTGTTCGCCTCCCAGCCCTCTCGCAGACCGGTGTTTCCCTCCCCGGCTGCGGCTGGGTTTCTCTTCCTGCGCCTACTCCCAGTCTCAGCGCTTCGTGGCTGCGGTCGCTGCCCGGCTTTTCCCGCCGATCGAGGTCCGACTGTCTCACGACGCCGTTGGACCCGACTTTCTGACCGGCTCCGTTCCCCCTCGACCGTGGTCGAGTGCACAGCCCGTATCCTCCGGATATTCTCTACACTTTCCCCTACTCACAGTCTCCGCGGCCGCCTTGTTTCCTGCTGATCGGCTCACTCCGCACCGTGGTAGAAGGGTAGTCAGTGCCTGTTGTTGCTGGAAGCTTTTGTTGCTAAAGTCTTCCTCCTTCCTCCTGCTGCAGCCTCGAGTTTTCTTTCAGCAGCACGATGAGGGCGGTTGCCTCTCTTCGACGCTCTTCGTTGCTTTGGTAGTCTTGCCGCAGGGTACGATCGGACTCGTCGCCATTGTAAAGTCTGTGGGTTGTGCAGTTAATAAATACACAGACTTCAGAAGTAACAAACAAACAGGTCTTTACTATTCGAGGGTCCGGGCGAATCTGCCCCAGCAATCCTGCCACAACACTTATATACTGGTGTGGTCACTATCAGTATTACAGTATACAGAAGCCAAACAAATAGTGCCACACCTAAAGTAGTTCTCTTAAAGGTGAACGGTTACATTCAATAGTTCCCTTAAAGGTAGACGGGTACATACACTACACAAACCTCTTTGTTGTCTATTTTGTAGTCTTTGTTTCCTCTGCCTTCCAAACTCACTTACTAATTTACTGCCTTCTGTTGTGTATGTACCTTTAAGGGAATAACTAGTCTTAGACTGCAGTACCGGCAGTGACCACCCCTGTATAAAAGGCCCTAGCAGGCTTCTGTATTTCAGTCTGACGTTGCCTCCTGTTCAGTAAAGTATCTGTTAACCTGTTCTCCCGAAGTCCGTGTATTATTGATGCGCGGACTTTACAGTGGCGACGAGTAAGTTCGAACTCACCTGCAGTGTGGCATCATCTCACAGGGATCTCGCCCTGAGAGGAGGGTTCTGGAAGGTCGTAGTCTGAGCAACGGGCGTTGACCGAGGGCAACCGCCCAAAGAATTCATCGGTGTTCGGAGAATTGCAGGAGAGACTGTGGAGAGCTGTGCTTGGCTCCCCAGTTAAGGTGTTCCAGCAAATCGTGCTGGTAGCAGGTAGCGCGCTGACCCTTCCAGACTACGGCGGGCTCAAGCTCGATCGAGCGGCTCTACAAAACGGGCCGCGCAGCGTCGCCGGGAAAAGAAAACAAGAGTGAGAGAGGGTGGAGCGCACAGGGCGCGGTCGTTGCTCAAGAACAGGGCAGCGGAGAGAAACTAAACGGGGGGAAGGAAAGCGAGAAGCGCCGAAGCTGCGGGTCGCCGCCATTACTCCGTAGAACGCTAGGAACAGCGTGGCAACAAGGGGAAGAAGCAAAAGCACGGGAGGCGCCATTTTATCCCGTTGGGGAAGAAGCAAAAGCGCGGGAGGCGCCATTTTATTCCATTGGGGAAGAAGCAAAAGCGCGGGAGGCGCCATTTTAAATCACCCAAGATGCCAAAAAGTGGCAGTATCACTGCTTTCGACAACGAGGTAGAAGACTGGACCACGTATGTGGAAAGAATTGAAGTGTACTGCAAGGCAAATGAGGTGGCCGATGGAAAGAGGGCGTCGGTATTATTAAATCTGATGGGTGCGAGTACGTACGGCCTATTGCGGAATTTAATTACCCCAGCTAAACCAATGGAGAAAAGTTTTGAGGAGATTGTTCATATCTTACAGGAACACCTAAGTCCTACACCACTGCTGATAGCAGAAAGATTCAAGTTCCATAAAAGAAACCAGCACAAAGATGAGAGCAATGCTGACTATCTTATGGAACTACGCAAGTTATCGAAGCACTGCCAGTTCAGAGCAGGACTGGCAGACACCTTACGGGATAAGTTTGTCTGTGGGCTCCAGAGTGAAGGAACTCAGAAACGACTACTTTCAAAAAAGGACATGACGCTAGAACAGGCTTTAAGCGTGGCAGTATCCTACGAAGCAGCAGCACGGGGAGCTGCGGAAATACAACAGAAACCACAAGAATACAGCGCTAACGAAATGGCGTATGGAGCAGAAAAGTGCTATCGCTGCGGCAGAACAACCCATGATCAGAAGGACTGCTGGTTTAAAGACAAAATATGCAGGCAATGCGGAAAAATGGGACATATAGCAAGAGTCTGCAGGTCGGGAAAGAAAACCAACACGACAAGAACTACTAAGGAACAGTACAGGAAAGTAAAGAAACTGACAGACAGTAGTTTAGAAGATCAGGAGAGTGATAAGGACTCTGGGAGCAGGAGACTAAGTTGTTTAAAGTTACACAACGTGATCGCAAAGGAAGATCACCAAACCATTTGGGTCACTCTCATGATAGCAGGGTCCCCAGTAAAGATGGAATTGGACACAGGATCAGCCCTAACTGTCATGAATCGACGAGACTATGAGAGGCTATTCTCACACATACCCTTAAAGGACACGTCCATTGTATTGAAGACATACACGGGGCAAAAGGTCTACCCCAGAGGAAAAATAAGTGTGCCAGTTAAATATAACGGAAAGGAAACACAGAAACTATACATGTATATACTACGAGATGGAGGACCACCATTATTGGGACGTGAATGGATCCGAAAAATACAATTGGATTGGCATTCCATTCTGGCACTAACTGTGACTGACAAAAAGGATGATGACGTCGCACCTGGACGTCTGTCACAAATTCTATCTGACGCAGAAGAGGTGTTCCAACAAGGACTTGGGACTCTAAAAGGAGTAAAAGCAACCATAAAGATTGAGGATAACGCAACCCCAAAATTTTTCAAGGCCAGACCGGTGCCATACGTGATCCGCCCAGCCGCTGAAGCTGAACTGGAGAGTCTGGAGTGTTCGGAGGTGCTGTCTAAGGTGGACTGGAGTGAGTGGGCCACACCCATCGTTCCTGTAATGAAGAAAGCATTGAGCAGCACACCTGGGGAGCCAAGGAAGGTTCGCATCTGTGGGGACTTCAAGGTGACTGTGAACCCAGTCCTGCACACAGTACAGTATCCATTTCCGCGGATAGAAGATATTTTCGCCTCACTATCTGGAGGGAAACGTTTTAGAAAGATTGATCTGGCTCAAGTGTATCTACAAATGGAGGTGGAAGAAGCATCTAGGAAATACCTCACGATAAACACTCACAAAGGCCTTTACCAGTACAATTGACTGGTATTCGGGGTAGCATCGGCCCCGGCTATTTGGCAGAGGACAATGGAACAAGTCCTGCAAGGGATCCCGGGGACCCAGTGTTATTTGGACGACATCCTAGTTACGGGCGAAAATGACAATGAACACCTTGCCAACCTGGAACAGGTGCTCACGAGATTGCAGGAATATGGGCTACGAGCCAACCGCCCCAAATGCGAGTTCTTCAGGAGACAAATCTCGTATTGTGGCCACATGATTGATGAGGAAGGGTTGCATAAGTCGCCGGACAAGATTGAGCCTGTAGTCAAGGCTCCAGCACCGGAAAGTGTGTCGCAACTGAGGTCGTTCCTCGGGTTGGTGAACTACAGGTAGACTACCCTTTATCCGGACTTCCGAAAACCGAAACCCTCTAAAAACCGAAGGTTTTTTCGTTCAGCGTAAGTCGTGCGTACGACTTAAGCTGAACGAAAAAACCTTCGGTTTTTAGAGGGTTCCGGTTGCGGAAGTTCGGATAAAGGGTAAGTCGTGCGCACGACCCCCCGCCAGCCCCGACAACCGCCGACCCCCCCGCGGACCCCGCCAGCCTCGACAACCGCCGACCCCGCCAGCCCCGACAACCGCCGACCCCGCCAGCCCCGACAACCGCCGACCCCCCCGCGGACCCCGCCAGCCTCGACAACCGCCGACCCCGCCAGCCTCGACAACCGCCGACCCCGCCAGCCCCGACAACCGCCGACCCCCCCGCGGACCCCGCCAGCCGCCGACCCCCCCGCGGACCCCGACCCCCCCGCGGACCCCGCCAGCCCCCGACCCCCCCGCGGACCCCGCCAGCCGCCGACCCCCCCGCGGACCCCGCCGGCCCCGACAACCGCGGACCCCGCCAGCCCCGACAACCGCCGACCCCGCCAGCCGCCGACCCCCCCGCGGACCCCGCCAGCCCCGACAACCGCCGACCCCCCCCGCGGACCCCGCCAGCCCCGCCAGCCGCCGACCCCCCCGCGGACCCCGCCGGCCCCGACAACCGCCGACCCCCCCGCGGACCCCGCCAGCCCCGACAACCGCCGACCCCCCCGCGGACCCCGCCAGCCCCGACAACCGCCGACCCCCCCGCGGACCCCGCCGGCCCCGACCCCCGCCGACCCCGACTGACTTACGCTGAGCGTCAGCGTAAGTCGTGCGCACGACCCCCCGCCGACCCACCTTCCGAAATCCGAAATTCTCCTTTATCCGAAACTCGGCTGGTCCCGAGGTTTTCGGATAAAGGATAGTCTACCTGTACTACCATAAGTTCTTGCTGAATTTATCTACAATTCTGCACCCACTGAACGCCCTGCTTCAAACTGGTGTAACATGGAAATGGAGTGATGAGTGTAAGCGTGCCTTTCAGTTATGTAAATGCCTAATCACTTCAAAAGAAGTATTGGCCCACTACAACACAACACTACCGATTCGGTTGGCATGTGATGCGTCACCTTACGGCATTGGAGTGGTGCTGTCACACAAATTCCGTGACGGTTCAGAGAGGCCAATAGCCTTTGCATCGCGCTCGTTAAGCTCAGCCGAGCGTAACTACGCCCAGATTGACAGGGAGGCCCTCAGCCTGGTGTGGGGGGTGAAGAAGATCAATCACTATCTGCACGGGCAGAAATTCACCCTACTGACTGATCATCAACCCCTGGTCTCAATTTTTAACCCAAAGAAGGGCGTTCCGGTGATGACGGCGCAACGGCTGCAAAGATGGTCACTTTTTCTAGGGGCACATCAGTACGACATAGAGTACAAATGTACGAAACAGCATGGAAACGCTGATGGGCTGTCGCGCCTACCGTTGCCTACGACGGAAGAAGCACCTGCAGTGGACCCTGTGGAGATATTCCATGCGACCATAGTCGAATGTTTGCCTGTTACAAACGCAAGTATTGAGAAGGAAACCCGAAATGACCCGACACTCTCTCGGGCCTATGATTTGACGGTGAAGGGATGGCCAGCAAATGGCGACTCACTGTTGCCAGCATTCTCGCCAAGGAGAGAACAGCTGTCAGTGTGCCGGGGAACCTTGATGTGTGGATCCCGAGTGGTAATTCCACCCAAGTTGAGAGATAGAGTGCTCAATGAGCTTCACGAGGGTCATCTGGGAGGGGTAAAAATGAAGAGCCTAGCCAGGGCATTTGTGTGGTGGCCGGGAATCGATAAAGAAATCGAGGATATGACCAAGAGATGCACAGGATGCCAGAAGGTCCAAAACGCTCCACCACAGGCCCCGCTACATCCATGGGAGTGGCCCTCATCTCCATGGCAACGGGTACACATTGATTTTGCTGGTCCATTTATGGACTCAATGTTTCTAATCGCTGTGGACGCCCATTCAAAATGGCCAGAGGTCATTAAAATGTCCTCCACCACCATGGAGAAAACTATTGCAGTCCTAAGGACCATCTTCGCCAGGAATGGGTTGCCAGAACAGATTTGCTCCGATAATGGCCCACAGTTTGTGTCTGAGGATTTCCGGAGGTTCCTGAAGAATAATGGGGTGAAACATTACACATCTGCCCCATATCATCCAGCCACAAATGGATTGGCAGAGAGGTTTGTTCAGACCTTTAAAAAGGCCATAATGGCAATGTATAATGACGACATACAACTACAACACAAGGTGGATAATTTCTTGTTTGCTTACCGGAATGCGACACATGCAGTAACCAACCAAACTCCAGCTGTACTGTTTTTCAACCGAAGACTAAGATGTCGCTTGGATTTGCTCAAACCAAACATAAGACGAGATGTTGAGGATAAGCAGTTCCAGCACATAAATGAGAAGCCAACCAGGAGCTTCAAGATAGGGCAACCAGTCTTGGCCCGCGACCAGCGAACAGAAAAATGGTAGCCTGGAATGATATGCACACAGCAGGGACCACTAATGTACACAGTGGACGTTGGAGAGAGCATCGTGAGACGCCATGCTGACCAGATTCTAGAGTCACAGGAACAAGCCAAACCTATACCACAAGCAGGTGCACCTGGTAATGAACCCGAAGTACAGATTGCGTCTACCTCAGAAGCAGGGGTATTGGAAGCTGACGAACCAACCAATGACAATGAGCCAGAATTGACTCCACCGCACGAACAGGATACTCGAGAAAGGCGCTATCCAGTCAGGATCAGGAAGCCTCCTCAAAGACTGAACTTATAAATGACTATTTCAGTTGATGTATATAGTACAGAGAAAATTGTAATTGTAATTAGTTATTATTTAGTTGTTAAATGAATGTTATGTACAGTTTATCTAAAAGGGGAGGAATTGTTGTGTATGTACCTTTAAGGGAATAACTGGTCTTAGACTGCAGTACCGGCAGTGACCACCCCTGTATAAAAGGCCCTAGCAGGCTTCTGTATTTCAGTCTGACGTTGCCTCCTGTTCGGTAAAGTACCTGTTAAACTGTTCTCCCGAAGTCCATGTATTATTGAGGCGCGGACTTTACACCTTCCATTTCCAGCATTGTTTCTCTCCCTTCTGAATCTACGCTCATGTTCCCCCTGCATGAGATGAATGGGTTGTTTGGCAGTTGTGGGGTAGTTGTTGATTGTGGTGGGGAAGGTGCATATTTGCAGGGAGTGCAGAAGATGGTTGGGAGGACTGTTGATGCAAGGGGGGAGGGAGTGCTATGGAGTCATTGTGTGACAGATGAAGCCATGTGGCTCTGGTGCTTGTCAGTTGTTCTACAGCAGCCTCCTCATCAACTATGTGCGTATTTTCCCTCAGTAGACTGAATGCCTTATTCCACTTCCATGTATAGTCCTTATTGCACAGCAAAGTTATGCAGCATTCAGCAAAACCACAGTGAGGTGTGTTATGCTGGCTGGGTTGCTTCAGAAGAAGCTCCCAGACCTGTCGAGGCACTGGAGCTGTTGTTTTAAGCTTTCAATGCTGTAGTTGGTGATGGCTTTCATAGAAGCATGGCTATTATACCTCTGTTCAGCAGGTGCATTTAGATGTTGCATGTGAATCATAATGCAGGCCTTCCAAAGCATTCTTGATTCAGAAATTATCCCTTTAGATTGGAAAATTGCAACTGTAACTCTATTATTTAAGAAAGGTGAGAGAGAACCAAGAAATTATAGACCTGTTAGTATTACACCTGTTGTGAGGAAGTCATTGGAATCAATAATTAAGGACAGAGTGACTGAGCACTTAGAGAAATTTGAACTGATTAAAGAGAGCCAACATGGATTTGTAAAGGGTAGGTCGTGTTTCACAAACCTAATTGAATTTTTTGAGGAAGTAACTAAAGTAGTAGGCAGGGGAATGCTTATGGATGTAGTTTATATGGACCTCCAGAAGGCATTTGATAAAGTTCCACAAAAGAGACTGTTAGCTAAAATTAAAGTTCGTGGAATTGAAAGCAAATTATTGACCCGATGAGGAGATTGGTTAGGCAGTAGAAGACAGAGAGTAGGAATAATGGGTAAGTACTCGAATTGGAAGGAAGTGACTAGTGGTGTCCCGCACGGATCTGTGCTGGGGCCTCAACTATACACTATATTTATTAATGACTGAGATAACACAATAGGGAGCCATATGTCCAAGTTTGCTGATGACACAAAGTAGTATAGTAAGTAGTGTAGACGGGAGCATAAAATTACAAAGAGACATTGATAGAATTAAGTGAATGAGCAAAATTGTGGAAGATGGCATTCAACGCATTTTGGACCAAAAAAGAGTAGATCCAAGTATTATTTAAATAGTGAAATGCTAGGAACAATGGAGGTCCAAAGAGATTTAGGGATCCATGTACACAGATCTCTAAAATGTAGTAGTCAGGTACAAAAAATAATCAAACACACTAATGAAATGTTAGGGGAGAAAATTCAGTTTGTTTGTGCCTCCTGTTAGTGCCTGGTGGGGGCATTAATGGGGCGCTGATGCAATAGCGCTGGGCGAGGCAAATCCAGCGACGCAAGGCAAATCCGGTCCCCCCCCCCTTCTTAGTGCCACCGCTAACAGTTACCGCTGGGGACTTCAACCGCAGGCAGATCGTGACATCAGTGCAACGCTCACTGGGCACCCGATCTGCAAAATTCATTTTTGCCCCCTGCCTTAGCGCCTCGCCCCAACAGCAACAGAGAGAGGAGGCGTCAAGCAGGTGGATGCCAGCCCCCGGGGCGGTATTTAAAGGCATCCTCAGTAATGAGTTGCAGCTGTCAGGTTAGTGGTGTTTCACTGATTCCTTGTCAGTTTGACATTGTGAAACCAATTCATTCAGTCATTTAAAGGTTGTTTAGTATCAGGAGTGATGTGGCTATTAACAATTACTGTAGTTACATTTATTCTCACAACATATCAAAGTACTACACTTGGTTACATTAATGAGGGCTTTACTGGCAGTCGACCTCGCCCTCCAGGATCTACGGCAGAAAAACATAGGAACATAGAAGATAGGAGCAGGAATAGGCCATTTGGCCCTCGAGCCTGCTCCGCCATTTAATGAGATCATGGCTGATCATCCAAATTCAGTACCCTGTCCCTGCCTTCTTCCCATATCCCTTGATCCCTTTATCCTTAAGAAATATATCGAACTCCTTCTTGAATATATTTAATGAATTGGCCTCAACTGCCTTCTGTGGTAGAGAATTCCACAGGTTCACCACTCTTTGGGTGAAGAAATTCCTCCTCATCTCTGTCCTAAATGGCTTACCCCTTATCTTTAGACTGTGACCCCTGGTTCTGGACTCCCCAGCCATCGGGAACATCCTTCCTGCATCAAGTCTGTCTAGTCCTGTTAGAATTTTATAAGTTTCAATGAGATCCCCTCTCATTCTTCTAAACTCCAGCGAGTATAAGCCCAATCGACCCAATCTCTCCTCATACGTCATTCCTGCCATCCCAGGTATCAGTCTGGTGAATCTTCGCTGCACTCCCTCCGTGGCAAGAACATCCTTCCTCAGATAAGGCGACCAAAACTGCACACAATACTCAAGATGTGGTCTCACCAAGGCCCTGTAGAACTGCAGCAAGACATCCTTGTTCCTGTACTCGAACCCTCTCGCTACGAAGGCCAACATACCATTAGCCTTCTTAACCGCCTGCTGCACCTGCATACTTACCTTCAGTGACTGGTGCACAAGGACACCCAGGTCTCGTTGCACTTCCCCTTCTCCCAATCTACTGCCGTTCAGATAATAATCTGCCTTCCTGTTTTTGCCACCAAAGTGGATAACCTCGCATTTATCCACATTATACTGCATCTGCCATGCATCTGCCCAATCACCCAACCTGTCCAAATTTTATTGGAGTTTCTCAGCATCCTCCTCACAGCACACATGCCCACCCAGCTTTGTGTTGTCTGCAAACTTGGAGATATTACATCTAGTTCCCTCGTCTAGATCATTAATATATATTGTGAATAGCTGGGGTCCTAGGACCGATCCCTATGGTACCCCACTAGTCACTGCCCACCACTTGGAAAAAGATCCATTTATTCCAACTCTTTGCTTCCTGTCTGCCAGCCAGTTCTCTATCCAAGTCAGTACCTTGCCCCCAATCCCATGTGCCTTAACTTTACATGCTAATCTCTTATGCGGGACCTTATCGAAAGCCTTCTGAAAGCCCAAATACACCACATCCACTGGTTCTCCCTTATCTATTTTACCAGTTACATCCTCAAAAAATTCCAGTAGATTAGTCAAGCATGATTTACCTTTTGTAAATCCATGTTGACTTTGTCCGATCCTGTCACTGTTTTCCAAGAGGGAACGGAGGCAGCAAGAAAGACTGGAACATGTGGCCAGAGGGAAGAGAAGGGCCATGAGGACTCTCAGCAGGAGGCCTTATGCTCCAAGGGTATTCCGAGAGCACTTCTCCTACCTCCAATTAAGCGAGGAGCAGTGTATTAGATGACTTCGCTTCAGCAAGGAGGTGGTCACAGAACTCTGCCACCTCCTGCAACCAGACCTCAATCCTCAGATCAGGGTGACCACGGCTCTCTCAGTGGCAGTCAAGGTCATTGTCGCCCTCAATTGCTTTGCCAGTGGATCCTTCCAGTCTGCACAGGAGATATAGCTAACATCTCGCAGTTCGCTGTCCATCGCTGCATCTGGGAGGTCACAGAGGCTCTCTACAGTAGGAGAAGGAATTACATTTCCTTCCCCATCACCAGAGAGAAGCAGGACGAACGTGCATGTGGCTTTGCCAGGATAGCGGGCTTCCCCATGGTGCAGGGCACCATTGACTGCACCCACGTGGCTTTGCGGCACTGCATAACAATCCTAAGATCTTCCGTAACCGCAAAGGCTACCACTCACTTAATTTTCAGTTGGTGTGCGACCACAGACAGCGAATCCTCAATGTCAATGCTCACTATCCTGGCAGCAACCACGATGCCTTCATCTTGCGCCAGACCGGTGTGTCAGCACTCTTCCAGCCACCATGTCAAGCTCGCGGCTGGCTGGTCGGAGACAAGGGCTATCCGCTATCCACCTGGCTCATGACTCACCTCCGCAACTCCAACACTCCTGCCCGGCACTCATATAATGAGAGCCATGCCGCCAGCAGGAACGTCATCGAGCAGACCATTGTGGTGCTCAAGCAATGGTTCCACTGCCTTGACCGCTCGGGGGGAGCCCTCCAGTACTCGGCTGAGCGGGTGTCCCATTTCGTCATGATCTGCTGCATGCGCCACAACTTGGCCATCATGAAGGCCCAGCCCTTGCCAATAGGGATTGCGGGACCACCTCAGGAGGAGGAAGAGGGAGAGGAGGAGGAGGAGGAGGAGGAGGGTGAGGAGGAAGAGAAAGACAAGGAGGAGGAAGAGGAGGAGGAACAGGAGCGAGGGAGGAGGCAGCCACTCAATTGGCCTTCCGGAAGGGCGGTCCGTGACTGCCTCATCAGACTGCAGTTTCAATAAATTAAACCCCAGATCCCTGTTGCTCACCACATCCCCATCATTCCATTCCTGTCGCAGGCCATATCACAGCACAAAGCTGAAATGAGAGACACCACACAATAATCCAAACTGAATTAATTAATTTATCAATAATCAATGAACACATATTTACAGCAACATTATTACCTATTCACCCTTGTGTAATCCCTTCGTGCCTCTCGTTACTGTGCCTTTGCCTACTCTGGTGCTCCTACGAAGTGTTGGCCCACTAGTGGCTGCAGCACCGCAGGTGGAAGTGTCCGTGCGGGAGACTTCAGATGGCTTTGCAGGACGCCCTCGACCAGCTCTGGGCCTGGAAGGCCCGGCTGTAGACTGCATCACCTCAGCAGGGGTGGCAGCAGTCCGGGCTGCCTGGATGACAGGCAGCGACAAGGGCAATGGTGGAGTGCCAGTGGTGGGAGCAGGAATGCTGTCATCCTGAGAGAGGACACCAGCTTCCTGCTCTACTGACCCACTGCCACTCCCACGGGGCAGCACCTCAGCATCCCTAGCAATCTGTTGCAGCACAGATTGCTGGCCTGCTGCAACACCATGAAAGCCCCGGTTGATGGTGGTAGACCCAGCCACGCTGGCAGCAGTCAGAGCTTGCGTTGCATCAAGCTGAGACTGCATGAGAGCTGTCTGAGATTGAATGCCACCAAACATAGACTGCATTACAGCACTGAGCCTGTGCTGCAATGGACCTGCCAGATCACCCATCACACACAGCATCAGGTCTGGGTCGCCACAGTCTCTCTGGGAGTTGACCATCCTTTACAGGCTGGAAATGATGGGCTCCATGGTATGCGCAGAGCTTTGTGCAATGTTGGAGGCGTACACCTCCATGCTCCTTACCATTGCCGAGAGGCTCTCGGGCAACCTTGCTATTGCACCTATCATCTCCGTGTGCATGCCCAACACCCTTCTTCTAAAGGTCTCCCCATTGAGATCCTCATCTGAGTCCTGTGCAGCAGAACTCGTGCACGAATTCGCCCTACAGGGAGCTGGCCCCCGAGCTACCCATTCCCCATGGCCTTGCTGCAGCCCGCTCGATCCCAGTACATCACCCTGTGTAGATCCCACTACTATACTAGCCTCTAAGGAATGCGTAGTGCCAGTATCTGAGCTGGTTCCTGTGGGTGAGACATGCAGTGACATGGTGTCTTCTTCTTCCTCTCTTCTCCCGCCTCGCTCTCTACGGTGCCCTCAGGGGCAGGCTGCTCAGGTGCTTGCTCATTATCGGAAAGATAAACGCACAAGTGTCGGGTTAAGGTGAGGGGAGGGGGGCAGGATGGGAGAAATGCTTGCATACAGCATGATTAGCTGGAAAGTGCGAAAAGCTTGTGGGGTAAGGGGGAAGTGGGATGTGAGAAGAAGGAGCAGGGAGGAACATACCGTTATTGTCCCCAATGGGGTCAATGTCGCAGGCGCACACCACCTGGTGCCCAATAATCTGCAGCACTCGATTCTCCAGCTCAGACAGTGGTTGGGTGCTGGCTTGTCCCCCACCTGTGCACTCCTGCTCACTCCTGTTGTGAGCCACCTTGGCTTGCAAGAGAAAGGAGTGTGTGAGTATGTGTGGAGCAATGTGTTTGGGTGATGTGCTTATAGTTGAATAGATGTGATTGTGAGATGTGGGTGTGAATGTAGGTAGTTAGAGATTGTTGGTGGGTGAGTGTTGTGGGTGTGGTGCTTTGGGCAGTGTGTGAAGACTGTGGTTCAGGTTGTGGTACGTAGCATTTGTTGAAGCATTGACTCACCCTGACCACCCAAGGGAGGTCATTAAATTTCTTTCTGCACAATGTGTGGGTCCTGGGGACCACAGTGCTGCCCGAAACATGCTGGGTACCTCCCTCCACATGGTGTAGAAGACTTGAGGTGAGGGCCTCCTGCCATTTGTCGGGTAGAGCACTGCCCTCCATCTTTCCACTGCGAAATACACCACCTCCAATTCATGGTCGCATAATCTGCGGGCTCTCTCCCTGGGGTGTGAATCTGCCATCATTATGGCTGCTTGAGTCATCCGGTACCTTCTCCTTGACGTGCTGCTGCTGGTTGAGACGGCTTCACAACCAGCAATGATGAGAATAAGGTTCTGCAGCATCAATGAACCTCCCCTTTAAGAACTGGAAAAAGCCTGTGGCAATGAGGACTTGTGATTAGACTGTGCCTGATATTGCTCAGCGCTTTGAATTTAGCGGCATTGAGCTCAACCATTAGTACTTGATTTAGCGCTCCAATCCTTTCTTTGTGCAATGAGACTTAATGTTGTGTGCAATCTGAAGCATTAGCGCCTGGCGCTAATTCACAAACTTTTCAAAAGTTACCGCCCATTCCTGGGCTATAATGAATTTCTCCCCCTTAGCCTTTATAACTAGAGGACTAGAATACAAAGGGGAGAAAGTTTTGCTACAGCTATACAAAGCCCTAGTTAGACCACATCTGGGGTAGTGTGCATAGTTCTGGGCACCGCACCTTAGAAAGGATATATTGTCCTTAGAAGGAGTGCAGCGCAGATTCGCCAGAATGTTACCAGGACTCCAAGGGTTAGATTATGAGGAGAGATTACATAAACTAGGCTTGTATTTCCTGGAATATAGAGGTTAAGGGGTGATTTGATTGAGGATTTTAGGATTGTGAAAGGAATTGAAAGGGTAGAAATGTTTCTGCTGGTGGGGAAGTCTAGTACAAGGGGATACAACCTTAAAGTCAGAGCCAGGCCATTCAGGAGAGAAGTTAGGAAACATTTCTTCATGCACTGGGTGGTAGAAGTGTGTAACTCTCTCCCTTGAAAAGCAGTAGATGCTAGGTCAATTAATAATTTTAAATCTGAGAGCGATAGATTTTGCTAGCCAAGGGTATAAAAGGATATGGAGCGAAGGCAGGTGGATAGATTTAAGATACAGATCAGCCATGATCTCATTGAATGGGGCAACAAGCTAAAAGGCCTACTCCTGTTCCTACATTCCTATGTTTCTATGTTCCTACAGTGCGTAAGCTTTATCTCCAAGAAGCCAACCTTGTACTTGTTGATTGTCAAATAATAGAGGAATGGAGGACTCCCGTAACATGAAGATATGCAGCTACCATGAAAGTGGGCAGTGATATCGATGGTCATAGATTAGTTGCATATTGATGGAGTGGAACCCTTGGGATTCATGAAGTCTACTTTGTAACAGTAAGCGGTAAACAAGGCAACATGTATGCATTCTAAGATGTCTTGGACTTTGGGAATTCTGCAGTCTCCCAAAAACCTTCTTACGGTATCTGAATGTCCATGGGGAAAATGTTGAAGGTATTAGCTCTTGCAAAGAAGGTGTCAGTTACCAACTTGATGATTAGATGGACTACAATTTGACTGATATTACTGATATCCCCAGGGACAGCCTGGAAGAACTAAAGGCAGGAAAGCTCAAGACTGCAGTCACCTTTATTGCAACAGGCACTGCCACGCTTACCCTGGAAGTTGGTTGCAGGTCAACTTGCAGCAGATGACTCCGGTTCCCTGTCGCATCACCTGTATGGAGACGTATCGCTTTCTGAAGACTGCTCCTCAGTTAAGTGAAGGAATGTCTAACATGGCCTGTACACTCAGCTGGGGAATGGGGGCGAGGCAAGGAGTCTTCTCCCACATCCAGTACCTCGAGCAGTATCCCTGCTCCCTTCCTCCTCCTCCACTTCTTCCAAGTACACTAAATATAGTGGAATTCCTAAAGGGACCTCCATAAAGCAAAAGATAGACTGCTTCCAACAATGGGCTCAGTAAAATCACTGTTGCAAACTCTCTTCACATACAGATGCAGATAATTATCTGCAATATAAGGGGGAATTTTTACCCCCAAGGATGGGTGGGTTAGGGGTTGGTGGAAGTTAAAAATTTAAACATTCTGAAACCTGACTCCAACCCACACACTTCCAGTTTTAACGGAGGTGGGTCAGGGAGGGCGAGCAACCAATCCATTCTCAGGAGGCATGTAGATCAGTCAAATCTTTTAAGGAGGCTGCGTGCCTTTATTTTAACTGGGTTTTTATTTCTAACCCATGGAGGCCAGGTTTCCCAGGGCTTGGAAATCCTGGCAGGTAAAGAGAGACAAGAAGGGCCGTATCCATGAGGTAAGTGCATTCACAGCGCTGCTTGTGGGTCAGGAGGAGTAGGAGTGTTTCCCCCAGTGGCCCAAACTAACCTCTTTACAGACCCCGTGATTGGACCCACGATCTCTGAATCCCCCCACCCCCAGCAATCTCCGACTGCTCACCTCCTCGCGATCTCTGACTTAGCTAGCATCCGCTCCCTGGCTGCTTTCCCGCCTGACAGGCAGTCAGCCTGTTAATCTGGCTGGCTATCAGGCAGAAAAGCAGTTGAGAAAATTTAAAAGATGTCCTGCAGTTAATTTCAGCAGGACGTCCAGGAAACCCGCACTTTTGGGCGTCCTGTCTAAAAATCCTTCGCCCCTGCCCCACCTGCTCTCTTAATTGTCCCGAGTAAATATCTGTAGCCAGAAAAAACCTACCTTTAAATTTGTAGCATTTAAATCTTCCACATGGTCTGATCTGACATTCATATATTGTTGGCAGAATCAAGAAGTGGCACAATGAGATGTAAACAGTACAAAATCATTTCAATTTTCCAATGATGTAATTGTGACCCAAGATAAATATATTTAATGAAATTTCCACCTGTTTTGGATGGGAGCATCCACCACCAAGCCCAGACCCAACTGGGCAGGCGTCAGGCCTGCTTACTCTGGTTTTCCAGTTGTAGATGTGCCATAGCAAGAGGCTGCCAACAACGAAATGGCAGGTAGGAGAGCAGGTAATTGAGTGGGACAGTAAGGGAAAGGGGTGTTCAGAGGAAGCAGAGGTATCAGAGTAGATGGTTTCAATTTTGAACATGAAGAAATCCATGAGTTCTTCACACTTAATGTCTGAGGTATGGATGAGAGATAATGGAGAAAGGTCAAGGACCTGGTTTTACAGAATAAAACCTACAGAAATCTAGATGACAAGTTTGCTGTTGTGTTTTCCTTGAAGATCCCATAAAAAAGTTAAAATCGGTGGGCTATTTCTACATTTAGTGTTAAATCTTGATGGCTTTACTTGCACTAGTTTGGAATTCTTGCTACATGTTGTTAGATCCGTGATTCTGAGAGTATGATGTTTTTCCACACGGATGCTGTAACTTAACAATCAACAGGTATTTACTGGAGTAGGGTAGTCTCAAGACTGGGGGTACAGAGGGATGCTCAAGGCTTATATACAGGTGTGGTCACTGCCGGTACTACAGTATACAGGAGCTGTAAAAGTAGTTCTCTCTTAAAAGGTACATACACTACAATTCCTCCCCTTTTAGATTAGCAGTACCCATAATATTCAAATAACAATTAACACTTTAACATGTACATTAAACAACAATAGTCCATTTATAGATTCAGTCTTTGGGGCGGCTTCCTGATCCTTTCGGGATAGCGCCTTTCCTGAGGTTCTTGTTCTTGGTGCGGGGGCGATTCTGGCCCCTTTTCGTCGGTTAGTTCATCGGTTTCCACTGCTACTGGTTCTGAGGTAGATGCTACCGGTATGTTGGGTTCATCCCCAGGTACTCAAGACATGGGGTTGACTCGTTCCTGTGACGCTAAGATCTGATCGACTTGGCATCTCACAATGTTCTCCCCGACATCCACTGTGTACATTAATGGCCCCTGCCTTGTGCATATCGTTCCGGGTTGCCATTTCTCTGTTCAGTAGTCACGGGCCAAGACTGGTTGTCCTACATTGAAGCTCCTTGTCGGCTTCTCATTGATGTGCTGGAATTGTTTATCCTCAACATTTCTTCGCACATTTGGTCTGAGCAAATCCAGACGAGATCTCAACCTTCGGTTAAAGAACATCATGGCCGGGGTCTGGTTGGTGACTGCATGTGTCGCATTTCTGTAGGCTAATAGGAAATTGTCCACCTTATGCTGTAGTGGAATTTCATCGTTGCACATGGCCTTTATCGCCTTTTTAAAGATTTGTACGAACCTCTCAGCCAATCCATTTGTGGCTGGATGATACGGGGCGGATGTGTAATGCTTGACCCCATTCCTTCTCGTAAATTTCCGAAACTCTTCGGACACAAACTGTGGTCCATTATCAGAGCAAATCTGCTCTGGCAAGCCGTTCCTGGCAAATATGGTCCGTAGGACTGCAATCGTTTTCTCTGTAGTGGTTGAGGACATTTTTATCACCTCAGGCCATTTCGAGTGAGCATCCACTGCTATTAAGAACATTGAGTCCATGAATGGACCAGCAAAATCAATGTGCACCCATTGCCATGGAGAGGAGGGCCACTCCCATGGGTGTAGAGGGGCATGTGGTGGTGCATTTTGGACCTTCTGGCATCCTGAGCAGCTCTTGGTTAGGTCCTCGATTTGTTGATTGATCCCCGGCCACCACACATAAGCCGCAGCAAGGCTTTTCATTTTCACCCCTCCCAGATGACCTTCATGAAGCTCATTTAGCACTCTCTCCCTTAACTTGGGTGGAATCACCATTCGGGATCCACACATCACTGTCCCCTGGCATACTGACAGCTGTTCTCTTCTGGATGAGAATGCTGGCAACAGTGAGTCGCCATGTGTTGGCCATCCCCTCACCGTCAAATCATATACCCGAGACAATGTCGGATCATTGCGGGTCTCCTTCTCTATATCCGCGTTCATTACTGGCAATCGTTCAATTACTGACGAATAAAATATCTCGATAGGGTCCACTGCTGGTGCTTCCTCCACAGTAGGCAGTGGCAGGCGTGATAGCCCATCAGCGTTTCCATGCTGTTTCGTGCCTTTATATTCTATTTCATATTGATTCGCCCCTAGAAACAGGGACCATCTTTGTAACCGTTGTGCAGTCATCACTGGAACGCCCTTCTTAGGATTAAAGATGGAGACAAGTGGTTGGTGGTCAGTCAGCAAGGTGAACTTCTGCCCATGCAGATAGTGGTTGAATTTTTTTACTCCCCATACTAGGCTGAGGGCCTCCCTGTCAATCGGGGCGTAGTTGCGCTCGGCTGAGGTTAGTGACCGAGACGCAAAGGCTACTGGCCTCTCCAACCCGTCTGGGAATTTGTGCGACAGCACCGCTCCAATACCATAGGGTGATGCATCACATGCCAAATGAATTGGTAGTGCTGGGTTGAAATGGGCCAACACCTCTTTTGATGTGATCAATTCTTTACACTTCTGGAAAGCTCGTCTCCGTTCGTCATCCCACTTCCATGGTACCCCTGTTTGCAGTAGGGTGTTCAGTGAGTGTAATACCGTAGACAAATTTGGTACGAACTTGTGGTAATAGTTTACCAGCCCGAGGAACGAACTCAGTTGTGACACATTTTCCGGTGCTGGAGCCTTGACTACTGCCTCAATCTTTTCAGGGGACTTATGTAACCCCTCTTCATTGATGACGTGGCCACAATACGAGATCTGCTTCTGGAAAAACTCGCACTTGTGGCGATTAGCTCGTAGCCCATATTCCTTTAATCTGGTGAGCACCTTCTCCAAGTTGGCGAGGTGATCACTGTCATTTTCGCCCGTGACCAGGATGTCGTCCAAATAACACTGGGTCCCTGGAATCCCTTGCAGGACTTGATCCATCGCCCTTTGCCAAATAGCCGGAGCCGATGCTACCCCGAACACCAGCCGGTTGTATTGATAGAGACCTTTATGAGTGTTGATCGTGAGGTATTGTTTCGAGGCTTCTTCTACCTCCATTTGCAAGTACGCCTGGGCTAGATCAATTTTGGTGAAGTGTTTACCTCCAGATAGCAAGGCGAAAATATCCTCAATTCGTGGAAGCGGATATTGTACCGTGTGAAGGACTGGGTTCACTGTCACCTTAAAATCCCCACAGATGCAGACCTTCTTTGGTTCCCCAGGCGTATTACTCAATGACCTCTTCATTACAGGAACGATGGGTGTAGCCCATTCGCTCCAGTCTACTTTGGACAGTACTCCTGAACGTTCCAACCCTTCCAGCTCTGCTTCGACGGCTGGTCTGATCGCATAAGACACTGGTCTGGCCTTAAGAAACTTTGGGCTTGCATTTTCCTCTATTTTAATCGTTGCTGTTATGCCTTTTAGTGTTCCGAGTCCCTCCTGGAACACTTCTTTTGCGTCAGTTAGCATTTTGGTGGTCCTCCATCTGGCAATACATATAAGTCCATTTTAGGTATTTCCTGGCCTTTGTATATCACTTTCACCCTTATTTTTCCTTTGGGGTAGACTTTTTGCCCCGTGTACGTCTTCAAGACAATCTCTGTAGCTTTCAAGGGTATATGTGAAAATAGCCGTTTGTAGTCCCTTTGGTTTATGACTGTTAGGGCTGATCCTGTGTCCAATTCCATTTTCACTTGGACTCCGTCTATCTTGAGTGTAACCCAGATAGTCTGGTGATCCTCCATTTTGGTTACCTTATGTAGTTTCAGACAACCCAGCTCCTTGCTTCCAGAGTCTGTGTCACTTTTCTGTTCGTCTGAACTACTGTCCATCACCTTGTGTACCTTTTTGTACTTCTCCTGTGGAGATTTCTTGCTGTTGGTTTTCTTCCCAGACCTGCAGACTCTTGCTATGTGTCCTGCTTTTCCACACTGTCTGCACACTTGGTCCTTGAACCAACAATCCTTCTGGTTGTGTGTTGTTCTGCCGCAGCGATAACACTTCCCTGTTCCATAGGACATTTCATTGGTGCCATATTCTTGCGGTCTCCGTTGTATCTCTGCAGCGCCCCTTGCGGCTGCTTCGTGTGATACTGCCATCCTGAAAGACTTGTCCAGCGTAAGATCCTTTTCTGATAGAAGCCGCTTCTGGGTTCCTTCACTTTGAAGCCCACACACAAACTTGTCCCTTAACGTATCTGCTAGTCCCACTCCAAACTGGCAGTGTTTCGATAGCTTGCGCAGTTCCGTTAAGTACTCAGCATTGCTTTCATCTTTGTGTTGGTTCCTTTTATGGAACTTAAATCGTTCTGCTATCAGCAGCGGTGTGGGGTTTAAGTGGTCCTGTAGGATTTTTATTCTTATTCACAGGCTTCTCTGGGGTTATTAGGTTTCGCAGTAACCCATAAGTTTTTGCACCCATGGAATTTAACAAAACCAGTGCTTTCCTAGCATCTGGCACTTCATTCGCCCTGCAGTACACCTCAATACGTTCCACATATGTCGCCCAATCTTCGACTTCATTGTCGAACGTAGAGATACTGCCACTCTTCGGCATCCCTGGGTGTGATTTAACTGTCAAAAATGGCGTCTCCCGCGCTTTCCCTCCTTCTCCGCTGGCACAAAATGGCGTCTCCCACGCTTTCCTTTCTTCCCGCGCTCGCCCTTCTTCTCCGCTGCGGCTTCTAAAAATGGCGTCTCCCGCGTTCTTCCTTCTTCTCCGTGGCTCAATGGCGTCTCCCGCACTCTCCCTTCTTCTCCCCGTGGACACTGTTCAGCCCTTGAGCCCTGGCTGCGCTCTGCGCGTTTTTTTTTCTGTGCGCCTTTCCCGTTTCCGCCGCTCGGTCCTGAACCCAGCTGCTGCTTTACCCTCTCTCTCTCCGTTTTGTTTTTCCTCGACACTGCTCGGTTTTCAACCCCCGGCTGCGCCCTGTGCGCTTCACCCTCTATCTTACCCCGTTGACGCTGCTCGGCTTTTTCTCTGCCGTCGGTCGGCTCCAGCCGCCGCTGTCCGGGAAGGGTCTGCGCTGTACCTGGTACCTGTCGTCAGTCTGTTGCTGATCGTCGTGGCTGGGGAACCAATCCCGGCTCTCCACAGCCTCCCCTGCGATGTTCACTCTCTGCTGGACGACTGGGCGGTTGCTCGTGGTCGATGCCCATGTTTCTGGCCTCGAATTTCTTCCACCGCCCTCCCGGAGCGAATCCTCGAAGGGAAATGCAGAGTTGCAGGTAGATTCGAATCGACACTCGTCGCCACTGTTAGATCCGTGATTCTGAGAGTATGATGTTTTTCAATAACCACACGGATGCTGTAACTTAACAATCAACAGGTATTTACTGGAGTAGTGTAGTCTCAAGACTGGGGGTACAGAGGCATGCTCAAGGCTTATATACAGGTGTGGTCACTGCCGGTACTACAGTATACAGGAGCTGTAAAAGTAGTTCTCTCTTAAAGGTACATACACTACACATGTGATACTCACATTATGAAAACATCACTGCCTGGTCTGGAGCCTCTCAATTTCCCAGCTCAAGGAATTTACCAGCCACACAAGAACATGACTACACCCAGACAAAAGGCCAGACAAGTAACAGGATCTGAGGCCCAAGTTAGAAATTAATTTGTTAACAGTGTCAATGTTCATAATGGAAACAAGTTACTTTATTGTACTTGTAAAAACGAAGGACATTGCAATGATGCATCAAGAAACTAACCCCTGTTTTGAAACTTGTGGCTTTGGCACTCCTCTGTTTTAATATACTGTAAAGTAAAACATGAGTATGAGCATAAAATCAAAATTGTCCCTGAAAGACAGACATTCCCTGAACAATAATAGCAGGCAGACCCAGTATTACTCCCACAGATGACTGGATAAGATCTCAGCCAGAGTTAGGATTCTCTCAGAGTACTCTCCAACAGAAAAATTGAGTTGAAATGTTAGTTCTTACTAAATCAAAAAGAAAACACCCACACAAAAGCCTTCATTTCTCAATTACTTTACAGCACAGTCATCTTTCTTAGTAAACGTTTTAAACAATGTAATAGATTAATCTCCTGCCTGTGAAATATTGTCAAAAATGGTGATGGAAAATGAGAAGAGGAAAAATATTTTTGGAATGGAACATTTATGATGATTTTACCAGATTATTCAGATTGAATGTATACGTAATCTGAAAATAATATGATTCTGATGTGTCATTCTAAAAAATCAGCTGATAAAATGTCATTTAAAAAAGTAGTCAAGGTACATATCACTGAAACCAGGAACTAAAGATGTGACATGTGCAAGGGGCATATTATTTTTTGAATGTTGAAGGTCACTGAGTCATAAACTCCTATTTTTTTCTTGTTTATTATTTAATTTTTTTTAAAATTCATTCACGGGATGTGGGCGTTGTTGGCAAGGCCAGCATTTATTGCCCATTCCTAGTTGCCCTTGAGAAGGTGGTGGTGAGCTGCCATCTTGAACCGCTGCAGTCCGTGTGGTGAAGGTACTCCCACAGTGCTGTTAGGGAGGGAGTTCCAGGATTTTGGCCCAGTGGTGATAAATGAACGGTGATATATTTCCAAGTCAGGATGGTATGTGACTTGGAGGGGACCTTGGAAGTGGTGGTGTTCCCATGTGCTTGCTGCCCTTGTCCTTCTAGGTGGTAGAGGTCGTGGGTTTGGGAGGTGCTGTCAAAGAAGCCTTGACGAGTTTCTGCAGTTTATCTTGTAGATGGTGGTAGAGGGAGTGAATGTTTAAGGTGGTGGATGTGGTGCCAATCAAGTGGGCTGCTTTGTCTTGGATGGTGTCGAGATTCTTGAGTGCTGTTGGAGCTGCACTCATCCAGGCAAGTGGAGACTATTCCATCACACTTCTGACTTGTGCCTTGTGGAAAGGCTTTGGGGAGGCAGAAGGTGAGTCACTCACTGCAAAATATCCTGCCTCTGAACTGCTCTTGTAGGCACAGTATTTATGCTGCTGGTCCAGTTAAGTTTCTGGTTAATGGTGACTCCCCCAGGATGTTGATGGTTTCCTTGCTCCTCCATGAATTTAGAAGGTTACAGATGAAGTTTTTTTTAAACTGTTGGACAAGGTCATATATATTTCACTGAATTTATGGAATTGCCGTATACAATATGTTTTGCACCTATATCTTCTGCTGGATTAATCAAAACTAAAGAATTCAAAATGTAGTTAAATTTAAATAAAGTGTCTGGAAACTGGGAGAAACTTGTAAACGTTGTGGAAACGGTAGTTAATCACTCTGAATCCAACCGTTTAATCGACTGGGTTGCAGATTATCTGTGGGGTGTGGGGGGTGTGGCTGGAGCTCTGAGTCCAGCGAGAAAGGCCAGGACCGAAAAATAGGAGGCAGAGAACCATGAAAGGGGGGATGGGAGGACCAAGGAAATGTATTCTTTATAATGTGAGTGTTGTTAGCTCTGTGCCGGGGAGAGGCAGATTTGCGTATGGGTAATAGAGAGAGAAGGGGAGAGGACAGAAGAGGAGAGGGGGAAGAACAGAAGGAGAGAGGGGGAAGAATAGAAGGAGAGAGGGGGCAGAACAGAAGGGGAGAGGGGGTAGAACAGAAGGGAAGAGGGGGAAGAACAGAAGGGAAGAGGGGGAAGAATAGAAGGAGAGAGGGGGAAGAACAGAAGGAGAGAGGGGGAAGAACAGAAGGGGAGAGGGGGAAGAATAGAAGGAGAGAGGGGGAAGAACAGAAGGAGAGAGGGGGAAGAACAGAAGGGGAGAGGGGGAAGAATAGAAGGAGAGAGGGGGAAGAACAGAAGGAGAGAGGGGGAAGAACAGAAGGGGAGAGGGGTAGAACAGAAGGGGAGAGGGGGTAGAACAGAAGGAGAGAGGGGGAAGAACAGAAGGGGAGAGGGGGAAGAACAGAAGGGGAGAGGGGGAAGGACAGAAGGGGAGAGGGGGAAGAATAGAAGGAGAGAGGGGGAAGAACAGAAGGAGAGAGGGGGAAGAACAGAAGGGGAGAGGGGGAAGGACAGAAGGGGAGAGGGGGAAGGACAGAAGGGGAGAGGGGGAAGGACAGAAGGAGAGAGGGGGAAGGACAGAAGGGGAGAGGGGGAAGGACAGAAGGGGAGAGGGGGAAGGACAGAAGGAGAGAGGGGGAAGAACAGAAGGGGAGAGGGGGTAGAACAGAAGGGAAGAGGGGGATGAATAGAAGGAGAGAGGGGGAAGAACAGAAGGGGAGAGGGGGAAGAATAGAAGGAGAGAGGGGGAAGAACAGAAGGAGAGAGGGGGAAGAACAGAAGGGGAGAGGGGGAAGAATAGAAGGAGAGAGGGGGAAGAACAGAAGGAGAGAGGGGGAAGAACAGAAGGGGAGAGGGGGTAGAACAGAAGGGGAGAGGGGGTAGAACAGAAGGAGAGAGGGGGAAGAACAGAAGGAGAGAGGGGGAAGAACAGAAGGGGAGAGGGGGAAGAACAGAAGGGGAGAGGGGGAAGGACAGAAGGGGAGAGGGGGAAGGACAGAAGGGGAGAGGGGGAAGGACAGAAGGGGAGAGGGGAAAGGACAGAAGGGGAGAGGGGGTAGAACAGAAGGAGAGAGGGGGAAGAACAGAAGGAGAGAGGGGGAAGAACAGAAGGAGAGAGGGGGAAGAACAGAAGGGGAGAGGGGGAAGAACAGAAGGGGAGAGGGGGAAGGACAGAAGGGGAGAGGGGGAAGGACAGAAGGGGAGAGGGGAAAGGACAGAAGGGGAGAGGGGGAAGGACAGAAGGGGAGAGGGGAAAGGACAGAAGGAGAGAGGGGGAAGAACAGAAGGAGAGAGGGGGAAGAACAGAAGGAGAGAGGGGGAAGAACAGAAGGAGAGAGGGGGAAGAACAGAAGGGGAGAGGGGGAAGAACAGAAGGGGAGAGGGGGAAGAACAGAAGGGGAGAGGGGGAAGGACAGAAGGGGAGAGGGGGAAGGACAGAAGGGGAGAGGGGGAAGAACAGAAGGGGAGAGGGGGTAGAATAGAAGGAGAGAGGGGGAAGAACAGAAGGAGAGAGGGGGAAGAACAGAAGGGGAGAGGGGGTAGAATAGAAGGAGAGAGGGGGAAGAACAGAAGGAGAGAGGGGGAAGAACAGAAGGGGAGAGGGGGAAGGACAGAAGGGGAGAGGGGGAAGAACAGAAGGAGAGAGGGGGAAGAACAGAAGGGGAGAGGGGGAAGAACAGAAGGGGAGAGGGGAAAGGACAGAAGGGGAGAGGGGGTAGAACAGAAGGGGAGAGGGGGTAGAACAGAAGGGGAGAGGGGGAAGAACAGAAGGAGAGGGGGGAAGAACAGAAGGGGAGAGGGGGTAGAACAGAAGGGGAGAGGGGGTAGAACAGAAGGGGAGAGGGGGAAGAATAGAAGGGGAGAGGGGGAAGAACAGAAGGAGAGAGGGGGAAGAACAGAAGGGGAGAGGGGGAAGAACAGAAGGGGAGAGGGGGAAGGACAGAAGGGGAGAGGGGGAAGGACAGAAGGGGAGAGGGGGAAGGACAGAAGGGGAGAGGGGGAAGGACAGAAGGGGAGAGGGGGAAGGACAGAAGGGGAGAGGGGGAAGGACAGAAGGGGAGAGGGGGAAGGACAGAAGGGGAGAGGGGGAAGGACAGAAGGGGAGAGGGGGAAGGACAGAAGGGGTGAGGGGGAAGAACAGAAGGGGAGAGGGGGAAGGACAGAAGGGGTGAGGGAAGAATAGAAGGGGAGAGGGGGAAGAACAGAAGGAGAGAGGGGGAAGAAAAGGGGAGAGGGGGAAGAAAAGAAGGGGAGGGGAAGGACAGAAGGGGAGAGGGGGTAGAACAGAAGGGGAGAGGGGGAAGAACAGAAGGGGAGGGGGGAAGGACAGAAGGGGAGAGGGGGAAGGACAGAAGGGGAGAGGGGGAAGGACAGAAGGAGAGAGGGGGAAGAAAAGGGGAGAGGGGGGAAGAAAAGAAGGGGAGAGGGGGAGGACAGAAGGGGAGAGGGGGAAGGACAGAAGGGGAGAGGGGGAAGGACAGAAGGGGAGAGGGGGAAGGACAGAAGGGGAGAGGGTGAAGGACAGAAGGGGAGAGGGGGAAGGACAGAAGGGGAGGGGGGGAAGAACAGAAGGGGAGGGGGAAGAATAGAAGGGGAGAGGGGGAAGAAAAGAAGGGGAGAGGAGAGGGTGGGGAGTGGGGGAGGAGGTGGAGGAGAGGGAGTCGAGAAGGAGGGAGGGAGCAGGGAGCGAGAAGAGGATGGGGAGAGGACAGATGGGGAGAGGAGAGGACCGAGGGGAAAGGGAGGAGTGGGAGGGGGTGAGGGAGGGGGAGGAGGTGAGAAAAGGAGGAGAGGAGAGGCAGAGAGTGAGGAAGGAAAAATGGGGGAAGAGGGGGAAGTGGAGAGGGGGAGAGGATAGGAGGGGAGGCGGAGATCAGAACGTGTGAGGGAGGAGTGGGAAGACGAGAGAGAGAGAGGAGGGGGAGAGAAGAGGAGGGGAGAGGACAGAAGAGGAGAGGGGAGGACCGAGGGGAGAGGGAAGGGCGAGGGAGGAGTGGGAGGGGGTGAGGGAGGGGGTGAGAGAGGATGGAGGAGCTGAGAAGAGTAGGAGAGGAGAGGCAGAAAGGGAAGAAGGAAAAATGGTGATAGAGGGAGAAGTGGAGAGGGGGCGAGGACAGAAGGGGAGATGGAGATCAGAACGGGGAGGAACTAGGATTAGAAGAAGAAAGTCATGGTGTTATGTTCATAAATAAATAGACATTATCATTATGAACAGCTAGCTTGAGCTAGTCACTTTATTCAGCCATGTGGACTTCGTGTGCAGGCATCCATCTTGACTACTGCCTTGTGGGTAACCTAGTGCATCGTGGGTAGCCCACTCTTATATACATACAGCTCCACCTAGTGTACCATTCTAGGATGACATGTTACTGATCATTACACATGGGAGACACGAGAGACAACAACTGAGCTTACAGACACTTTCTGCCCATCATTTCTCTCTATTCTGGCTCACTCCAGACCCTGCTGCGTTTCTACCTGCTACTCAAAAATTAAAAAGGATGCATGTTTTTATCGGCATTGCTTACTCCCCCTTCCTGGTCACTTACCTGCTGCTGCCTGCTCACTCCAAAAATTACAATACTAAGCCTGAAGCTCAAGCAGTCGAGGGTTAAAAATGTTAAAATGGGCAACCTTCCTCCAACCCGCCCACGTCCAGTTTTAACGGAGGTGGGTCGGGGGACTGGCGACCAACCGCTCTCAGGAGGAGGGTTGGTCATTAAAATATTTTAAAGAGGCTGCGTCCGTCCGATTTAACAAAACTTTTTTGGGGGCCTCCTGCCAGCAGCTGCCCCCTCTTGCCTCCCCCTGCGAGGTGCCGGCCGCAATCCTCTTGAGCGCCGGGCTCTTTTGCCGGCACCCCGCTCCCCGGTGGTCCAGCAGGGCCCCGGTGCATGCTGCGCTAGGCCCCTCCCCTTTAATCAGGGGAGAGAGGCCTGCAGTACCGCGGCGCTACGTGCCGACACGTGTGGCACTGCTATACATAGCGCCGCAATATTCAATGCGAATGCCCCAAGAGGGAGGGGGAGCACTTCCATTAGTGCCCTGCCTCCTGCTTGGGGCGCTACCATTCAATTTTGGCCGTGGGAATGCTAACCTTTTTGGGGTGCTAAAAGTAGCAAAATTATCACCCCAAAGGGGGCGCGAGCCAATTTTCCCCCAAAATGTTTAACCGGGGGAAGACCAATTTCAGTGGGATTAGGATATGATGAAGCAGAAAAAGAGCGCGTATGACACATGCCAGGTTGCAAATACATCTTAGAATCAGGCTATATGTAGAAAGGTCAGATGAGAAGTGAAAAAGAAAATAAGAGGGGCAAAGAGAGGGTATGAGAATAGAATGGCAGTCAACATAAAAGGTAATCCAAAAGTCTTCTATAGGCATATAAATAGTAAAAGGGTAGTAAGAGGAGGGGTGGGGCTGATTAGGGACCAAAAAGGAGACCTACGCATGGAGGCAGAGGGTGTGGCTGAGGTACTAAATGAGTACTTTGCATCTGTCTTCACCAAGGAAGAGGCTGCTACCATAGACATAGTAATGGAGGAGGTAGTGGAGATACTTGATAGGATAAAAATTGATAAAGAGAAGGTATTAGAAAGGCTAGCTGTACTTAAAGTAGATAAATCTTTGGTAGAAAGAATGAGGAGAGGACATATAAACTAAATGGTACAATCCTGATGGGGGTGCACGAACAGAGAGACCTGGGGGGATGTGTGCACAAATCATTGAAGGTGGCAGGGCAGGTTGAGAAAGCAGTTAAAAAGGCTTACAGGATCCTGGGCTTCATGAATAGAGGTATAGGGCAGGATTTTCATTTTGCCGTGGAGGCGGGATTGGAGGCATGTGGGGGGTTAAAATCTTGAAATCGCGGGGCATGAACTCATCCCACCCCAACCCGCCTCCATGCCAGTTTCAAAGGAGGCGGATACCCGACCTGTGCTGGGACCCGCCTCCCTGAGGCGGGAAGGGGATTAGTGCCAATTAATTGCTTGTTAACAGGTAGTTAACAAGCAGTTTTTAGCCATTCCCTATTTTTATTCCTGAAGTGTGGGATTCCCGATGGCTCCAAACCACGCCAAGTTAGTGAGGTGGACCGTCGGGCTGAAGGGCTTGGAGGGTTCGAGATGTCCGGTGTTCAGGTGAGTGATGGGTGCATGAGTGCAGAGGTAAGTGTGTTTTGTGTGTGTAAAGTTTTTAAAGAAGTTTTACTTACCTTTACTTACCTTTACAGCCTTCCTTCCTTCAGGTCTCGGGAGTCCCTCATCTCACTGGCACAGAAAGCAGAATGCTGCAACTTTTGACAGCTCGCGGCTGTAGTGTCCGAGTATAAATAATACACAGACTGCAGGAGAACAATGATAACAGGTATTTACTGAACAGAGGGTAACTCTTTTGTTCGTACCAAAAAAAACAAAAAAACAAATTGACTGTAAACAAAAGTTCAACTAAAACTTAACAAATCAAATTAAAATTTGGTTTTCCGGGTTGATGATGCACTCCAGTCCCCCCGGCGCCCACCGGTCGCGGAAATACTCAAGCGCACCGGTGGACACCGCGTGCTCCATCTCCAGGGCCACCCGGGCGTGAACATGGCCGCGGAAGAGAGGCAGGCAATCCGGCTGGACGACCCCCTCGACCGCCCGCAGCCTGGACCAATTGATGGCTCTTTTAGCCAGGCCCAGGAGCAGGCCCACAAGGAGGTCCTCCAACCTGTCCGCTCCCCTCCGCACCGGGTGACCGTAGATCAAGAGCGTGGGACTGAAGTGCAACCAAAAATCGAGGAGCAGCCCCTTCAAGTAGTGAAAGAGGGGCTGCAACCTCTCACACTCCATATAAATGTGAAACACGGACTCCTCCAGGCCGCAAAAAATGCAGGCGGCCTGGGAGTCCGGCAACCTACTTAAAACCTTATTGCACGGGACCGCTCCGTGCAACACCCTCCAGGCCAAGTCCCCGATGGAACAAGGGAGGACTCCCGCATAGAGAGCCCTCCATTGGGGACCTCCGCCACCGCCAGTCAGCAAGACGCCACGCCAAGGCGTGTCTGGACGGTAGACGAAGATGGCAAAGTGGAGAGTGTGCAGGAGCAGCCCGTACAGGAAACCCCTCCGCGCGGAATGAAAAGGCACGGAGGGTATTTCCTCGAGACGGCTCAAGTTGTGAGGCGTCGGTTCCCGAGGGGAGTTTCGGGGCCGGGCACCGATGAGGAATTCCGTCCGAACGGGGGTAAGCTCGGACGGGATAACCCCACGTGCTTGAGCCGCCTCGATACACCTAGTGGAGCCGGGGCCCAGTGCCGCTTTCACCGATTCGATGGCTTCGACCGCGAGCCGGACGTTGGCCTAGGACAGGCGCCGCGCCAGCTCCTCCGGCGCCATCCAGCCCGCTCCTCCGCCATCGAGCAGGTCCCCGACTCTGGTCACCTTGCCAGTCACAGCCCTACCCTCCGCCAGCCGCCCGAACCCGCGTTCGTGGAGGGGCGGATTCCTGAGCAGCGGCTCCCGAAGGAGAGCCGCCGCTCCTGACGGGGGAGAGCTCCGCCTGGAAGCGACGTAGTTCCAAACCCATAGTAGTTCCTGGTAGAAGACAGGCAGCTCCCGCAGGCCGGCACGCCTGCAGCCCACTTTCGCGAACAGGAGCTGCGTGTCGTAATTGAGGCCGTACAGCTGGCGGAAGAAAAACGTCGCCAGCGCACACCATCTCGGAGGATTCTCGATGTACAGGTATCTCTGCAGCGTCAGAAGATGGAAAGTCGCAGCCTGGGTGCGATGGCACACCAGCGCCTGACTGCCCTCCCTAAGCGGGAGACACAGAACCGCGGCAGAGACCCAGTGCTTCCTTTTGTCCCAGAAGAAGTCGATGAGCTTCTTCTGCATCTTGGCGACAAACGCAGGGGGAGGGATCAAAGTGACCAACCGGTACCACAACATGGCGGCCACCAGCTGGTTTATGACCAGCGCTCGACCCCTGTAGGACAACACTCGGAGCAGTCCTGTCCAGCGTCCTAGGCGAGCGGTGACTTTGGCCTCCAGCTCTTGCCAGTTCGCCGGCCAGGCGTCCTCGGCAGGGCTAAGGTAGACTCCCAAATAGAGGAGGTGCGTGGTGCTCCAGGCGAAAGGCCTGAACTCCTCCGGCAGGGAGTCCACCCGCCACTGACCCACCAGGAGTCCGGAACATTTCTCCCAGTTGATCTTGGCGGAGGATGCGTCCGAGTAAATCTGCTGGCATTTCCGCATCCTCTGCAATTCAGCGGGATCCGTGACCGTGAGGAGCACGTCATCGGCGTAAGCCGAGAGGACCACCTCCACGCCCGGCCCTTGCAGAGCCAGTCCCGTCAACCTCTTCCGCAAGAGGTGCAGGAATGGCTCCACGCAAACGGCGTATAACTGACCGGACATGGGGCATCCCTGATGCACCCCCCTCCCGAAGCGAAGGGGCGCCGTCAAGGACCCGTTAACTTTAATCAGACACTCTGCGGCGGCGTACAGAAGTCGGATCCGGGCGACGAAATGCGTCCCGAACCCGAATGCGCGCAGAGTCCCGAAGAGATACTCGTGATCCACCCTGTCGAACGCCTTCTCCTGATCCAGGGAAAGGAAGGCGACCAACAGACCAGCCCTCTGGGAGTGGTGGACCAGGTCCCGGACCAGATGGATGTTATCGTGGATGGTCCGGCCCGGGACCGTGTAGGACTGGTCGGGATGGATCTTGTGGGCCAACACGGTGCCAAGGCGAGCAGACATGGCCCTGGCAAAGATTTTATAGTCCGTGCTGAGGAGGGAGACCGGGCGCCAGTTCTTAAGGAGGCGGAGATCGCCCTTCTTAGGCAGCAGGACAATAACCGCCCTGTGCCAAGAGAGGGGCATCTCCCCGGTCGCCAAACTTTCCCCCAGGACCCGCGCGCAGTCGCCCCCCAAGACGTCCCAGAACGTGCTGTGGAACTCCACGGTCAGCCCGTCCAGCCCCGGGGACTTTCCCCTAGAGAGCTGGCGGAGGGCGCCGGTCAGCTCCGCCAGGCTTAGCGGAGCGTCCAATTTTTCGGCGCCCTCCGGGCTGACCTTCGGCAGGTCCTCCCACAAAACTCTGCGCGCATCCTCGCTGGATGGATCCGGAGAGAACAGAGCCCCGTAGTAGGCGCGGGTCTCCGTGCTGATTCCCTCCGGATCCGAGACCA
This sequence comes from Somniosus microcephalus, assembly GCF_052327205.1. Taxonomy (NCBI): domain Eukaryota; kingdom Metazoa; phylum Chordata; class Chondrichthyes; order Squaliformes; family Somniosidae; genus Somniosus; species Somniosus microcephalus. Next base: position 179,139,231 of record NC_140993.1, on the reverse strand, counting down.
GAGATCCGTCGTCGGCCAGCAGCCCCAAGAGCTGCTTACGGACCCCCCGTCTTTTTTCCAGCGAGTAGAAGAAGGGGGAGCCGCGGTCCAGGTCCCGCAGGAGCTGGATCCGCGACCTCACGTACGCGCCTCGGGACCCGACGAGCTGCAGGTCCTTCAGCGCGCCCCTCTTCTCTTCGTACACTTTCCGCAGGGCCGGGTCCTCGACGACCTGACCGAGACGGGACTCCAGGTCGAGCACCTTCTTCTCCAACCGCCCGATCTGGGCCTCCCGCCTCTTGGTCGACCCCTTCGCGTACTCCTGACAGAAGAGACGGATGTGAGCCTTGCCCACATCCCACCATAGCCTCAAGGAGGGGAAGCCCCCCTGCTTCCTTCTCCAGTCGGCCCAGAATTGATGAAACGAATCCCGGAACCGTGCGTCCTCCAGCAGCAGGTTGTTAAAATGCCAGTACGCGGACCCCCCCCGCGCGCGCAGCGGAGCGAGCTCCGCCCATACCAGGTGGTGGTCCGTGCACGGCACCGGCCGCATGGAAGCCACCGGAACGCAGGAGACGTACGCCCGGGAAATGTAAAGGCGGTCGATTCTGGACCTTCCTCCCCCAGACCTCACGCTAGTGAAGGCGCTGGAGTCGGGGTGGAGATTTCGCCAGATGTCCACCAAGTCGAAGGACCCAACCAGGTCCCTCAACTTCTCCATCGCCGCCGGGCTTCGCGGGGGACCCGAACGGTCCCTCGCCTCGAGGGTGCAGTTAAAATCCCCCCCGAGGATGATGCACTCGCCCACGTCGACGGAGCCCAAAAGAGCGGACACTTCTTCGAAGAAGCGCACTTGCTGCGCACCGGTCTGAGGGGCATACACGTTCACTAGATGGAGCGGCACGCCCCCCAGGCGAACAGTGACCTGGAGCAAGCAGCCCGGCACGTGCTCCTTGACCCCCAAGATCTCTGGCTGAAAATGCGGGGCCAGCAAGATAGCCACCCCGCTGGAATTGTTGGAGAGGTGACTCATGCTGACCCCTCCTTGCCACTCCAGGAGCCACGTGGCTTCGTCTCCCGGAACGGTGTGGGTTTCTTGCAGGAAGCACACCGCATACTTCCCGTCCCGAAGGACCGAGAAGTTATTGAATCTGCGGCGCGCCTCCCTGCTGCCATTGATATTGAGGCTGGCTATGGTTATCTTCATGTCAGAAGCATAATGCAACCTCTACCTACACCTAACGGGGGGAGGAAGCGCAGCCGCTAGTCAGCCGCCACTTCCTCAGCAGCCCAGTGAGAAACGTTCTGAGCCGACGCAGCTCAAACGGGTTCACACCCTCGTCCGCGCCCATGATCTTAACGGCGGCGCGGACGGATATGATGAGCAGCGCCAGCTCCGACCACCTGTCGAGGGCCAGCTGGACCTTATTGCACTGACCCAGGCACGTAGCCATAAAATCCCGGAGTTCCCTTACGGGAATGAGGGGAGACTCGGCAAGGGGCACGAGGTCATCCATTGCCTCGTCGGCGCTGGAATCCGAATCGTCCTCCGTGCCCATCACCGAGTCCCCATCCTCCTCCAGGGGGTCGTCACCAGCGGCCGAGCCGTCCGCCGCGCAGTGCGAAGCGAACGGCTCGGCCGCATCAGCCAGCCCCGCCTCCGCCCGGATCCCACCCCCAGGATCGACGGCAGAGGATTTCTCCCTGGGCTCCTCCAGGGGTGCTGGGCCAGAAGACGGCGGCGGTTCAGAGCCCCCCTCTGCCCCAGACGCCGGAACGACCGTAGAAACCGGGGAGAGAACAATTCCCAGCTCCTCCAGTACGTCCGGCACCAGAGACGCAGCCAGGGGGCCATCCCCCTCCCCGCCACCAACCTCCGGCCCAGCAGATGGGGTGTTTTGAATAAAAACCTCTACCAGGTCGAGCAGCCCCTGGGAGATGTCCGGGACGCATTGGGCGAGCTCATTATCCTCGAGCTCGCCCGACCCAGACCCCAGGCCGCCCGACCCGGCGAGGGGTAACGGCACCGATATAACATCTATTTCCGCCGCGGGTTGTTCCGCGACCCCCCCCACGGGCAGGGTCTCGTCTCCATCCCTGGGAGGCATGTGCTGGACAGACACATCTGCCTCAGCCTCCCGAGGGACAGACGACCCCTGCCGATCGCTGGTGACAGCGGGGGGGGGCGCAGTACCCGCGGCGGGCGACGACTCCCCCTGCTCGGAGGGACCTTCCTCCTCCCAGTCCTCCTCCTCTTCCAGGGGGTCGCGCCTTCTTTTTAGCACGGAGGGAGCAAGGGAGACCTCCATGTCTGCAAAGGCCTCCTCCTCAGCTCCCTCCGGCGGAGCAGGTTTGTCGGGCTCCTCGGGCCCGAGCCCGGCCGCAGGTAATGGCGTTTCTGCCATGGCGGTTGCGGCCACAGGCTCGGGCACGAGGCCCCTCCCGCTTGCGTCTGCCCCGACCAACTCCGCGAGGAGCGCGGGTGTCAGGGGCTCTAAGTTTAGGGGCTGGCCATCCACGGGGGGACCCGCCCTGAGGGGTTTGGATTTTCGCCGCGCCTTCTTTCCGCCCGGACGCGCTCCCTCCCCCCCGCCGGAGGCCCTGATGGCATCGGCCTCCGACTGCGCATCAGTGGCTCCCGACGCGTGGACGGAACCGGGGGGAGGAGTGGTGGCGGCGCCAGCCTCGGCCACGCCAGACGATCTGGCGGCCTTGGAGGCGGGGCAGTTTTTTCTGATGTGCCCCACCTCCTTGCAGGCGTGGCACCGCACACCGTCTGACGTCCAGAAGACGCGATAGGCGGTCCCCTCGTGGAGGACGACGAAAGCCCCGTCGGTGTCCTCCTCCCGCGCCAGCTGGATAAACAGCTGGCGCCGGAAGGAGAAGACGTGGCGAAGGCTGGCTTCCCGGAAGCCGAGCGGGATGGGTGTAATCCCCGACCTCACCTCCCCAAGTTGACATAAATGGGGAAGGAGGAGCTCACCAGGAACATAGGGCGGGACGTTGGAAAGGACGATCCTCTGCGCGGTGGCCTCGAGAGGATCCACCGGCAGGAAGGTCCCGCCCATGGTGAGCCCCTTGGCGATGGCCAGGGACACCGCCCACTCCGACCCCAGGAAGAACACAGCCTTCCCATACATTTTTGAGGTCGCGACGATGGCTGAGGGGCCGACAACCCCAGCCATGGCTTTAATGCAGGCCTTAACGGTCATAGTGGGGTGAGTGTAGCTCTTCACCCCAAGCTTTTTTGTTATAAGTTTAAAGGGTGACAGGGCAGCAGAAGCAGCGGGAGCAGCTGTGGCTGTGGCTGCCACTCCCGCATAAGTCCTAGCTGGCCCTGCCACCGGCGAAGATGCAGTCACCGTTATGGGGTGTTTTTATAAGGGCTACACTCACCCCAAGTCACAGGCCTGAAGGTGTTAATGGCCTCAGGTATTTTTTGGTCCTCTATTGAGCAGAGGGAGCTGTTTAAAATGAAGACACACCTCTCCCCTTGTTGGTTGAAATTGGGAGAGGGGCCTTCTCCCCTCTGCTCAATAGGCAATTAAAAGATGAAATGAGGTGCCTCAGAGAGAAAGGCAGAGAAAGACAAAGAGAGAGAGAGAGAGAGAGAGAGGGAGGTGGGAAGGAGGGAGGTGGCAAGGACAGTGTTGCCACTCAGGATGGTGGGTGGGTGTTGGCAGGGGTGCACTCTCCGATGGGATTTAAAAGTCTTTGATGGTGGTGGTCTTCTGGCAGGGGGAGAAGATGTCTTCACCTGGGAAAGCTGGAGATGCCCAGGCTCAGTCCTGCACCAGGTCTTAATGATGTAATGAATGGAATTAACCACTTAACCTAGGCAGCTCCAGCTGGCCCAGGTCAGGCAATAGAAGGGCTGCTTAATTAGTGGTGTGTGTGGCCTAGTTTTTAACAAGAACCACACACACACACACAGCCACCCCTTGATGTTCCGGCCTTGTTTTCTTCTTTTCTCCCCCCACCTAAAATACAAAGTCTTTGGGAGAGTGCCCCAAATAACACCCACCTGTAGATATTTTGAAAGGTGATATTCCTCCCTCCTTCCGAACAGTTGGTGCTGGTTGATACTGGTTTCTCTCCCCTCTCTCCTTCTCCTGAAGTGGAGGCCAATTTGGGGAGGCAGTAATGGGAAAGGCCTCTCCCCTGGTTGGTGTTGTTACTGGCCTCCCTTCTCCTTCTCCTCCTCTGTCCTCTCCCTCCAGGCACCTCAGTTGATATGATGATGGTGGAGGTGGAGGTGGTGGTGGTCCAGCGTTCTCCTCCTCTGCCTGGTCAGGGGACCACCACTTTAGACCACTCTTCAAGTCTCGCTGCTCCCTCTGCTCGTGCTTGCAGCTGCACAGCCAGCAATGCTGTGTTTACTGAACAGAGGGTCACTTAAGACTGAAGTACAGAAGCCTGCTATGGCTTTTTGTACAGGGGTGGTCACTGCCGGTACTGCAGTATAGAATCAGTTCTTCTCTTAAAGGTACATACACAACAATTCCTCCCCTTTTAGATAAACAGTACATAACATTCATTTAACAACTAAATAATAACTAATTACAATTACAATTTTCTCTGTACTATATACATCAACTGAAATAATCATTTATAAGTTCAGTCTTTGAGGAGGCTTCCTGATCCTGGCTGGATAGCGCCTTTCTCGAGTATCCTGTTCTTGTGGCAGAGTTGATTCTGGCTCATTGTCATTGGTTGGTTCATCAGCTTCCAATACCACTGCTTCTGAGGTAGACACAATCTGTACTTTGGGTTGATCACCAGGTGCACCTGCTCGTGGTATGGATTTGGCTTGTTCCTGTGACTCTAGAATCTGGTCAGCATGGCATCTCACGATGCTCTCTCCAACGTCCACTGTGTACATTAGTGGTCCCTGCTGTGTGCATATCGTTCCTGGCTGCCATTTTTCTGGTCGGTAGTCGCGGGCCAAGACTGGTTGCCCTATCTTGAAGCTCCTGGTTGGCTTCTCATTTATGTGCTGGAATTGCTTATCCTCAACATCTCGTCTTATGTTTGGTTTGAGCAAATCCAGGTGACATCTTAGCCTTCGGTTGAAGAACATTATGGCTGGAGCTTGGTTGGTGACTGCATGTGTCGCATTCTGGTAAGCAAACAAGAAATTATCCACCTTGTGTTGTAGTGGTATGTCGTCATTATACATTGCCGTTATGGCCTTTTTAAAGGTCTGAACAAACCTCTCAGCCAATCCATTTGTGGCTGGATGATATGGGGCAGACGTGTAATGTTTCACCCCATTATTCCTCAGAAACCTCCGGAAATCCTCGGACACAAACTGTGGCCCATTGTCGGAGCAAATCTGTTCTGGCAAGCCATTCCTGGCGAAGATGGTCCGTAGGACTGCAATAGTTTTCTCCGTGGTGGTGGAGGACATTTTGATGACCTCTGGCCATTTCGAATGGGCGTCCACAGCGATTAGGAACATTGAATCCATAAATGGACCAGCAAAATCAATGTGTACCCATTGCCATGGAGATGAGGGCCACTCCCATGGATGTCGCAGGGCCTGTGGTGGAGCGTTTTGGACCTTCTGGCATCCTGTGCATCTCTTAGTCATATCCTCAATTTCTTTATCGATTCCCGGCCACCACACAAACACCCTGGCTAGGCTCTTCATTTTTACCCCTCCCAGATGACCCTCGTGAAGCTCATTGAGCACTCTATCTCTCAACTTGGGTGGAATTACCACTCGGGATCCACACATCAAGGTCCCCCGGCACACTGACAGCTGTTCTCTCCTTGGCGAGAATGCTGGCAACAGTGAATCGCCATGTGCTGGCCATCCCTTCACCGTCAAATCATTGACCCGAGAGAGTGTCGGGTCATTTCGGGTTTCCTTCTCTATACTTGAGTTTGTAACAGGTAGACATTCGACTATAGTCGCATGGAATATCTCAACAGGGTCCACTGCAGGTGCTTCCTCTACCGTAGGCAACGGTAGGCGCGACAGCCCATCAGCGTTTCCATGCTGTTTCGTACCCTTGTACTCTATGTCGTACTGATGTGCCCGTAGAAAAAGTGACCATCTTTGCAGCCGTTGCGCCGTCATCACCGGATCACCCTTCTTTGGGTTAAAAATGGAGACCAGGGGCTGATGATCAGTCAGTAGGGTGAATTTCTGCCCGTGCAGATAGCGATTGAACTTCTTCACCCCCCACACCAGGCTGAGGGCCTCCCTGTCAATCTGGGCGTAGTTACGCTCGGCTGAGGTTAACGAGCGCAACGCAAAGGCTATTGGCCTCTCTGAACCGTCAAGGAATTTGTGTGACAGCACCGCTCCGATGCCATAGGGAGACGCATCACATGCTAACCGAATCGGTAGTGTTGGATTGTAGTGGGCCAATACTTCTTTTGAAGTGATTAGGCAATTACATTTCTGAAGGGTACGCTTACACTCATCACTCCATTTCCATGTTACTCCAGTTTGCAGTAGGGCATTTAGTGGGTGCAGAATTGTAGATAAATTCGGCAAGAACTTATGGTAATAGTTCACCAACCCGAGGAACGACCTCAGTTGCGACACATTTTCCGGTGCTGAAGACTTGACTACAGCCTCAATCTTGTCCGGCGACTTATGCAACCCTTCCTCATCAATCATGTGGCCACAATACAAGATTTGTCTCCTGAAGAACTTGCATTTGGGGCAGTTGGCTCGTAGCCCATATTCCTGTAATCTAGTGAGCACCTGCTCCAGGTTGGCAAGGTGTTCACTGTCATTTTCGCCCGTAACCAGGATGTCGTCCAAATAACACTGGGTCCCCGGGATCCCTTGCAGGACTTGTTCCATCACCCTCTGCCAAATAGCCGCGGCTGATGCTACCCCGAATACCAGTCGATTGCACTGGTAAAAGCCTTTGTGAGTGTTTATCGTGAGGTATTTCCTAGATGCTTCTTCCACCTCCATTTGTAGATACGCTTGGGCCAGATCAATCTTTGTAAAGCGTTTCCCTCCAGATAGTGAGGTGAAAATATCTTCTATCCGTGGAAGTGGATATTGTACTGTGTGCAGGACTGGGTTCACAGTTACCTTGAAGTCCCCACAGATGCGAGCCTTCTTCAGTTCCCCAGGCGTGCTGCTCAATGATTTCTTCATTACAGGAACGATGGGTGTGGCCCACTCGCTCCAGTCCACCTTGGACAGCACACCCGAACGCTCCAGACTCTCCAGCTCTGCTTCAACGGCTGGGCGGATCGCGTAAGGTACCGGTCTGGGCTTAAAAAATTTTGGGTTTGCGTTATCTTCGATTGTTATCATTGCCGTTACTCCTTTTAGAGTCCCAAGTCCTTGTTGGAACACCTCTTTTGCGTCAGTTAGAATTTTTGACTGTCGTCCAGGTGTGACGTCATCATCCTTTTTATCAGTCACAGTTAGCGCCTGAATGGAATGCCAATCCAATTGTATTTTTTGGATCCATTCACGTCCCAATAATGGTGGTCCTCCATCTGGTAGTACATATAGATACAGTTTCTGTGTTTCCTTGCCGTTGTATTCAACTGGCACCCTTATTTTTCCTCTGGGGTAGACTTTTTGCCCCATGTATGTCTTCAATACAATGGACGTGTCCTTCAAGGGTATGTGTGAGAATAGCCGCTCATAGTCTCGTCGATTCATGACAGTTAGGGCTGATCCTGTGTCCAATTGCATCTTTACTGGGAACCCTGCTATCATGAGGGTGACCCAAATGGTTCGGTGATCCTTCTTTGCGATCACGTTGTGTAACTTTAGACAACTTAGTCTCCTGCTCCCGGAGTCCTTATCACTCTCCTGATATTCCGAACTACTGTCTGTCAATTTCTTTACTTTCTTGTACTTTTCCTTAGTAGTTCTTGTAGTGTTGGTTTTCTTTCCCGACCTGCAGAATCTTGCTATGTGTCCCTTTTTCCACATTGCCTGCATACTTTGTCCTTAAACCAGCAGTCCTTCTGATCATGGGTTGTTCTGCCGCAGCGATAGCACTTTTCTGCTCCATACGCCATTTCGTTAGCGCTGTATTCTTGTGGTTTCTGTTGTATTTCCGCAGCTCCCCGTGCTGCTGCTTCGTAGGATACTGCCACGCTGAAAGCCTGTTCTAGCATCAGGTCCTTTTCCGAAAGTAGTCGTTTCTGGGTTCCTTCACTCTGGAGCTTGCAGACAAACTTATCCCGTAAGGTGTCTGCCAGTCCTGCTCCGAACTGGCAGTGCTTCGATAACTTGTGTAGTTCCGTAAGATAGTCAGCATTGCTCTCATCTTTGTGCTGGTTTCTTTTATGGAACTTGAATCTTTCTGCTATCAGCAGCGGTGTAGGGTTTAGGTGTTCCTGTAAGATATTAACAATATCTTCAAAACTTTTCTCCATTGGTTTAGCTGGGGTAATTAAATTCCGCAATAGGCCGTACGTTCTCGCGCCCATCAAATTTAATAATACCGACGCCTTCTTTCCATCGGCCACCTCATTTGCCTTGCAGTACACTTCAATTCTTTCCACATACGTGGTCCAGTCTTCTACCTCATTGTCGAAAGCAGTGATACTGCCACTTTTCGGCATCTTGGGTGATTTAAAATGGCGCCTCCCGCGCTTTTCCTTCTTCCCCAATGGAATAAAATGGCGCCTCCCGCGCTTTTCCTTCTTCCCCTTGCTGCCACGCTGCTCCTCGCATTCTGCAGGGTAATGGTGGCGACCCGCGGCTTCGGCGCATCTCACTTTTCCTTCCCCTTGTTTTATTTTCGCTACGCTGCCCGGTTCTTGAGCACCGACCGCGCCCTGTGCGCTCCACCCTCTCTCTCTCTCTTTCCTCCCGACGACGCTGCATGGCCCCTTTGCAGAGCCGCTCGATCGAGCTCGAGCCCGCCACAGTCCGGAAGGGTCAGCGCACTACCTGCTACCAGCACGATTTGCTGGAACACCTTGACTGGGGAGCCAAGCCCAGCTCTCCACAGCCTCTCCTGCAACTCTCCGAACTCCGATGGATCCTTGGGCGGTTGCCCGCGGTCGACGCCCGTTGTTCTGACGTCGACCTCCAAGAAGCTTATTCTCAGGGAAAGATCCCCGTGAGGTGATGCAGTACTGCAGGTGAGTTCGAACCTGTTCGTCGCCAATGTCATGTCCGAGTATAAATAATACACGGACTGCAGGAGAACAATAATAACAGGTATTTACTGAACAGAGGGTAACTTAAAACTGAAGTACAGAAGCCTGCTATGGCTTTATATACAGGGGTGGTCACTGCCGGTACTGCAGTATAGAATCAGTTCTTCTCTTAAAGGTACATACACAACAGCGGCCATTCAGCTTTCTGTTCTGGAGAGATCTCTAAATCAGCCTGAGAGGAAGGAATTAACTTGGAGTACAGATTGTCTGTGTTTGACAGCTTCAAAGAGCTGTCAAACGCTGATATTTCATCTGTCAAAAGCTCTTGACAGATGAAACGTCAATCTGTGACGTCACCTGTTGCCGGGTGGCCCTCAATTGGCCTGCTGATCCCGTTGGGTGGGCTCAACAAGGTCAATCAAGTGAAAATCGCGTGGGTTGGCCACAACTTGATGGAGGCGGGACTACAACCCGAAAGTTGTAGTCCCGCCTCCTACATGCCTCCAGTATCAAGATCCAGCCCATAGAGTGCAAAAGTGTGGAAATTATGATGAACCTGTATAAAACACTGGTTCGACCCCAGCTGGAGTACTGTGTTCAATTCTGGACACCGCACTTTAGGAAGGATGTGAAGGCCTCAGAGAGGGTGCAGAAAAGATTTATGGGAATTATTCTGGGAATGAGGGACTTCAGTTACGTTGATAGATAGGAGAATCTGGGGTTGTTCACCTTGGAGGGGTCTGGACAGAGTAAATAGAGGGAAACTGTTCCCATTGGCAGAAGCATCAAGAACCAGAGGACACAGATTTAAGGTGATTGGCAAAAGAACCAAAGGTGTACGTAAGAAAAAACTTTTTTATGCAGCGAGTGGTTAAGATCTGGAATACACTGCCTGAAAGGGTGTTGGAGGCAGATTCAATCACGGCTTTCAAAAGGGAGTTGGATAAGTATCTGAAAGAAAGAGATTTGCAGGGCTACGGGGAAAGGGCAGAGGAGTGGGACTAGCTGAAGTGCTCTTGCAGAGAGCTGGCACCGGCTTAATGGGCCGAATGACCTTCTTCTGTGCTGTAACCATTCTATGATTCTATGGGGTTTTTCTCGTTTCATGTCTGGGTCTGTTTTGGACTAATTGATAGAGAATGATTGCTATTAGTCAACAACTCCATTATTGTTATATCATCTGTCTACCAGGATAGTAGAAGGTGAACTAGATGGACCGTGGTCTTCCTATTCCTAGCAATTCCCATGTTCCTAGTTGTTTGGCAGCTAAAGCCCAAAACAAGATCCAGTGTAATGTTATTTTGCTCCTTTTAAGGACAAGGAGGATCCTGTAGAGGCAGAGAATAGTACTAGTAGTTGAAGGAATTAAAAAGATAACAAGGTCTTCTGTTTGTTATCCTGGGTGCTCTATGTTACTTTACCTCGATATTAGGGCAAATGAAAACACTCTCAATGATATATGTAATGATCAGTAACATGTCATTCTAGAATGGTACACTAGGTGGAGCTGTATGTTTAGTAGTGGGGCTACCCACAAGGCAGTAGTCAAGATGAATGCCTGTATACTAGTCCACATGGTTGAATAAATGACTAGCTCAAGCTAGCTGTTCATAATGAAAACGTCTATTTATTTATGAACATAACATGGTACCAGGATTGGTAATATCTGCTGAATATTGTGAAACGTGACATGGAGAATTTGAAGCCACCGGAGGGTTTGAAACTCACGGGGAATGTCGACTGCAATTGGCGGACTTTCAAACAACAATTCGAACTCTACATTGCTGCCATCAGGTTCGGTACGAAGCCAGACGCAAGGAAAATAGCATTACTGCTCACGGTTGCAGGCCCGCAGGTAATAGAAGTATTTAATAAGTTTGTATTTGATCAAGAGGAGGACAGAGAAAAAATGGATGATGTGCTAAAGAAGTTTGATACACATTGTTCTCCCAAAAAGAACGAGACCTATGAGAGGTACGTGTTCCGTTCACGGACACAGCAGCAAAATGAGACTTTTGATAGCTTTGTGACTGATCTGAAACTGAAAGCACAGACATGTAATTTCTCTGAACTGAAATCATCCATGATTCGTGACCAGATTGTGTTTGGTATTCATGATAAAAAGGTCAGGGAACGTTTGTTGAGAGAAACCGAACTAACATTGGAGGATGCTGTGAAAATATGCCATGCCAGTGAGCTAGCTCGGCAGCACGCAAAGACTTTCAGTGAAATTAATAATGATGCGACTGTAATGAGTGACTGTGCTGCTGTCGGTGCTGTGTCCTACAAAGGGAAGAAACATGGGCAGAACAGAAATGCAAAGCAATCGGAGGATGAAATTTTTAATTGTAAACGCTGTGGTTACCAGCACCAGTCAAGACAATGCCCAGCGTTTGGGAAAATGTGCACAAAATGTAATGGAAAGAATCACTTTGCCAAACAATGCTTTTCAAAAGTGAAAACAAAGAAAGGGCAACAAGTCAATGTGATTGAGGACACTGATTTAAGTGAGACATTTTTTGTAGGAATGGTGTCATGTGACAATATCAAAAAGGATACAGAAAATGTGTAGCCCTCAGGAATGGACAATGCTGAACATAAAGTGAATGCAGTAAAAGAGGACAAATGGATGATGCCACTGCCCCCAGGAATGGACAATGCTGAACATAAGGTGAATGCAGTAAAAGAGGACAAATGGATGAAGCCACTGCAGGTAAATGGAGCATTAGTTACATTGAAACTAGACACTGGGGCAAAAGCAAACTTAATCAGTATGAGTGACATTAAAAATATGAAAGAAAAGCTCAAAATACAGAAAAAGTCAGTACTACTGAAGAACTACAATGGACAGAAAATAGATAGCTTAGGTGTATGCAGACTTAAAGTGACAGTCAAAGACAAAGTGCATCATCTCATGTTTTCTGTTGTGGCTGAAGGACTTGGTGACAAAGCTTGTGAGGACTTAGAACTGGTCAAGAGTGTCTACCGTATAAACTGTGCCATAAGCAGACCAGATGACTCGGTGGATTCTGTAGTGAGTAATTTCCAGGATGTGTTCAAAGGATTTGGAGTTCTACCATTCACTTACAAGATCCAGCTAAAGGAGGATGCTCAGCCAGTGGTACATGCTCCACGGAGAGTTCCAGCACCCCTGCGTGACCAGCTCAAGAAAGAACTGGACAGAATGACCACTCTAGGAGTCATCAGGAAAGTCGAAGAGCCAACAGACTGGGTTAGCTCCATGCTCCATGGTATGTGTAAAGAAAAAGAACAATGATCTAAGAGTATGCATGGATCCAAAGGACTTAAATGCAAACATAAAACGTGAACACTACCAGATTCCCAAGCGAGAAGAAATCACCAGTGAAATGTCAGGTGCCAGATACTTCACAAAGCTCGGTGCCTCACAAGGATTTTGGCAACTAAAACTGGATGAAGAGAGCACCAAATACTCTACCTTCAACACACCATTTGGCAGGTATTGTTTCTTCAGAATGCCTTTCGGGATAATATCTGCATCTGAAATCTTTCATAGAGCGATGGAACACATAATTGAAGGTCTGGAAGGAGTTTGGGTCTATGTTGATGACATCATCATCTGGGGCTCCACACTGAAAGAACACAATGAGAGACTGACTAAAGTGCTACAGAGCATACGCCGGAATGGACTGAAGCTCAACAAAGCCAAGTGTCAATTTGGCATCCAGGAAGTCACTTTCCTAGGAGATAATCTATCTGGTAAAGGAATAGAGCCAGATATGGAAAAAGTAAACGCCATACTCAACATGCCCCGACCCACTGACAAAAAAGGAGTGCTACGCATCATGGGGATGATAAACTTCATTGGAAAGTTCATTCCTAACTTGTCAGCCAAGACAGCCTGTTTGCGAGACCTGCTACATAAAACAAATGAGTTCGCATGGACAGAAAGACATGAACAAGAGTGGATGAACCTCAAAACAGTGCTGACAACCACACCTGTACTCATCTTCTTTGACCCAACAAAGAGAATCAAAGTGTCAATGGATGCATCAAAAGATGGCCTAGGCGCGGTCTTGCTACAAGCAGAGGGTGAAGATTGGAAGCCTGTTGCCTATGCCTCCAGGTCTATGACTGACTCTGAGTGTCGATACGCCCAGATTGAAAAGGAATGTCTAGGCTTGGTAGTTGGACTAGAAAAGTTCCATGGCTACATATATGGACTTCCCACCTTCACAATTGAGACAGACTACTGTCCACTGGTTACCATCATAAAAAAAATCTGAATGAGATGTCTCCAAGGATTCAACGACTCATGATGAAGCTGCAAAGATATGACTTTGAACTGATCTACACACCAGGCAAACACATAGTGTTAGCAGATGCACTATCCCGAGCACCCACAATGAGTCATGTGAGCTCTACTGAGGAAGACGTGGATGTTCATGTGAGTATGGTCACTGCTGTGCTGCCCGTGTCAGACACAAAATCAAAGCAAATAGCAGAAGAAACAGTAAAAGATACAGTGTTACAAACAATAATAGAGAACATTCATCATGGTTGGCCAAAAGGTTCCTGTCCAAAGTACTATCACATCAGGCCAGAGTTGAGTGTCGCAAGTGGACTATTACTAAAACAGAACAGAATAGTCATTCCACAGGCTCTCCGTCAATACATGCTCAAAAGGATTCATGAGGGACACCTCGGAATTGAAAAATGCAAAAGGAGAGCAAGAGACACTGTTTATTGGCCTGGCATAAATACGGACATTGAGAACATGATAGGCATATGTGAGACATGTCAGAAACACCAAAACAAACAAGCAAAGGAACCAATGATAGTAGCTGACTTACCAACAGCACCATGGCAAAAGGTTGGTATGGACCTCTTTCATTTGAATGGTAAAGACTATCTAATAGTGATCGACTACTATTCTAACTATCCTGAGATGGCGCTGCTCTCAAGCACATCAGCAAGCAGTGTCATAATGCATGTTAAATCCATCTTCGCCAGACATGGAATTCCCAGGATTGCCGTTAGCGACAATGGTCCGTGCTTCAACTGTAAGGAGTGGCAACAGTTTGCAGCACATTATGACTTTCAACACATCACATCCAGTCCTCTGTATGCTCAGTCGAATGGTAAGGCAGAGAAAGGTGTTCAAGTTCTCAAACAGCTACTGAAGAAAGCAACAGAAAGCAAGCCTGATCCTTATCTCGCCCTGCTGAGCTACCAAGCCTCCCCTTTAGACTGTGGTTCTTCACCTGCTGAACTCCTAATGGGTCGCAAGTTGCGCACCACACTACCCTGCTGTGCAAAAGAAAAGCAGAGTAAGGAACTAAGACAGAGACTTCAACTGTTAAAGCTGAAACAGAAATCACACTATGACAAGTCATCCAAAACTCTGAAACTATTGACAAGGGATGCTGTTGTCAGGATTGAGGATCCAAATGCATGGAACAGGAAAGCTACAGTTCTTGAGGAAGTAGGACCAAGGTCATACACTGCTAGAACTGAGGATGGACAGATTCTCAGGAGGAACCGCTGTTCCCTCCTGAAAACACAAGAAACTATCCAAGAGCAAATCGATGACAATGCCGCCACTGAATCTTGTGACTCACCACCAGAACAATCTAACACAAACACACATACAGGCTCTCATGAAAACACATCAGACTTTCCTGTGCTGAGAAGATCCACACGTGAAGTAAAAAAGCCTGATAGACTTAATCTTTGAGTACAAAGAAAACTATAATAAAAGAATGAAAAGCTTAGAGCTCATAAACTAAAGCTTTGAAAATGTGTTGACTGTTGAAGATGTTTATGTCGTTATGATTGATTGATATTGATTTTGTTTAACCTCTAAGGAAGGGGGATGTAATGATCAGTAACATGTCATTCTAGAATGGTACACTAGGTGGAGCTGTATGTTTAGTAGTGGGGCTACCCACAAGGCAGTAGTCAAGATGGATGCCTGTATACTAGTCCACATGGCTGAATAAATGACTAGCTCAAGCTAGCTGTTCATAATGAAAACATCTATTTATTTATGAACATAACAATATAGGGAGCAAGTGCTAAGCTAAGAAAATAGCCTGAAACATGGATGTCAAAAATATCTTGAGTGAAAAAGGTAAAAGAAACCCAAAAATATTGCAGTTCCTAATATTCCTCCCAGTATTGAATGTGGATTAACACTGGTTAATGCAAAAAACCATCATTAATGTTTTTAATTTGGCTGGTCCAGTTAAAGGCAATTGTGCAAATTTGCTCATGCTTGTCTGGCATTGTCTTAATGATGACAAAAAAAATAGCAGGGAGCGTTCACAGAGGTCAAGTCGGAGCTGCCCAGGAGACGTCAAAAAGAGCTGTTTCAGTCCAGCTGCAATAGTTTATCATTTGTTAGTCATGTTGGCAAAGGAGAAGGAGGAGGAGCAGCAGCTTCAGTGAAGTGCCAGGAAGGTCTCAGGCCATAGAAGGAGGATCACTAGGCCCCAAGCAATGTATCTGCTGCAGGCAGTAAAACTGCTACAGCCTCACCAAGGTGCCATGTGTGAAGAGGTTACAACCTACAAATGACCGTGAATGATGTTGGTATACAAATGCTCAACATATATAAAACAACAACAACTTGCATTTAACATAGGGAAACATCCCAAGAAAAGGTAAAAAGGAACCGATGCTGAGTCATGGTGGCAGAGCTAGGAGGTGACTGAAAACTTGGCTGAAAAGATGGATTTTAAGAATACTTTTAACGGTATACAGGGCAGAGAGATGTGGTTGGTGGAGTGGGCGGTGGTTTAGAGAGGGAGTTTCAGAGAATGAGGCCAAGGTGGGGTGGAGCAAATGGGGCTACACAGAAGGCCATGGTTGGAGAACTGAAGAATACAGGAGAGGATGTAAGGTTAGAGGAGGTTGGAGAGATAGACTAGGGTGAGGCCATAGAGAGATTTAAATGCAGTGCGTTAGGGAACAGGGAGCTGGTGTAGATCAGTAAGGATAGTGTTGATGGGCAAGCAGCGCTTAGTGTAGGACAGGATATGGACAACAGTGTTTGAACGAATTGAAATTTATGGAGCAAGGAGAATGGAAGGCTGGCAAGGAAGACTTTAGAGAAATAGGGTCTCGATGTGAGCAGAGCATGAACATAGGTTTCAGCAACAATGTAGTTGGCGAAGGCTGGTGATATTGTGGAGGTGGAAGTAAGCACTCCTGTTGATGGATAGGACGGAGGGCTAGAAACTCAACTGTGGGTCCAATAGGATGCCAAGGTTTCACACAGCTGATTTGATGAGTTAATGGCGGAGTATAGTGTGCTATTAGGATCACAGATATTCTCACTGTAATTTCAAGTATTCATGCAAGGAACATTGAAACTTCACTCTAGTGCAGCTATTGTCATGTTTTGTTTCCACCTACTAACTTGAAAACTGGATTGAATTCTCTCATTCTTGTCTCATTCGCCTTCTCCCATCTCATTCCCTCTTTCTCACATTCCCTCTCTCTCAATTCCTCTCTCTCATTCCTTGTTGCTTTTTCTATTATTCACTCTCTGCCCCTCTCTTATTCTTTCTCACACACAGGGGCTTTTTAAAATTCGAGTGGTGTCTACACTCCAGGAAACTGGCTTGTTTTGTATCTCAGACATCAGTAGCATGCTGAAAGTTTGAGATTGTGGTAGCAACAGTGTTGCTTCCTGTTTGCTCCTTAGCCAGGCTCCCGACTGGTTGATTGTTTAACAGCTGAGTCTGCCTAGCAGGATATGGTTGTGCATTCAGACTAAAATAAGATGAATCAGAGTAATTCCACAAAAAATATGAACAGGTTAATGTATTTACCTTATGGCAGGACCATTTCAAAATCATCATTGGGCATGAAATTTGTGGCCTTAGTGCCACTCCGTAGCGTCATTAAATGGCGCTAAAACGGTGGCCGCCGCTCTTTTGCCAGCTGCTGGTCGTTTTTGTCCTTACCTTTGCGCTGCCGGTATCTGGCAGCGCAAAATGGACAAAATGGCAGCGCTGTGACATAAATCGGCATGCAATGCCAACTTTACGTCACAAGCGCAAACTTCGACCCTAGTGCTGAATTCAGTGCTGGGTCCTAAGCAAGCCAGGTTAACCTGGCGTGCAAGCAGGCTGACAGTGGCGATGGCCGATGTCTGCACCACTTAAAGGAATGCACACATCGTTCAGTTAAGTTTGGATTTAAGGTCTTGGACTCGTTTTTTTTAATTTTATTGAAGTGGTGGCTTGCTGCAATAGATGTGAAAAGTTTTTTAAGTGTATAGGGAGTGCTGCTGGATGCTTGCTCGGATGGTAAATGAAGACCTTTGAGAAGACATCCGTGCAGAGTAAAACAGGTCGATATGCTGCCTGACCAGCTGAGTATTTCCAGCATTTTATGCTGTCATTGCACATTTACAGCATCCGCTTGCAGGGGGAAGAGGAAGACACAGAAGAGGAGGAAGCCAAAGAGAAGGAAGCAGAAGAGGAGGAATCAGACGGAAGGATGCATCCCAGACAGCCCCTTTGTGGCAAGGATATCCGGGATGGAATCATCCGCCTGTGGTCCCAGTGACCACGACCCCAATTCCCCTTTCAACATTAGTCCCACACCTTACCTTACCTTCCCTCTGTTACTGACCATCACAACGTCCTCTTGGCTATGATGCTGAAATAAAAGCCACCACAAAGCAAACTTTCCAATCTACCTATATACATCTATCCATCCAATGTGATAAAGAAATCAACTCCTCACCCATATGCATTCTCTTAGTGACTGTCTTGTGTGTGACTTTGCCTATCCTACTGATGTCACACAGTGCTACTCAGTGGCTGCAGCATGGCTGGTGAAAGGCTGCTGACTTTCAGTGGGGGACACTGCAAACATCCTTGCTGGTTGACCTTGAGAACCTGGTGGCTGGGAGTGTCAAATCAATCTTCTTGTTCTTCTTCACGCTCATCTCCCTCTTCTTGGTCACTGACTGGCTGGGCAGGCTGCATTTCTTAGATGTGTGATCTGAGGAAGGCACAAGGGTGGAGTTATGGTGATGGGAGGGTGGGAAAACAAGATGTGCATGCCAGAAGGAAAGTAGCCCCACTGCTGGCCAAAT
Organism: Somniosus microcephalus; assembly: GCF_052327205.1. Taxonomy (NCBI): domain Eukaryota; kingdom Metazoa; phylum Chordata; class Chondrichthyes; order Squaliformes; family Somniosidae; genus Somniosus; species Somniosus microcephalus. Next base: position 179,121,053 of record NC_140993.1, on the reverse strand, counting down.
GTTCAGCCATGCCCCTGCCAAGAATGGCCTGCACCGTCTCCTCCAAGGGGGTGAGGTGAGGCTAGGAATGGGAGATGTGCCTCATGATTGGTGCAGATTGTTGGTAGGTGAGTGATTGGGGGTGGGGGTCATGCATTGAGCAGTGTGTGACGCTAGTGGTGCAGTTGGTAGAAGACAGCTTTTGAAGATGCATTCACTGACCTTGACCACTGGTCTGAGGTCATGAAGCTTCTTTGGGCACTGGAGCCAGGTGGTGGGGGTGACACTACTGGCAGTGACGGCATCGGTGATGTGGTTCCACATCATTCTTTCTGGAGGGCCTCCTGGCCCCTGTGGGTAGAGGGCCCGTTTTGCAGTGTTGAACCCCTGCACAAAGCTGGAGTGCTGCGTGCAAGATGCTGGGTGCCCCTTCCATGGCTTGTTGAGCCATTTGTGGTAGTGCTGAAGCATTTTTCCCATTTTTTGAGGTTAGGAAGGGAATTCATCTTTAAGAGCTGAATATTCACATTTGGGACTTTTTAAATGTTAAATATTTTTTAGAAGGCAGAAAGGCTGAAAACCGCATTGTTTCTCGTCATTTTAATTTGTATTGCTTCAGTGTGCATGGCCCCTTTCATTCTCAGACCTCTTCATTGCCCACAATTTCTTGTGAGCGCCAGTCTCACTTCCAGAGGCTGTAGGCAGCTGCAATGCTGCACCTGCACACAAACTTTGGGTGGGATGCTTCCAGCAACATCACCAGGACAGCGTTGCATGGCAGGTAAGCGCTGTGCCAACCATCTTCATCCCCCCAGATAAACTTTGTTCCGTTAGCATTGCAGCCATTTTCAGCAGCCGTTAACTCCAGTTGCTGGTGTCCGGCGACTTTACTGGCTAAAACTAATTTCTCCCCCATTACGTTTCCGAGCTGCACTTGTCCCCATTAAAAAAAAGTTTTGACTGTCAACATTTCATACAAGCATGAGATGGCTTGTGTTGTGTATGTACCTTTAAGGGAATAACTGGTCTTAGACTGCAGTACCGGCAGTGAACACCCCTGTATAAAAGGCCCTAGCAGGCTTCTGTATTTCAGTCTGACGTTGCCTCCTGTTCAGTAAAGTATCTGTTAACCTGTTCTCCCGAAGTCCGTGTATTATTGAGGCGCGGACTTTACAGTGGCGACGAGTACGTTCGAACTCACCTGTAGTGTGGCATCATCTCACGGGGATCTCGCCCTGACAGGAGGGTTCTGGAAGGTCGTAGTCTGAGCAACGGGCGTCGACCGAGGGCAACCGCCCAAAGACTTCATCGGTGTTCGGAGAATTGCGGGAGAGACTGTGGAGAGCTGTGCTTGGCTCCCCAGTTAAGGTGTTCCAGCAAATCGTGCTGGTAGCAGGTAGCGCGCTGACCCTTCTGGACTGCGGCGGGCTCAAGCTCGATCGAGCGGCTCTACAAAACGGGCCGCACAGCGTCGCCGGGAAAAGAAAATAAGAGAGAGAGAGGGTGGAGCGCACAGGGCACGGTCGGTGCTCAAGAACAAGGCAGCGGAGAGAAACTAAACGGGGGGAAGGAAAGCAAGACGCGCCGAAGCTGCGGGTCGCCGCCATTACCTCGTAGAACGCTAGGAGCAGCGTGGCAGCAAGGGGAAGAAGCAAAAGCGCGGGAGGCGCCATTTTATCCCGTTGGGGAAGAAGCAAAAGCGCGGGAGGCGCCATTTTATTCCATTGGGGAAGAAGCAAAAGCGCGGGAGGCACCATTTTAAATCACCCAAGATGCCGAAAAGTGGCAGTATCACTGCTTTCGACAACGAGGTAGAAGACTGGACCATGTATGTGGAAAGAATTGAAGTGTACTGCAAGGCAAATGAGGTGGCCGATGGAAAGAGGGCGTCGGTATTATTAAATCTGATGGGTGCGAGTACGTACGGCCTATTGCGGAATTTAATTACCCCAGCTAAACCAATGGAGAAAAGTTTTGAGGAGATTGTTCATATCTTACAGGAACATCTAAGCCCTACACCACTGCTGATAGCAGAAAGATTCAAGTTCCATAAAAGAAACCAGCACAAAGATGAGAGCAATGCTGACTATCTTACGGAACTACGCAAGTTATCGAAGCACTGCCAGTTCGGAGCATGACTGGCAGACACCTTACGGGATAAGTTTATCTGCGGGCTCCAGAGTGAAGGAACCCAGAAACGACTACTTTCGGAAAAGGACCTGACGCTAGAACAGGCTTTCAGCGTGGCAGTATCCTATGAAGCAGCAGCACGGGGAGCTGCGGAAATACAACAGAAACCACAAGAATACAGCGCTAACGAAATGGCGTATGGAGCAGAAAAGTGCTATCGCTGCGGCAGAACAACCCATGATCAGAAGGACTGCTGGTTTAAAGACAAAATATGCAGGCAATGCGGAAAAATGGGACATATAGCAAGAGTCTGCAGGTCGGGAAAGAAAACCAACACGAGAAGAACTACTAAGGAACAGTACAGGAAAGTAAAGAAACTGACAGACAGTAGTTCAGAAGGTCAGGAGAGTGATAAGGACTCCGGGAGCAGGAGACTAAGTTGTTTAAAGTTACACAACGTGATCGCAAAGGAAGATCACCGAACCATTTGGCTCACCCTCATGATAGCAGGGTCCCCAATAAAGATGGAACTGTACACAGGATCAGCCCTAACTGTCATGAATCGACGAGACTATGAGAGGCTATTCTCACACATACCCTTAAAGGACACGTCCATTGTATTGAAGACATACACGGGGCAAAAGGTCTACCCCAGAGGAAAAATAAGTGTGCCAGTTAAATATAACGGAAAGGAAACACAGAAACTATACATGTATATACTACGAGATGGAGGACCACCATTATTGGGACGTGAATGGATCCGAAAAATACAATTGGATTGGCATTCCATTCTGGCACTAACTGTGACTGACAAAAAGGATGATGACGTCACACCTGGACGTCTGTCACAAATTCTATCTGACGCGGAAGAGGTGTTCCAACAAGGACTTGGGACTCTAAAAGGAGTAAAGGCAACCATAAAGATTGAGGATAACGCAACCCCAAAATTTTTCAAGGCCAGACCGGTGCCATACGCGATCCGCCCAGCCATTGAAGCTGAACTGGAGAGTCTGGAGCATTTGGGGGTGCTGTCTAAGGTGGACTGGAGCGAGTGGGCCACACCCATCATTCCTGTAATGAAGAAAGCATTGAGCAGCATGCCTGGGGATCCAAGGAAGGTTCACATCTGTGGGGACTTCAAGGTGACTGTGAACCCAGTCCTGCACACAGTACAGTATCCACTTCCGCGGATAGAAGATATTTTCGCCTCACTATCTGGAGGGAAACGTTTTACAAAGATTGATCTGGCTCAAGCGTATCTACAAATGGAGGTGGAAGAAGCATCTAGGAAATACCTCATGATAAACACTCACAAAGGCCTTTACCAGTACAATCGACTGGTATTCGGGGTAGCATCGGCCCCGGCTATTTGGCAGAGAGCTATGGAACAAGTCCTGCAAAGGATTCCGGGGACGCAGTGTTATTTGGACGACATCCTGGTTACGGGCGAGAATGACAATGAACACCTTGCCAACCTGGAACAGGTGCTCACGAGATTGCATGAATATGGGCTACGAGCCGACCGCCCCAAATGCGACTTCTTCAGGAGACAAATCTCGTATTGTGGCCAAATGATTGATGAGGAAGGGTTGCATAAGTCGCCGGACAAGATTGAAGCTATAGTCAAGGCTCCAGCACCGAAAAATGTGTCGCGACTGAGGTCGTTCCTCGGGTTGGTGAACTACTAGCATAAGTTCTTGCCGAATTTATCTACAATTCTGCACCCACTGAACGCCCTGCTTCAAACTGGTGTAACATGGAAATGGAGTGATGAGTGTAAGCGTGCCTTTCAGGAATGTAAATGCCTAATCACTTCAAAAGAAGTATTGGCCCACTACAACCCAACACTACCGATTCGGTTGGCATGTGATGCGTCACCTTACGGCATTGGAGCGGTACTGTCACACAAATTCCGTGACGGTTCAGAGAGGCCAATAGCCTTTGCATCGCGCTCGCTAACCTCAGCCGAGCGTAACTACGCCCAGATTGACAGGGAGGCCCACAGCCTGGTGTGGGGGGTGAAGAAGTTCAATCGCTATCTGCACGGGCAGAAATTCACCCTACTGACTGATCATCAGCCCCTGGTCTCAATTTTTAACCCAAAGAAGGGCATTCCGGTGATGACGGCGCAACGGCTGCAAAGATGGTCACTTTTTCTAGGGGCACATCAGTACGACATAGAGTACAAAGGTACGAAACAGCATGGAAACGCTGATGGGCTGTCGCACCTACCGTTGCCTACGGCGGAAGAAGCACCTGCAGTGGACCCTGTGGCGATATTCCATGCAACCATAGTCGAATGTTTGCCTGTTACAAACGCAAGTATTGAGAAGGAAACCCGAAATGACCCGACACTCTCTCGGGTCTATGATTTGACGGTGAAGGGATGGCCAGCATATGGCGACTCACTGTTGCGAGCATTCTCGCCAAGGAGAGAACAGCTGTCAGTGTGCCGGGGGACCTTGATGTGTGGATCCCGAGTGGTAATTCCACCCTAGTTGAGAGATAGAGTGCTCAATGAGCTTCACGAGGGTCATCTGGGAGGGATAAAAATGAAGAGCCTAGCCAGGGCGTTTGTGTGGTGGCCGGGAATCGATAAAGAAATCGAGGATATGACCAAGAGATGCACAGGATGCCAGAAGGTCCAAAACGCTCCACCACAGGCCCCGCTACATTCATGGGAGTGGCCCTCATCTTCATGGCAACGGGTACACATTGATTTTGCTAGTCCATTTATGGACTCAATGGCCTAGAAATTCAGTTCTGACGCTATTGCGGCGCTAAAGTCGGGCGCTCGTCAAATTGAGAGCCCGCCGGAAAGTGCAGGTGAGCTCGCCGAAATTCAGTAGATTTGGCCAACTTTTTGGTCGAGCGCTGCACAAGGCGTTGGAACCCTGTGTTCAGGCGCTAATCCGGCGATGCAGCCTAATAACGCCGATTCCGGGCGCAGCGCAGGTGCGATCATGTGGTGAGTGTCAGCAGACACCCTGACGCCGGCCAGCTCTTAAAGGGGGAAGGGTCAACTTTGACTGCAGCCACGCCCTGCATGCTGTAGCCCTGCAACTAGGCCTCAGGAGTGGTTGTGTGGCATATCAACGCCTGGAGGACATGGAGAGGGCCCGTGAAAGAGCCGAACGCTTCTCTGAGCATGCGCTGGGTGTGCTCCTTCATGGGGTGCGCAAAAGAAGGCGGGTCGTTTGCCCGGCTAGTGGCAGGAAGGCTCCCAGGAGCCAGTTCAGGGAGGCCTGGACCAAAATTGCCCGGAGGGTCTCCTCCAGCTCAGATGTTCCCAGGAGTGCGGACCAGTGCCGCAAGAAATACAACGACCTATGTCGGCTGGTCAAGGTGAGTACCCTTTCCAATGTCCCCCTCATCCTTGCATGTGCACCTCCCATTAGGGCCAAAGGGACATCCAAGGTCTAATGGCCAGCCCTGCTGCCGCTGCAATGGCACTTGCATGTTAATCAAGAGCTCTTTCTGCACTTACCACACTGTGCAAGCTATTCCACCATGGGAGGCCTCACACAGAGCTACAGGGCACCACACTGTGCAAGCTATTCCACCATGGGAGGCCTCACACACAGCTACAGGGCACCACACTGTGCAAGCTATTCCACCATGGCAGGCCTCACACACAGCTACAGGGCACCACACTGTACTTAGACGCCCTCCTTTCTCTTGCAGGCCAAGCTGGCGAGGAACGCCAGGAGCCTCCGTGTCACTGGTGGAGGCCCTCGCGAGTTCCAGGAGCTGACGCCTCTGGAAGAGAGGGTGGCCCGACTGCTGCGGCACCCGGTGATTGGGCCTGTGGCGATCGGCGACGCCGACCCTATACTGGAGCCCACTGGTAAGGACAGGACCGGCTGCACCTCTATCCTTGCCCTCGCGCATCAGATCTACATCCTTCCCCAGTGGCCGATAAATGCGCATAATGCACCAGTGCGGCCTCCCTCGCTGTCGGCCTGTCCTCACTCTAAAGCTACACTTGTGCCTTCCTGCTTTCAGCTGGTGAGGAGGAGGTGCTCCCTGAAGCCCACACAGCCAGGCCCTCGGAGGAGGAGGACGTGGAGGAGCAGCAGGAAGGCGCCACCTCGGGGGAACCCTCCTCCGCTCCAGGACATGCCAATGAAGGGGATACGTCTGGCGTGCCGGAGAGCCAGGGGGAGGCGGGGGAGGGGAGCCCCGAACCTGGTCCCAGTGGCATGGACGCCCGCGGCAAGGCTCCGGCGGCACGCGACCCTTCTGCCCGAAGGGGGGAGGCGGTGGAGGGGAGGGCAGAACCTGGTGTCAGTGGCGTGGCCGCACGCGGCAGCGCTCCGGCGGCACGCCAGCCTTCTGGCCAGAGGGTGGAGGCACCCTCCAGTCCGGACTCAGACGTCGCCCAGGAGGTGCGCCTCCTGGACGAGATGTCGGCGGCGTCGGAGCGCCGCCACGTGGAAATCATGGAGGTGCTGGCACAGATGCCTCAGGCCATTGAAAGCCTCTCTCAAAGTGTGGTGGCTTTCGGCCAAGCCCAGGCCAGGGGCCTCGAGGTTTTCACTGCAGCGCACGCCAGGGGGGTGGAGCTCCTTGTGGCAGCGCATGAGAGGGGGGTCGAGCAACTCGAGGCAGCGCAGCACGCCAGTCGCCAGCTGAGAGGTGCTGTCCAGACAATGGGACTGCAGATGCGGGGACATGCCGGCGCAGTTGGGGCACTGACTTCTGCGACCCTCGCACTGGCGGGGAGGCGTCGCCAGGCCAGGCGCCGCCCTGCTGCCGCACACCGGTCTGGCCACCCACAGTTTGGCGCGCTTGCTCCCCGGCCAGGCCGCCCGAGTGCACGTGTGTCTGGCGACCAGCGCGCGCCTGGCATCACCCATCTTGTACCCATTGGTGCAGGCGAGCCTGCCACTCCCCCAGCCACGGTGCAAGGAGCTCCTGCAGCCACTGAAGAGGGCCACCCACAGCTGCAGCAGCCACCAGCCGGCCCCTCCCGGGCCCGCCCTCGTGTAGGCCGACACCCAAGGGCATCTGGCGAGACGCCTTGTCGCCCTGAGGATCCTTCCCCCAGCCTCGGCACAGCCTCACGGCCCAGCTTGAGGCGCAGCAGCAGGACGGGCCGGGGCAAAAGACGCCTGTCCACACAGTCGCCCTCTCGCCACACCCAATAGAGTGTGTTCACCGAGGGTTTGGGTGATGCGGGGGCTTCTGTTCTGGGGGGCATTATGTGTTTTTGTTTTATGGGGGTCTTTGTGTTGTTGGGGGGGCTTGTTTTTGTTAGGCCAGTGACGAGGCCATTTGGATGCTGATGTTATGTTAGTCCTCCCCAGGTTTTGGGAGTGACAGAAGTTTGTTACTGTTTTTGGGGGGTCTTCTCTGTTTTGCTCTTCCATGTGGGAAGGGCCCTGAGGTTTTCAAATAAAGATGTTTATTTATTCACCATGTGCAGGTGTCATGTTTCAAGTGGTTGTTGGGTTAACCGGCTGAGGGCTTGCGAAGCGGCTGCGTTCAGTGGGCCAGGCCATTCCCTGACAGGGGGCCTAGAAGTGTCGAGCAATAAGCCCCCGGCGGACGGCCCTTGGACCTTGTCGCTCCCTCCTGGCCTGGTGCTGCTCCTCCTCAGGGTCCTCCTGCTCGTCCTCCTGAGGTGGTGGCCCAATGTCAGGTGGCAGTGCCTGAGTCCTGCGGATAGCCAGGTTGTGGAGCATGCAGCAGACCACGACGAACTGGGAGACTCTATCCGGCGAATACTGAAGAGACCCGCCTGAACGATCCAGGCAACGGAACCGTTGCTTGAGGACGCCTATCGTTTGCTCTATTAGGTTCCTTGTGGCTTGATGGCTTTCGTTGTATGCCAGCTCCGCTGGGGTCCTGGGCGCGCGGAGCGGGGTCATGAGCCATGTGCACAAAGGGTGCCCTTGTCCCCGAGAAGCCATCCCCTTGGTTGAGGCTGTGCCTGGAACATGTCAGCCACAGTAGTCTGTCGCAGGATAAAGGCATCGTGGATGCTTCCTGGGAAGCGGGCATTGACAGCTAGGATGCGCTGCCTGTGGTCACACACCAGCTGCACATTTAGGGAATGGTAGCCCTTCCGGTTGCGGTCTTGCTCGGCATTGCGGATAGGTGGCCGCATAGCCACATGCGTGCAGTCAATGGCGCCCTGCACCATAGGGAAGGCCGCGATCCTGGCAAATCCGAATGCACGCTGCTCCTGCTTGTGTTGGGTCATGGGGAAGGAGATGAATTGGTGGCTCCTCGCGAAAAGTGCTTCGGTGACCTGTCGGATGCAGCGATGCGCGGCGAACTGGGAGATGGTCGCGATGTCCCCAGCAGCGGCTTGGAAGGAGCCGCTTGCATAAAAGCTGAGAGCCACCATGACCTTCACTTCCACCGAGAGAGACGCCCTGGACATGAGCTGTGGCTGCAAATCTGCATGAAGCCGCTGGCAGATCTCTTCAACCACCTCCCTTCTGAAGCGCAGCCTCTTAACACAATGCGCCGCAGTCATGGTGAGATATGAGACCTGCTCCCGGTATTGCCTGACTGGGTAAGGCCTACGTTGGCGACGCCTAATGGCCCCTCTGCGTCTAGCCATGCCTGGGCCTGTCTCAAAGCGTATGCCAGCCCTTCGCACAAAATGTCGCAACTGAGGGTTGGCCCCCCATGCAGCCCCCATTACAAAGTTCCAACCAGCAAAATCACAAGGATGCAAATGTCAAAGCACTGGCTAGAAGCCAAAAAGACCTCTCCTATGGTGTCCGAAATCAGTAATCTCTGTGCCTTGCTCTCTGTGCAGAAATCCAAACCAGTCAAGTCATTGCAGCGAAATGGCTAGCTTTTATGGGTGAGTGGATGTGCCCTTTAATTAGCGCTCCCCGAATCCCACAGGGCCTCTGTTGAGTTCCATTTCACAGTTCTTAGCAGCGCCACGCCAACATCGGCCGGGCGCCACTGAATTTCCGGTTTGGGGCGCACAAACGGCGTTGCACGACGGAATGACGTCATAAGATGCGCGCGCAGCTGACCGGGCGCTAACACTTTGCGCCGGCGCTAAAGCCCAGCTGAATTTCGGCGTAGGCGCAGATCCGGCGGTGCCCGGGCGCTAAGTGGATAGCGCCGGAAATCTGGCGCTAACGTCTGGCGCAAACAGCTGAATTTCTAGGCCTATGTTTCTAATCGCTGTGGACGCCCATTCGAAATGGCCAAATGTTGTTAAAATATCCTCCACCACCACGGAGAAAACTATTGCAGTCCTAAGGACCATCTTCGCCAGGAATGGGTTGCCAGAACAGATTTGCTCCGACAATGGCCCACAGTTTGTGTCTGAGGATTTCCAGAGGTTCCTGAAGAATAATGGGGTGAAACATTACACATCTGCCCCATATCATCCAGCCACAAATGGATTGGCTGAGAGGTTTGTTCAGACCTTTAAAAAGGCCATAACGGCAATGTATAATGACGAAATACCACTACAACACAAGGTGGATAATTTCTTGTTTGCTTACCGGAATGCGACACATGCAGTAACCAACCAAACTCCAGCCGTACTGTTTTTCAACCGAAGACTAAGATGTCGCTTGGATTTGCTCAAACCAAACATAAGACGAGATGTTGAGGATAAGCAGTTCCAGCACATAAATATGAGAAGCCAACCAGGAGCTTCAAGATAGGGCAACCAGTCTTGGCCCGCGACTACCGAACAGAAAAATGGCAGCCTGGAACGATATGCACACAGCAGGGACCACTAATGTACACAGTGGACGTTGGAGAGAGCATCGTGAGACGCCATGCTGACCAGATTCTAGAGTCACAGGAACAAGCCAAACCTATACCACAAGCAGGTGCACCTGGTAATGAGCCCGAAGTACAGATTGCGCCTACCTCAGAAGCAGTGGTATTGGAAGCTGACGAACCAACCAATGACAATGAGCCAGAATTGACTCCACCGCCAGAACAGGATACTCGAGAAAGGCGCTATCCAGTCAGGATCAGGAAGCCTCCTCAAAGACTGAACTTATAAATGACTATTTCAGTTGATGTATATAGTACCGAGAAAATTGTAATTGTAATTAGTTATTATTTAGTTGTTAAATGAATGTTATGTACTGTTTATCTAAAAGGGGAGGAATTGTTGTGTATGTATCTTTAAGGGAATAACTGGTCTTAGACTTCAATACCGGCAGTGACCACCCCTGTATAAAAGGCCCTAGCAGGCTTCTGTATTTCAGTCTGACGTTGCCTCCTGTTCAGTAAAGTACCTGTTAAACTGTTCTCCCGAAGTCCGTGTATTATTGAGGCGCGGACTTTACAGCTTGTATATGCAAATCGGGGTCCTAACTGTTGTAGGGCCCCAATGGAAAATTTGGGTGCAAATGAGCAGAGGTTGTCATACAAGCTCAGCCTAGGTGTAGCAGCCTACCCAGCAGTCCTTAAAGGTTATCTAACAATTAAAAAAAAAATTTTCCCCCTCATTCCTGAAACAAGGGATCACGGAGGATAGCCTCTTGCTCTTTCCGGGAGGGGAACCAGCACACTCCTTCCTCCCCCAGCCTGGCCTCTTTAGCAGAGGAGCGTCACAGATGAATCTCCAACCTGCTAAATGGCTGATCCTTAAAGACCCTCTCCCTTATGAACTTCGGCTTAGTCAACAGTGCAGGTCACCGGTGGGCTTAAACCAGGTGCAACTGCTGGGACCGTGTCCTCGCAGAATATCATCCGCAATATTCTGCACAGGTGTGAAATATTCCACAAGCTTCTTCATGACTACCTTCAGGTCCCATTTTCCCCCCTCCCTCACCATACGTAGATTTTATTATACACCCTTACCGCTTTCTCACCTATTACACACAGTTCTCCTCTCTCTCTCTCACACAGTAAACTACCGGTCCACACCTTGTTTGTTTTTTTCTCCCAAGCCCAATGCTGTTGGAAACAAATCAATGGGCTAGAAATTGGGTGGTTTATCGCCACCTGTTAACACCAAAATCAGGCGAAAAAATGGCGCTGCCGCTCTTCCGCTAGCTGGCGGTGGGTTCCGCGGCGAAAATCATTGAAATGAAGCAGATCGTGACATCAGTTGACGTCCGATCTGCCTGCTTGGACTTTGCCACTCCACTTACCAGCATGCCTTAACTATGACAAGCTGAGCAAGCGTTGACAAGCAGGAAGGAGGCTCCAGCAACGGTATTTAAAGGGATCATCAGCAACAACTTGCACCTCACATGTTTGTTCAGTTTGACTGGCGCTGTGCAACTTTCTGCAACTCCAGCAGCTTTATTAACTTATTGCAAGGTTATAAGGTAACAGGAATGAGCATACCATTGTTATCCCCAAGGGCTTCAACCTCGCCTGTTGCCACAGCCTTGGTGGCTTCATGTCCAATGATGCCAAGCACACTCTCCTCTAGTTGGCTCAAGGCTTGTATCACGGCTTTCCCCCTGCCTGTCTGCCACTGCTCCCGGCGATTGTGCGCGACCTTAGCCTGCAAGAGAAAGAAAGTCTGTCAGTGATAAAGATTGTTGGTAGTTGAGCAATGCGGGTGTGGTGCATTGAGCAGTGTGTGAGGCTTGTGGTGCAGATGGTGGGATATGACATTTGCTGAAGCATTCACTCACCTTGACCTGCCGTGTGAAACCATTAAACTTCTTGCTGCATTGATTCCAGGACCTGGCAACCACACTGGTGGCCATCACGTAAGCAGAGATCTCCTACCACAGCCTTCTACACATATGGGCTGATAGCTTCCAACTGATTTGCGGGAAGAGGACAGCCGTCTCCTCTCCATGGCCACCACCAGTGACTGCACAGCTGTATCTGAGAACCATGTTGCTTTCTTCCTCTGCTGCCGCTCAGCCATCTCTTAATAAATCAGTTCTGCTTCAAATGGAATGACAATGAGGTGCTGTTGCATCAATGCACCTCCCCTTTAAGTAGTGGATAGGCCAAGCATGACTTGGAATTAGACTACACCTGATATTGGCCCACCCGTTGAGCGGTAAGCCAATGAGCAGTGGTTTTAGCATTGAGATCAGTATTAGAATCATGTAAATGAGCACTCAGCACGAATTTTGCGTGCTACCTAGACCACTTTGACCCAGTGCAACTAAATAGCGCTGCGCCATGACACCATCCATTTTCGGGCCATATCCAATTTCTAGGCCCTGGTGTTCCCAGCTCCTGCTAGATTGACTGCCTCTGTCAGGCCTCCTGTGCCCAACTTGCTTCTCAGGCCGCTATTGTGACCGAGGAGTTTCAGCCACGCATTCTTCACATGTTATAAGTTGAAGGAGTACATGCACAGTGACAGAGATAGCCCAAAACTGCAGTCCAAAGTTGGGTATCATTCGTTACCATGGGTTATTCAGTTAGATTATGTTATAGTGTTTTTATCTGTAAAACCCTTTGAAGATGTGAGTTTGCCATAACTTGTTATTATAAGTTGCTACTATAATGTGTGCCTCGTGGGAATGCATGCTCAGCAGTGAAACAGCTGCAAGATTGTTTGAGGTTTCGACATGGGCCAGTGGTAAATGGGCTACGTATCTAATTAATGGAATTGTTGGGTAGGCTTACCTTGGTAGCTTTTTTCTATATAATGTCCCCTGGTCTTGTGGGTAAGGGACACAGTATTGAGCTTACCTCCTGACAGGCATGTTGCCCTGTCTTTTAAGGATGGTGCTCTGTAATGACAAGCAGGTCAACCCTGACATAGCTTCCTTATGCAGCAGTACATTAACTTCATCAACCAGTAAACAGGGGGCTTGCATGGTGCCCACAGACTCCAACTCCAGCTTCTATATTTATTCCAGCCATTGGGTTTTGCAAGCCACCTTTTTGTTCCAAATAGCTTTTGGAAAGGCTGAAATATGCATTTGACATATGCATACTTTTCAAACCCCTTGGAACATCCAATTTCCCATCTTCTGGTGAGCTTTGAACACAAAGCACAATGTAGGTGTGCCTGCATAAATTTAATGTGCCAAACATAGGAAATACCATCTAGTTGGTGTCTGGCAAAGCGGCATAAAGCCTGCCACATTCTTGTCACATCACTTTAGTTGGGATCAAAAATATCTTTGTTCCTATGTTTAAAGACTAAGGCCTAGAAATTGGATATAGCCATGAAATAGGCAGTGTTAAGGCCTAATGATGTTAAGCTGTGCCACCTCAAAATGGTCTAGGTAGCACTCAAAATTCATGCTCACTCCTCATTAACATGATTATAACCATGATTTCAGCTCGATAACAGCTGCTCATTGGCTTAACGCTCAACAGGTGGACCACTCTAATTCTCAGTCATGTGTGCCACAGGTTTTTTCCACTACTTAAAGGGGCGGTGTATTGAGGCTACAGCACCTCATTGTCAAGGCAGTTACAGTAGTGTTGTACTCTACCTGCCAAAGTGGCAGGAAGCCATCGCCGTACACCTCCTGTGCCATGCGGCAGGAGATAGCCGACCTTGTAACGGCACGTACTGTGGTGCCAAGGTCCGCCATCTAGTGCAGGAAGAGGTTTAATGACCTCACACAGGTGGTCAAGGTGAGTGAAGGCTTCAGCAAATGTCAAATACCACTATCTGCAACAGAAGCCTCACACACTGCTCAATGCACCACACCCCCAGCACTCAGCTACCAACAATCTCTACCTATCGCCGGTCACACCTCACAACCATGACTTCACTTCACCCTCACAACCTTATCACTGCTGCAACACTCACACCCATATCTCACACATTGCACACACTGATAGCTATTCAACTATGGCAGGCAGATCACCCAAACACATTGCACCACACATCTCTTTCTCTTGCAGGCCAAGCTGGCACATAATCAGAGGGAGCTGCAGCAGACAGGTGGAGGCAAGCTGGAGGATTTCAGCCAGCTCAAAAACAAGTTCTTCAGTACATTGGGCGGCATAGAGTCATCGTCATAAGGCACAGAAGGAGGCCATTCAGCCCATCGAGTCTGTGCCGGCTCTCTGTAGAGCAATCCGGTCAGTCCCATTCCCCCGCTCTATCCCCATAGCCCTGCAAGTTTATTTCCCTCCAGTGCCTATCCAGTCTCCCCTTGAAAACATTGAGTGTCTCCGCTTCCACCACTTCCGTCGGCAGCGAATTCCAGGTCCTCACGCGTTGCGTAAAAAAGTCTTTCCTCACATCCCCTCTGTATCTCTTGCCCAAAACCTTACATCTGTGTCCCCTAGTCCTTGTACAATCAACTAGTGGGAACAGCCTTTCCCCATCCAGCCTATCCAAACCCGTCATAATCTTGTACACCTCTATCAAATCACCCCTCAACCTCCTTTGCCCTAAAGAAAACAAATCCAGCTCCTCCAACCTGTCCTTGTAGCTAAGATCTCCCATCCCCGGAACCATTCTGGTAAATCTCCTCTGCACACTCTCAAGTGCCTTCACATCCTTCCTAAAGTGTGGTGACCAGAACTGGACGCAATACTCCAGTTGTGGCCTAACCAGCGCTTTATAAAGGTTCAGCATAACTTCTTTACTTTTGTACTCAATACCTCTATTTATGAAGCCCAAGATCCCATATGCTTTGCTAACCACTCTCTCAATATGTCCCGCCACCTTCAGGAACCTCTCTTCCTGCACACTCTTTAAAACTGTGCCATTATGTGTATATTGCCTCTCCCTGTTCCTTCTGCCAAGATGCATCACCTCACACTTTTCTGTATTAAATTCCATGTGGTAGAGACTGTGGCAACCGGCGAGGTTGGACCCCTCTCACACCTTGCACACACTTCTCGTATCCCACTTCCCCCTCCAAGGGATTAATTAAGAAAGGGAAAATTAGAATATGAGAGTAAGCTTTCAGGGAACATAAAAACTGACTGTAAAAGCTTTTATAGATATGTGAAGAGAAAAAGATTGGTGAAGTCAAGCGTAGGTCCCTTGCAGTCAGAATCAGGGGAAATTATAATGGGGAACAAAGAAATGGCTGACCAACTAAATACATATTTTGGTTCTGTCTTCACAATGGAGGACACAAATAACCTCCCAGAGATGCCGAGGAACATAGGGTCTGATGAAAGGGTGGAACTGAAAGAAATCAGTATTTGTAGGGAAATGGTGTTAGGAAAATTGATGGGACTGAAGGCCGATAAATCCCCAGGGCCTGATAATCTACATCCCAGGGTACTTAAGGAAGTGGCCCTAGAAATAGTAGATGCATTGCTGGTCATCTTCCAGAATTCGCTAGACTCTGGAACAGTACCCATGGATTGGAGGGTAGCTAATGTTACCCCACTATTCAAAAAAGGTGGTAGAGAAAAAGCGGGGAATTATAGACCGGTAATCCTGACATCGGTAGTGGGGAAAATGCTAGAATCTGTTATAAAAGATGTAATAGCAGAGCACTTGGAAAGCAGTGACAGGATCGGACGAAGTCAACATGGATTTACAAAAGGTAAATCATGCTTGACTAATCTACTGGAATTTTTTGAGTATGTAACTGGTAAAATAGATAAGGGAGAACCAGTGGATGTGGTGTATTTGGACTTTCAGAAGGCTTTCGATAAGGTCCCGCATAAGAGATTAGCGTGCAAAATTAAGGCACATGGGATTGAGGGCAAGGTATTGATTTGGTTAGAGAACTGGTTGGCGGACAGAAAGCAAAGAGTTGGAATAAACGGGTCATTTTCCGAGTGGCAGGCAGTGACTAGTGGGGTACCGCAAGGATCGGCCCTAGGAACCCAGCTGTTCACAATATATATTAATGATCTGGACGAGGGAATTGGATGTAATATCTCCAAATTTGCAGACGACACAAAGCTGGGTGGGAGGGTATGCTGTGAGGAGGATGTTGTGAAACTCCAGTACGATTTGGACAGGTTGGGTGATTGGGCAGAAACATGGCAAATGCAATATAATGTGGATAAATGTGAGGTTATCCACTTTGGTGGCAAAAACAGGAAGGCAGATTATTATTTGAATGGCAATAGATTGGGAGAAGGGGAAGTGCAAAGAGACCTGGGTGTTCTTGTGCACCAGTCGCGGAAGGTAAGCATGCAAGTGCAGCAGGCGGTTAAGAAGGCAAATGGTATGTTGGCCTTCGTAGCAAGAGGGTTCGAGTACAGGAACAAGGATGTCTTGCTGCAGTTGTACAGGGCCTTGGTGAGACCGCACCTTGAGTATTGTGTGCAGTTTTGGTCGCCTTACCTGAGGAAGTACGTTCTTGCCATGGAAGAAGTGCAGCGAAGATTCACCAGGCTGATACCTGGGATGGCAGGAATGATATATGAGGAGAGATTGTGTCGATTGGGCTTATACTCACTGGAGTTTAGAAGATTGAGAGGGGATCTCATCGAAACCTATAAAATTCTGTCAGGCCTGGACAGACTAGATGCAGGAAGGATGTTTCTGATGGCCGGGGAGTCCAGAACCAGGGGTCATAGTCTAAGGATAAGGGGTAAGCTATTTAGGACTGAAATGAGGAGGAATTTCTTCACCCAGAGAGTGGTGAACCTGTGGAATTCTCTGCCACAGAGGGCGGTGGAGGCCAGTTCATTAAATATATTCAAGAAAGAGTTGGATATATTTCTTCAGGCTAAAGGGATCAAGGGATATGGGGAGAAGGCAGGGACGGGGTACTGAATTTGGATGATCAGCCATGATCTCATTGAATGGCGGAGCAGGCTCGAAGGGCCGAATGGCCTACTCCTGCTCCTATCTTCTATGTTTCTATGTTTCTATCCCACAATCTCTTCCCACTTTCAAGCTAATCATGCTGTATGCAAGTTCATGCACAAGTTCTGCTGCACAGGACTCAGATGAGGACCTCGATGGGGTGGCCTTCAGAAGAAGGCTGATGGGCATGCCCACCGAATTGCTAGGTGCAATGCCAAGCCTGCAAGAGAGCCTCCTGGCAATGTTAAGGATCATGGAGGAGTCAGTCTCCAACATTGCACGGGTCTCTACGCAGAGCTTGGAGCCCAGGATTTCCAGCCTGGAAACAATGGTACACTCCCAAAGAGATCGTGTCGACCCAGACGTGATGGTGCGCATGATGGAAGATGTCACAGCTTCCATTGCAGCACAAGCGGAAGCGACCCGATAGTGGGGAAAATGCTAGGGTCCATTATAAAAGAGCACTTGGAAAACAGTGACAGGATCGGACAAAGTCAACATGGATTTACAAAAGGTAAATCACGCTTGACTAATGTACTGGAATTTTTTGAGGATGTAACCGATAGAATAGATAAGGGAGAACCAGTGGATGTGGTGTATTTGGACTTTCAGAAGGCTTTCGATAAGGTCCCGCATAAGAGATTAGCATACAAAGTTAAAGCACATGGGATTGGGGGTAAAGTACTGTCTTGGATAGAGAGTTGGTTGCCTGACAGGAAGCAAAGAGTTGGACTAAACAGGTCTTTTTCCGAGTGGCAGGCAGTGACTAGTGGGGTACCACAGGGATCAGTGCTAGGACCCCAGCTATTCACAATATAAATATATACATATATATATATACATATAATATTTTTATGTATATATAATCTAGACAAGGGAACTAGATGTATTATCTCCAAGTTTGCAGACGGGCATGTGTGCTGTGAGGCGGATGCAGAGAAACTCCAGTATGAGATGGACAGGTTGGGTGATTGGGCAGATGCATGGCAAATGCAGTATAATGTGGATAAATGCGAGGTTATCCACTTCGGTGGCAAAACAGGAAGGCAGATTATTATCTGAATGGCAGTAGATTGGGAAAAGGGGAAGTGCAATGAGACCTGGGTGTCCTTGTGCACCAATCGCTGAAGGTAAGCATGCAGGTGCAGCAGGCGGTTAAGAAGGCAAATGGTATGTTGGCCTTCACAGCGAGAGGATTCAAGTACAGGAGCAAGGATGTCTTTCTGCAGTTGTACAGGGCCTTGGTGAGACCGCACCTTGAGTATTGTGTGCAGTTTTGGTCGCCTTATCTGAGGAAGGATGTTCTTGCCATGGAGAGAATGCAGTGAAGATTCACTAGACTGATACCTGGGATGGCAGGAATGACGCACGAGGAGAGATTGGGTCGATTAGGCTTATATTTGCTAGAGTTTAGAAGAATGAGAGGGGATATCATTGAAACTTATAAAATTCTAACAGGACTAGACAGACTAGATGCAGGAAGGATGTTCCCGATGGCGGGGGAGTCCAGAACCAGGGGTCACAGTCTAAGGATAAGGGGCAAGCCATTTAGGACTGAGATGAGGAGGAATTTCTTCACCCAGAGAGTGGTGAACCTGTGGAATTCTCTGCCACACAGGGCAGTTGAGGCCAATTCATTAAATATATTCAAGAAGGTGTTAGATATATTTCTTAAGGCTAAAGGTATCAAGGGGTATGTGGAGAAAGCAGGGACAGGGTACTGAATTTGGATGATCAGCCATGATCTCATTAAATGGCAGATTGGGCTCGAGGGGCCGAATGGCCGACTCCTGCTCCTATCTTCTATGACCCAACATCTTAGTGCTGCAGCAGAAGCTTCGACTGCTCTCCTGCAGTCTCAGTGTGATGCCACCCAAGCTCAGACCACTGTCATGCAGTCTCAGCTTGAAGCCACCCAAGCTCTGACTACTACCATCATGGTTGGGTTCATGAGTGTTGACCGGGGTTTGCAGGGTGTCACAGTATCCCAGCCATCTGTGCTCCTCTTTCCCTCGTCCTACTCATGAGGTGGTGCCGCAATCCCTGCTGGCAAGGGCTGCGACCTCATGATGGCCAAGTTGTGAAGCATGCAGCAGACCACCACGAAATGGGACACCCACACTGGTGTGTACTAGAGGGCTCCTCCCGAGCGGTCAAGGCAGCGGAACTGTTGCTTCAGTAGCCCGATGGGCTGCTTGATGATGTTCCTGGTGGAAGCATAAGTCTCACTATATGAGTGCTGGGCATGAGTGTTGGGGTTGCGGGGGGGAATCATGAGCCAGGTGAAGAGTGGATAGTCCTTGTCTCTGAGCAGCCATCCTCAAGTTTGTTGTGGTGGCTGGAAGATTACTGGCACACCGGACTAACACAGGATGAAGGCATCATGACTGCTGCCAGGATAGCAGTCATTGACATTGAGGTTTCGCTGGGTGTGGTCACACACCACCTGCACATTAAGCGAGCGGTAGCCTTCGCGGTTATGGAAGATCTCAGGATTGTTATGCGGCGCCTGCAAAGTCATGTGTGTGCAGTCGATGGCGCCCTGCAACACTGGCAAGCCCCCTATCCTGGCAAAGCCACATGCGCACTCAGTCTGCTTCTCTCTGCTCAGAAAAAAGACAACGTAGTCCCTTCTCCTGTTGTAGAAAGCCTCAGTGACCTCCCGGATGCAGCAATGGATGGTGAACTGGGAGATGTTAGCTATGTTTTCTGCTGCAGGCTGGAAGGATCCGCTGCTGAAGAAATTGAGGGTCACGGTGACCTTGACTGCCACTGGTCACCCTGCTCTCAGGCTGCACGTCTGGTTGCAGGAGGTGGCAGAGTTCTGTGACCACCTCCTTGGTGAAGCGGAGCCTCCTAATACACTGCACCTCACTTAAGTGGATATAAGAGAAGTGCTGTGTGAAGACCCTAGTTGGGTAAGACCTCCTGCTGAGAGCCCCATGACCCTCCTCCTCTCACTACACGCATCTTCTTGTCTTCTTCGCTGCCTCCGCTCCTTTTACCGAAGATCCTGGAGCACGAGGTCAACTGCCTGTACAGCCCCCATGACTGTGAGCAAGTGTTGTGACAGAAGCCTTGGAAAAAATAATGAAGGCATTCTGCACTTGCAACAACAGTCCCTGTTACCTTAGAACCTTGAAAGAAGTTAATAAAGCTGCTGGAGTTGCAGAAGGTAGCACAGAGCCAGTCAAACTGCATAAACAGGTTAGGTGCTCGTGATTGCTGATAATCCCTTTAAACACCGCTGCTGGAGCCTCCTCTCTGCTTCTCAATGCTTGCTCAGCATGTGTCATTGTTAAGGCATGCCGGTAAGTGCAGCGGTGAAATCCAATGTCGCAGATCAGGCATCAAGTGAGTGTTGCATACTGACTGACGTCATGAAATGCTTAATTTCAATCATTTCAGCTATCACTTCTAACGGCAGCGCTGTCACCAATTCCAAAATGGCGGCCGCCGCAGGGCCCGCTGCCAGCTGGTGGAAGAGTGGAGGCCGCCATTCTTTTGCCTGATAATGGCGGTAATGGATGGCGTTAAACCCCAAAATTTCTAGGCCATAGAACCTTACAACACAGAGGAGGCCATTCAGCCTGTCATACCTGTGCCAACTCTTTGAAAGAGCTGTCCAACTCAGTCTCACACCCCTGCATTTTCCCCATAACCCTGCCAATTAGTTCTCTTCAATACATGGCCAATTGCCTTTTGAAAGTTCCTCTGGAATCTGCTTCCACCACCCTTTCAGGTAGTGCATTCCAGGTCTTAACAATGCTCTGTGAAAAAAATTCTCCTAATTTATCCTGTAATTCTTTTGCCAATTATTTTAAATCTATGACCTTTGGTTACCGAGCCACTTGCCAGAGGAAACAGTGTAAGTTGGGAGAAACTATCAAAACCCCTCATCATTTTGATTACCATTATCTGGTCTACCCTTAACCTTCTCTGCTCAAAGGAGAACAATCTCAGCTTCTCCAATTTCTCCACATAACTGAAGTCCTGCATCCCTGCTATCATCCTGGTAAACTTCCTCTGTACCTTCCCCAAGGCCTTGACATCCTTCCTAAAATGTGGTGCCCAGATTTGTACAGAATACTCCAGCTGAGGCCTAACCAGAGGTTTGTAAAGATTTAGCTTGACTTCCTTGTTTTTGTATTCAATGCCTCGATTTGCAAAGCCAAGTATCCCATACGCTTTCTTAACCGCCTTATCGACTTGCCCTGCCACCTTCAAGGATTTGTGAACAAGCACCCCCAGGTCCCTCTGCTCTTATCTCCCCCACTCACCTGAAAATAGTTCAATTTAGATTATACTGCATCTCCATGTTGTTCTTCCCAAATTGCATCACTTCACACTTGTAAAGTCTGTGAGTTGTTTAGTTAATTAATACACAGACTACCAGAATAACTTAAAACAGGACTTTACTATTCGAAGGTCAGGGCGAATCTGCCAAATAAATCCTGACACAGCACTTATATACCGGTGTGGTCACCGTCGGTATTACAGTATACAGAAGCCAACAAAGTAGTGCCACACCTAAAATAGTTCTCTTAAAGGTGAACGGTTACATACAATGGTTTTCTTAAAGGTAGACGGATACATACACTACAATCCTCCCTTTTTAGCTTACAACATACTTAGTCCCCCATTAAACATAACATATATTCAACTTCATGTAAAACAATTCACAGGTATAATCTATGCGGGAAACAGTTTACAGATTCAGTCTCTGCGGGAACAGTTCACAGATTCAGTCTCTGGTCTTGACTCGGTCCGAACAACATCTCTGTGGTGTAGCCGGTTCACATTGCTAGCGTGACTCATCCAATAGTCTTTCCCTTGACTTAACAGCTTGAACTTCCGTCCTGCTGAACCAGCAGTGCTGACTTTTACAAACAGCTGGACTGCCTGGGTAATTTTTCCTACTTGCCAACTGATTTGGCTCCCTTCGTAGGGCCCACGTACATGATCTGGTAGAAGTGATAATGATTTAGATGGTTATCACCTTCTGCTTCGTCTTTTTCTTTTCTGCTTCTTGGAGACTCTCGGGGCTCCCTTATCAGCTGCCAGCTGTAGCGCCACCATCTCCCTATGTTCCTTAGACTTTAAGTGCTTCATCCTGATTTCTGCACTTTGGGAGTTTTCATCACAAGCTGGGCAGACCAAGTCCTCGTAATATTCCGTGTCACTCAACAGGTCATGGTAATATTCGGTGTCGTCCTGAACTAGTCTAGCGAGAGGGCCTGCTACTTCTTCCTTACCCAACTGGACGTTAGCCGACTGTTGTTCCCTCCCTAGACATCTTTCCTGAAGAGACTTCTTCATGTGTTCATATTCATCCCGCTCTTCCTGGGTTTCCTGCAAATCCTTCACTAATGACCTCATTTGTGATTTCAACACTTCCCCTTCCATCGGGGATTGATTGATCGGGCTATTCAATCCTTCTACTGGAGCAGCTGTTTCAACATTCTGTTGTTCACATAGACGTGATTCAGCGTACTTTTGGCATCCCAGTAAAATCTGTGTTGCAACCTCAGCTATTTCCATAGCTTTTGAGAGCTCCGAACTCCTTCCCTTTGAAGATTGAAGCTCGTGTTCAGATTGTTCCCATTGCAGAGTCTTGTCCCTCAGTATATGAAGGAGTTGGCTGACCGTTAACTCTTCCACGGGAACACTGTGGATCAGAGTCTTCTCCATTTCATCCACCTTTTCCTCCAATGCTTTCACCTTCTTTTCCTCTTGTACTTTGGCTTTCAGCGCTCGGAGAAGTTGCGCCTTGATGCTCTCTAGCTCATGTTCAGGGGCCATTCTTACAGTCTCTGTGTTTCTTACAGTTTCCTTTTCTTCCACTGAAAGGATTCCCAGTTGAATCTGTTCTTCAAGTTGTTGAACCTCGGTCATTGCCGCCTCATCTTTGTCTTGGGTTTCCTTCAATATTTTTATGAGTTCTTGGACATCTTGTCTTTCATGTTCTGCCATGTCTTTCACCTCTAATTTCTCATCTATGGATGGAACTTCTACCGATGAGTCTGTCTTGGCCTTGAGCTCATCAAGAATTTCCTGCAGCCTTTGGACTTCTTGCTCATGTTCAACCTTTAGTTGCTCATATGCTTCTACTGAAACTAGCTTTTCGGAGGTTGCCGAGTTAATCCCCTCCAGGATTGTAGCCTGGGCCTGTTCATACTGTTCCTTCAACTTCTCAAACTCTGCTTGTAAGGAGTCGTAGAGAAGAACGGGAATAAAATCCTGGCTTCCTGAAGATTCCTCTTCATTTGCTCCTTCCTGCAAATATTCTAACTCCTGAACAGCATAAGGGAGATGTGATCGGTAATTGGTCACAATGGCTCTATGGTCGCTCTCTGCTTGAGCTAGCTGCTTCTGTTGTCTTTCCAGATTCTCCCATTCGGTGTCATAGAACTTTTTCATTGTTTTCATCTCTTGTTCGAGATGGTAACTCACTTGTTCTACTTGCTGTCGTAATTTGAAATAAAGTTGAGTCCGAGCTCGGTGTTCGTCAGTCATGGATGTGTCTGTAAACTGAACAGACTCAGAATTCTCTGTCAAACTATGTTGTCGTTGTTCGGTGGAGTTCTGTTCTGAAACTTTGTTCTTCTCTGGAGCATAAGCCTTTATGCATGCCTTCGTTCTTCCAACCTTAGTCGGCAAGTCCATTTTAGCCTTGTCTTTCATATTTGGGTTGGTCTTATCGTCATCCATTTCAGAATCTGAGCTGATTGTCTGCACCGAGTCCTCACTCGTTATGGCTTTTAGATAGTGCCATTCCATGTCTATTTTCTTGATCCACTCCCGTCCCAGAAGTGGTGGTCCTCCCTCAGGTAGTACGTATAAGTTCATTCTTGGGTGTTCTTTACCCCCATCTCTCACCTTGACTCTTATCTTCCCCATGGGGTATACTTTATGCCCCGTGTATGTCTGCAATACGAACTTGGTATCTCTTAAGGGTATATGTGAGAATAGCTGGTGGTAATCCCTTCGATTTATGACTGATAGAGCTGATCCAGTGTCCAACTCCATTTTCACTTGGACTCCAGCTATTTTTAGCATGACCCAGATAGTTTGTAGGTCAGCTTCCTTACTCACATTGTGAATTCTCAGACTGCCCAGCTCCTGGCCGTTTGGGTCTGAGTCCGAATTCTGTTCGTCTGAACTCTTCTCAGCCACCTTGTGTACCTTGTTGTACTTTTCCTGTGATGGCTTCCTTTGGTTGTTGGTCTTCTTCCCTGACCGGCATACCTTAGCTATGTGACCCAGTTTTCCACATTTCCTACATTCCTGGTTCTTAAACCAGCATTGGTTCTGGTCGTGTGTTGTCTTCCCACAACGATAGCATTTTGTTGCACTCGAGGTAATTTGATCCACACTGAGTGCCGCTGCCTTTAGCTGCATTTCCGCAGTTCCCTTCGCTGCGGCTTCGTGCGATGCTGCAATAAGGACAGCGCTGTCAAGTGTAAGGTCGTTCTCTTCGAGTAGTCGCTTTTGCGTTCCTTCCTTTGACAACCCGCACACGAACTTGTCTCGCAATGCCTCTGTCAGATTCCCTCCAAACTGGCAGTGTTTCGCTAGTCTACGCAGTTCGACCAAGTATTCTGCGTTGCTTTCGTCTTTCCTTTGCGTTCTCGCATAGAATTTGAATCGTTCCGCCAACATCAACGGTGTGGGGTTCAAGTGATCCTTCAGAACAGTCACAATATCATCGAAAGTCTGATCCGCCGGTTTAGCTGGTGCTAGTAGATGCTTCAAGAGCCCGTATGTCTTCGCACCCATCAAGTTTAGCAAGGTTATAGCTTTGTCATCTTCTTCTATTTTATTGGCCTCACAATAGATCTCAATGCGTTCCACATACGTGGCCCAGTCTTCTACCTCGGAATTAAAATCGTTGATGTTACCACGCTTAGGTATCTTCCTCTCTTCCTGATAACACCACGGATTATTTCTTTAAATTTTCTTTTTTTTTTCTTCAAGATGGCGGTTCCCACGAAAATGGCGATTTCCCGCGCTTATCTTCTCTCCCCGCCCACTTCAATGGCGGTTCCCCGCCTCTGTCTTCTTCTCCGCCTAATGGCGGCTTCCCGCGTTTCTTCCCCTGGCAGGAGGGGTACACTTTCCCCACGGGCGACGACCGCTGGCTTTCAGGTTCACAGCCTGCGCGTCGGCTTCAGTGCTTTCCCTTTTCTCGGCAGGGCAACCGGCGCTGGGTACACCCCGTTGACGGCGAACAGTTTCAGCCGCTGGGCTGGCTCTCACTCAGTTCCCCTTGCTTGGGCTCTGTCTCTCTCCCGCTCGCTCGGCTCTACCGGCGCTGGGTACACCCCATTGACGGCGAACAGTTTCAGCCGCTGGACTGGCTCTCGCTCAGTCTCCCTTGGTCGGCTCTGCCTCTCCCGCTCGCTCGGCTCCCAATCGTGCCTCCCAGCCCTCTCGCAGTCCGGTGCTTCCCTCCCCGGCTGCGGCTGAGTTTTTACATCTTCCCGTGCCTACGCTCCCGGTCGCAGCGCTTCGTGGCTTCGGTCGCTGCCCTGCCTTTTTCGCCGGTCGCGGTCTAGCTGTCTCACGACGCCGTTGTGTCCCCAGCCTGTCTGTACCGCGGCTTCCTTGCTCCACGCTGCCCCAGTCTCAGCGCCTCTGGGCCCGACTTCTGTCCGGCTCCTTTCCACCTCGACCGTGGTCGAGTGCACCGCCCTTATCCTCCGGTTATTCTTTTTACTTTTCCCTTACTCACAGTCACCGTGGCCGGCTTGCTTCTCGTGCTGATTGGCTCACTCCTCACCGTGGCAGAAGGGACAGTCAGTGCCTGTTGCTGATGGAAGTCTTTGTCTCTGAATTCTTCCTCCTTTCCAGCTCTGCAGACTCGAGTTTTCTCCCAGCAGAATGACGAGGGCGGTTGCCTCTTCTCGACGCTCGTTAACTGCTTCGGAAGTATTGTTGCCGCAGGGTACGATCGGACTCATCGCCACTGTAAAGTCTGTGAGTTGTTTAGTTAATTAATACACAGACTACCAGAGTAACTTAAAACAGGACTTTACTATTCGAAGGTCAGGGCGAATCTGCCAAATAAATCCTGACACAGCACTTATATACCGGTGTGGTCACCGTCGGTATTACAGTATACAGAAGCCAACAAAGTAGTGCCACACCTAAAATAGTTCTCTTAAAGGTGAACGGTTACATACAATGGTTTTCTTAAAGGTAGACGGATACATACACTACAACACTGATCCACATTAAATTGCATTTTCCATGTGTCTGCCCATTTCACCAGTGTGCCTATGTCCTCCTGCAGTCTGTTATATCCTCTTCACTATTTACTATGCTCCCAAGTTTTTATCATTCGCAAATTTCAAAGGTGTGCTCCTTATACCCAAGTCCAAGTCATTTTATATATAACAAGAAAAGCAGTGGTCCTAATACTAAACCCTGGGGGACCCCACTGCATACTTCTCACCAGTCAGAAAAACATCAGTTCACCACTACTCTGTCTCCTATCCCTTAGCCAATTATGTACCCAAGTTACCATCGTCTTTTTAATCCCATGTGCTTCTATTTTCCAAATAAGTCTGTTATGTGGGACTTGATCAAATGCCTTTTGAAAGTCCATACAACATCTATTGTGCTACCTTCATCCACCCTTTCTGTTACTTCATCAAATAACTCAATCAGGTTAGTTAGACACAATTTGCCTTTAACAAGTGTGTGCTGCTGTCTCTTATTAACCCATGCTTCTCCAAGTGAGAATTAATTTTGTCCTTGACAACGGTCTCTAGTAGTTTTCCTACCACTGACGTTAGACTGACTAGCCTGTAGATACCAGATTTATCCCTCTCCCCTTTATTGAATAAGGGTGTAGCATTTGCAATCCTACAGTTGTCTGGCACCCCTCCCATTATTTTTACATTTCTCTGAAATTTGCCTGCAGATTTACTCTTCTATCTCTTTCTCACTATTTGGGGGTCTATAGTAAACACCCAGCAACATAACAGTTTCTGTTCCTTAACTCTAACCAAATAGATTCAGTCTTTGATAGGGAATTCAGAAGAAACTTCTTTACCCAGTGTTAAGTATGTGTATTGTATTGAACAATTAACACAAAGACTTAAACGTATAACTCAAACAGGTCTTTACTGGTTGGAGGTAGGGACTATACTGAATACAAGATTACTGCACAGTGCTTATATACCGGTGTGTTCACCCCCGGTATTACGTCTACAGCAGCCTGAGAAAGTAGTACATCTCTTAAGGTGGAACAGGCTTAAGCTCTCTTAAGGTGGAACAGGTTACATACACAACACTCCTCCCTTCTTAGCTTATAGTCATCCCCCCCATTTAACATAACGTAATAACATATATACATATATAACTTCATGTTTAATGTAACATATCACAGATTCAGTTTCTGCGGAAAACAGTTCACAGATTCAATCTCTACGAACAGTTGCAACATACTCTTAGTGGGAACAGTTTACAGGTTCAGTCTCTGTGGGAACAGTTCGTAAATTCAGTCTCTGATCTTAATTCGTTCCAGACAGCATCTTTTCATAGTGTTCGGCCGGAGGTAGTAGAAGTAACAATATTTTAAACAATTATTATTTTCGGCCTCTTCTTTTTCTTTTCTGCCTTTTTACAACTCTTGTTGTTCCCATCTTCTCGGCGGACAGCTGTAATGCTACCAACTCTCTATGTTCTTTAGACCTTAAGTGCTTCCTCCGGATTTCAGCACTTTGGGAGTTTCCATCACAATTTGGGCATACCACATCCTCGTAGTATTCACTATCACTCAACAGGTCGAGAGGCCCTTCTACTTCTTCCTTACCCAACTGGACGCTATCCGACTGCTGTTCCTTCTCTATCTCTCTTATTTCCCGTAGTAGAGCCACCTTCTTCCGATGTTCCGTAGACTTTTGGTGCTCCTCCATGATTTCTGCACTTTGGGGGTCGAAGTTACAAGCTGGGCAGGACAGGACATCGTAATATTCGGAGTCGTCCGACAGGTCATGGTAATATTCGGTGTCGTCCTGAGCTAGGCCAGCGAGAGGGTCGTCTATTTCCTCCATACCCAGCTGGACGTTAGCCAGCTCTTGTTCCAAATCCAGACATCTTTCCTGAAGAGACTTCTTCATGTGTACCTCTGCATCCAGCTTTTTCTGGGCTTTCAGCAAGTCGTTTACTAGTGACCTCATTTGTGATTTTAATACTTCAACTTCTTTTGGAGATTGATTGCTCGGACTATGCAGTCCCTCTACCGGAGCAGCTGTTTCAGCGGTCTGTTGTTCTACATTGACGTGAGTCAGCGTACTTTTGGCATCCAATGGCTGCTCTGTTGCAGTCGTTTCAGTCTGTGTCGTCACATCAGCCATCTCAATGACTTTTGAGAGCTCCGAACCCTTTTCCTTTGAAGATCGCAGCTCGTGTTCAAGTTTTTCCCATTTCAGAGTCTTGTCCCTCAGCATATGAAGGAGTTGGCTGACCGTTAACTCTTCTGGCACCAGATTATGGCACGCACCTTCAGAACCTGAATCAGCTTTGATTCGTTCAGCCTCCTCGCGCAGATGGTTGGTGTGCTCCTGCTCCATTTTCTCCATCAGTTGCTTCTGTTGCCTTTCCAGATTCTCCCACTCTGTAACAAAGAACTTTTTTATTTCATTCATCTCTTGCTCAAAACGGCGAATCATTTGTTCTAATTGCTGTTGTAGTTTGAAATGGAGTTGAGTTCGAGCCCAGTGTCCCTCAAAAATGTGCATATCAGTAGACTTGACAGACTCAGAATTCTCTGTTAAACTATGTTGTTGTTGCTCAGTGGAATTCTGTGCTGAAACTTTGTCTTTTGCACATGGGTTGGTCTTACCATCATCAGTTCTAGAGTCTGGGCTGATTATCTGCACCGAGTTCTCACTCTTTATGGCTTTTAGCGAATGCCAGTCCATATTTATGTTTCTAAACCACTCCCGGCCTAGTAGTGGTGGACCTCCCTCCGGTAGCACATATAAGTCCATTATTTGACTTCCTTCGCCCTTGTTGGCCACTGCAACCTTTATTGTCCCGATGGGGTACACTCTCTGCCCCGTGTAGGTTGTCAATATAATCTCCGTATCCTGTAGGGGAATATGTTGGAATAACCTTCTGTAATCTTTCTTATTCATGACCGACAATGCCGATCCAGTGTCCAATTCCATTTTTACTTGGACTCCTTCTATCTGAAGAGTAACCCAAATTGTCTGGAGGTCTGCACCCTTACCAACGTTGAGTACCCTTAAGCTAGCCAGTTCAATACTGCTTGCGTCTGAATCGGACTCCTGTTCGGCCACCTTGTGTACCTTTGCGTATTTCCCTTGCGGTGACTTCTTGTTGCTGGTCTTCTTCCCTGACCTGCATACTCTAGCTATATGTCCAAGCCTACCACAAGTTCTACATTCTTGGTTTTTAAACCAACACTGGTTCTGATCATGCGTTGTCTTTCCACAACGATAACATTTAACAGAACTCACACCCAATTTGTGTGCACTGAGCTCCGGTGACCGTAGCTGCATTACTGCCGTGCCTCTCACTGCGGCTTCGTGTGCTGCTGCCATAGTGACCGCCTTCTCAAGCGTCAGCTCATTCTCCTCGAGCAGTCGCTTTTGTGTATCCTGTTTAAATAAACCACACACAAATTTGTCTCGTAGTGCCTCTGTCAGTCCCGTTCGAAACTGGCAATATTTCGCTAATTTACGCAATTCCAGCAAATATTCAGCATTGCTTTCATGCTGTAGCTGCCTTCTGTCGTAAAATTTAAATCGTTCCGCTAGCATCAGCGGCGTGGGGTTTAGATGATCTTTCAGGACAGTAACAATCTCATCGAACGTCTTATCCGCCGGTTCATCTGGTGATAACAGGTGTTTCAATTGCCCGTATGTCTTCGCACCCATTAAATTTAATAATGTTAGTGCTTTATCAGCCTCACGAATTTTATTGGCCTTACAATAATTTTTAACTCGTTCAACATATATGGCCCAATCTTCGATGTCACTATCAAAGTTGCTAATATTCCCGTGTTTAGGCATTGTAGTACTTTATCAGATTTGCAATTTCTCAGATTTTTTTTTTTTTACTGCTATCCAAGATGGCGGCTTCCCGCTCTTGCCGTCGTCCTCCGCCCACAAAATGGCGGTTTTCCCACGCTTGGCGGTCTTCACCCGTCCCCCGACGCCGTCTCCCTTCAGCCCCGAGTGCGGCCCTTATCTCCGCCGCGATCGATAGCCCGCGCTGTGCACCGCGGCTCTCGCACCTTGAGCTTCTGCAGCCGCCGCGCCTTTCAGCCCGAGTGCGGCCCTTATCAGGGATTTCGATCGATGGCCCGGCTGCGCCTCGCACTTGAAAGCGGCCCGGCCCTTATCAGCGGATGCGATCGATGGCCCGGCTGCTCCCCTCACTTCAAAGCGGCCCGGCCCTTATCTGCCGATCGCTATCGCCCTGTACCTCTCTCTTCCCCAGTCCTGTCTTCTACTCCGGTTCACAAGCTGATGGAGGCTTCAGGGTCCTAATGCCTGTCGCTTCCAGTGAGGTGGTGAGTGGTGAGGTTTGAAACCTCTCTTCAACCGCCGTGGAATAACTGCCGCAGGGTAAGAACCTGACTCGTCGCCAGTGTTAAGTATGTGTATTGTATTGAACAATTAACACAAAGACTTAAACGTATAACTCAAACAGGTCTTTACTGGTTGGAGGTAGGGACTATACTGAATACAAGATTACTGCACAGTGCTTATATACCGGTGTGTTCACCCCCGGTATTATGTCTACAGCAGCCTGAGAAAGTAGTACATCTCTTAAGGTGGAACAGGCTTAAGCTCTCTTAAGGTGGAACAGGTTACATACACAACACCCAGAGAATGGTGAGAATGTAGAACTTGCTACCACAGGGAGTGATTGAAGCGAATATAGTATAGATGCATTTAAGGGGAGGCTAGAAAAGCATATGAGGGAGAAGGGAATAGAGGGTTGTGCTGATAAATTTAGATGAGGAAAGACGGGAGGAGGCTCGAGTGGAGCATAAACGCTGGCATGGACTGGTTGGGACAAATGGCTTGTTTCTGTGCCGTATATCCTATGTAATCCTATGTAACCCTCTGGTATATCATCCCTGTGCAGAACTGTAATATTATCCTTGATCAATACTGCCACCGCTCCCCGCTCCCCCATTTCCTTTTATCCTTCCCTATTCCTCCTGAATATATTACAGCCAAGATTGTTTAGTTTCCATTCCTGCCCATGTTTAAGGCAGGTCTCCATTATAGCCACTATATCATAATCCAATGTGGCAACTTGTGCCTGCAGCTCATTGCATTAACACACATGCTTTCCAACACTATGTAAGTCTGCTTTATTTTTTTACTCCATCTAATTCCTGCTCCTTCTACACTATTCTTTATTCTGTTGCTGTTTGTCCCTCCTAGTTTTCTGTGCACCTTGTCTCTCCTCTCTACTGCTGTGTCCTGGGTCCCCTCCCACTGCCAAATTAGTTTAAAGCCTCACCCACAGCACCAGTTAACCTTCCCACGAGGACTTTGGTCCCAGCCCTGTTCAGGTGCAACCCGTCTGGCTTTTACAGGTCCCTCCTGCCCCAGAACTCGTCCCAATGCCCAGGAATCTGAAGCCCTCCCTTCTGCACCACTTCTCCAGCCATGCATTCACCTGCGCTATCTTTCTGTTTCTGTACTCACTCGCACGTGGCAGTGGGCGTAATCCAAAGGTTACTACCTTTGACGCCCTGTTCTTTAATCTTTTCCTTAGCTCCTGAAACTCTGCCTGTAGGTCCTCAACCCTTTACCTACCGAGGTCATTGGTTCCAGTGCGGACCACGACTTCTGGCTGCTCCCCTTCTCCTCGCAGAATATCCTGCACCTATTCAGTGATATCCTTTACCATGGCGCCAGGGAAGCAATGAACCATTCGGGACTTGCACCTGCAGTTGCAGAAATGCCTGTCTATCCCCCCTGACTATCGAATTCCCTACAACAACTGCACTTTCTTGTCTTTTTTTTTGCTAAAATTAACTAAGGATGGAAAATATAGCCCTTGATGTCCTATATGTCCTGATGTGTATAGCTGTCAAATGGGAGCTCCACTCTGTTAAAATTATTATTGGCCCGGAATTTGCGGTAGTAATAACGGTGGGGCTGTCAATGCTCGTGGTTATTACTGGGTAAAACTGACAAACTACTGGCACCTACACGTGCGCAGTTACACGCGGAAATCCGGAGGTTGCTGTCAGATGTACTCTGCTCCTCCCCTGGCTGTGCTGTTGCAGTCTTCACCGATGGAATCTGTAGAGAAATCACTGTTAAGACATGAACTTAAACTAATTACCCACTATTTTGGCTCTAAAGACCGATAAAAAACTTAAGCCTTGTTCAATCAGGACTAACTTCATTTTTAATGGTATACTAACTCATAATTACTGCTGAACAACCTCTCTGGCCCTGAACATTTAATTTCAACCTTAAGTGTGGAATCTCATCCCCTCAGAAGAAAATTACAATATTCCAGATTTTTAAGAACTCAAAATTTAATTTAATTTTTAAATAGTTTGTGTTTTGCTATTTAAGTTTCTCCCTAATCCCACGTGTATGTCCCAATCTTTATTCGGCTTTCTGTACAATGATTTCAATGTAATTTATATTTCCTGCTTTTTTCTCTCTGCTTTGCCATCTGTGAGAATTCTTCAATCTGATTGGTTGATCAGCCTCCTGTTGCCTGTCCTGTTGCTGAACACCACAGATCCCCTGTAAAAGGCGCCAAATTCAAACTGACATTTGAAAAGAGGAAGTCTACGCTCTAGAGCTTTGTGGGTAGCTTTTTTCGATGTGAACGGTGAGCACCATCCCTTCTCAGCTGACTGCAAAATCCAGGCCTATGTTTTTCCATCCCCTGCTATTGGCCTGCTGTGGCGAGCGCGAGCCACCAGGGGGACACAATTGATTTCCTGCGTGTTCCAGCCAAGATTTCACCACTGTGGATAGCATATGTGTAGTAGCTGTGCTGAATAACTTTCCGCAGAATCATGACTCAGAAAACTAACAGGTCTGGGCACTAACGACTCTGTCAGTAAAGGCACTGCTCATTGTGAAACTGAGCCACACAGATCAGGAAAATCCCAGGTTTGATCCCCGACCTGTGCTGAATTAACTAGGAGCATTATAATTAGCCTCAGTGCCCCAAACTAAGGAAGGGGAAAATCAACCAGGGTCTCTACTCCTGGTCACTATCCAGTTACTTGTACTGTGAAATGTATGTGTGAACATCGGACTTGGCTGAGCTGCCACTCCCCCTACCCGCAACCCTACTCCCCGGCCTCCCGCATTCTCATGGTCATATAGCCTGCCAACACTTTGGCACTAAATTTCTGCAACGGTTGTGTTGTGTCCGTGTATAATAAGACACAGACTGCAGGAGAATGGTACAACAGGTGTTTACTCAACGTGGCTCACACTGGAACTGATCTGTACAGATTACTACTCAGTGCTATATACAGGTGTGGTCACTGCCGGTACTGCAGTATACATGCGCTGTAAAAGATAGTTCCCCCCTTAAAGGTATATACATTACAATTCCTCCCCTTTTAGATTAACAGTACCATAACACTCATTTAACAATTAAATATCAAACTAATTACAATTAACACTTTTAACATGCAACATTAGCTGAAAATAGTCTATTTATATATTCAGTCTTTGGGGAGGCTTCCTGATCCTTTCTGGATAGCGCCTTTCCCGAGTGTCTTGCTCTTGGTGCAGAGGCGATCCTGGCCCCCTGTCGTCGGTTGGTTCATCAGCTTCCGATGCTACTGTTTCTGGGGTAGATGCGACCTGTACGTCGGGTTCATCACCAGGTACGTATGGGCGAGGCATGGGGTTGACTTGTTCCTGTGACTCTAGGATCTGGTCAGCATGGCGTCTCACGATGCTCTCCCCAACATCCACTATGTACATTAGTGGGCCCTGCCGTGTGCATATCGTTCCTGGCTGCCATTTTTCTGTTCGGTAGTCGCGGGCCAAGACTGGTTGCCCTACATTGAAGCTCCTTGTTGGCTTCTCATGGATGTGCTGGAATTGCTTACTCTCAACATCTCTTCATACGTATGGTCTGAGCAAATCCAGGCGATATCTTAACCTTCGGTTAAAGAACATCATGGCTGGGGCCTGGTTGGTGACTGCATGTGTCGCATTCTGGTAGGCGAACAGGAAATTGTCCACCTTGTGCTGCAGCGGAATGTTGTCATTGTACATAGCCTTTATTGTCTTCTTAAAGGTTTGTATGAACCTCTCAGCCAATCCATTTGTGGCTGGATGATATGGGGCGGATGTGTAATGCCTTACCCCATTCTTTTTCAAGAACCTCCGGAACTCTTCGGACACAAACTGTGGTCCGTTGTTGGAGCAAATCTGTTCTGGCAAGCCATTCCTGGCAAAAATGGTTCGTAGGACTGCAATAGTTTTCTCCGTGGTGGTGGAGCACATTTTGATGACCTCAGGCCATTTTGAGTGCGCATCCACGGCTATTAAAAACATTCGGCTGAAAATTCAGTAGCCTTAGCACCTCATTTGAGGCGCTAGAGGGCCTTGCGCCGGAGTTATGGCCAGTAGTGAAATTCCCTGGGGCCCTAAATCGGCATTGCTCCGGTGGCGCTGCGCCGGCACCGATGACATCATCGGTGTGCGCAGCGTCCCGGTTGCCGTAGTAACCCGCCCGAACTCCGAAATTGAGTTGTGGCCGCCTCGCCTGTGGCAGCCGCAACCAGCGTTTTGTCAGAGGTGCCTTACTGCAGTTAGCGCCGGCGCATTAAAGGCCCCGCGGCGGCCGGCCGCTTTCCCGCCGGCCGCCTGCCCGCAGCTCCCTCCCCGGACTTCTCTTCCCACCCCCCCGGAACAGATGCAAGCCCGGCACTTGTCCGAGGTGCCGGGCTCATTTTTAAGCAGATTTGCGCGGGCCGCGGCCGGGTGCAGGCAGCTCCTCCTTAACGGAAGGAGGAGGCCTGCACTTCCCCAGCCTGCCGCACCGCATCGGGTGCCGCAGCGCCGGAATTGCGGCGCGAAATGGCAGTTAGCGCCCTTTTCCAGGCGCTAAGACCCTTCAGTAGCGCCGGCAGCCGTTTGGGCGCAGCGCCACTGAACTTTTGGCGCGCGCAGGGTACTTAGCGCCGGCACTAATTTCCGGCGCTAAAGCCCTGGCTAAGCCAAAACCCAATTTCTAGGCCATTGAGTCCATGAATGGACCAGCAAAATCAATATGCACCCATTGCCATGGAGATGAGGGCCACTCCCATGGGTGTAGAGGGGCCTGTGGTTGTGCATTTTTGACTTTCTGGCATCCTGAGCAGCTCTTGGTCAGGTCCTCGATTTGTTTATCGATTCCCGGCCACCACACATAAGCCCTGGCTAGGCTTTTCATTTTTACCCCTCCCAGATGACCCTCATGAAGCTCATTGAGCATTCTATCCCTTAACTTGGGTGGAATTACCACTCGGGATCCACAGATCAAGGTCCCCCGGCACACTGACAGCTGTTCACTCCTTGTCGAGAATGCTGGCAACAGTGAGTCACCATGTGCTGGCCATCCCTTCACTGTCAAATCATATACCCGAGACAGTGTCGGGTTATTTCGGGTTTCCTTTTCGATACAAGCGTTAGTTACCGGTAGGTATTCAACCATAGTCGAATGGAATATTTCGACAGGATCCACTGCTGGTGCTTCCTCCGCAGTAGGCAGTGGCAGGCGTGATAGCCCATCAGCATTTCCATGCTGTTTCGTGCCCTTATATTCAATCTCATAGTGGTGCGCCCCTAGAAAAAGTGACCATCTTTGTAGTCGTTGTGCAGTCATCACCGGAACGCCCTTCTTCGGATTAAAAATGGAGACAAGAGGCTGGTGATCAGTCAGCAAGGTGAATTTCTGCCCGTGCAGATAGTGATTGAACTTTTTCACTCCCCACACTAGGCTGAGGGCCTTCCTGTCAATCTGGGCGTAGTTACGCTCGGCTGAGGTTATTGGCCTCTCTGAGCCGTCCGAGAATTTGAGCGACAGCACCACTCCAATGCCGTAGGGTGACGCATCACATGCCAACCGAATTGGTAATGCTGGGTTGTAATGGGCCAATACCTCTTTCGATGTGATTAGTGTTTTGCTCTTCTGGAAAGCTCGTCTACATTCGTCACTCCACTTCCATGGCACCCCAGTTTGCAGTAGGGTGTTCAGTGGGTGTAGTATTGTAGACAAATTTGGCAAGAACTTATGGTAGTAGTTTGCCAGCCCGAGGAACGACCTCAGTTGTGACACATTTTCCGGTGCTGGAGCCTTGACTACTGCCTCAATCTTCTCTGGGGACTTATGTAACCCCTCTTTATCGATAACGTGGCCACAATACGAGATCTGTTTTCTAAACAACTCGCATTTGGGGCGGTTAGCTTGGAGCCCATATTCCTGCAATCTAGTGAGCACCTGCTCCAGGTTGGCAAGGTGATCACTGTCATTTTCGCCCGTGACCAGGATGTCGTCCAAATAACACTGGGTCCCTGGGATCCCTTGCAGGACTTGTTCCATTGCCCTCTGCCAAATAGCCGGAGCTGATGCTACCCCGAATACCAGCCGGTTGTATTGGTAGAGACCTTTATGGGTGTTGATTGTGAGGTATTTTTTTGATGCTTCTTCTACCTCCATTTACAGATACACCTGGGCCAGATCAATCTTAGTGAAGCATATCCGTCCAGATAGCGAGGCGAAAATATCTTCAATCCGCGGAAGTGGATATTGTACGGTGTGAAGGACCGGGTTCACTGTTACCTTAAAGTCCCCACAGATGCGAACCTTCCTTGGTTCCCCAGGCGTGCTGCTCAATGACTTTTTCATCACAGGGATGATGGGTGTAGCCCACTCGCTCCAGTCTACCTTGGACAGTACACCTGAATGTTCTAGACTCTCCAGCTCTGCTTCGACGGCTGGGCGGATCGCATAAGGTAGCGGTCTGGCCTTAAAAAATTTTGGGCTTGCGTTTTCTTCTATTTTAATCATCACTGTCATGCCTTTTAGTGTTCCGAGTCCTTGCTGGAACACTTCTTTCACATCAGTTAGGATCTTTGACAGTCGCCCAGGTGTGACGTCGTCATCCTTTTTGTCAGCCACAGTCAGTGCCTGTATGGAATGCCAATCCAGTTGTATTTTCCAGATCCATTCACGTCCCAGTAATGGTGGTCCTCCATCTTGCAATACATACAGGTCTAGTTTTGGTGTTTCCTTACCGTTATATATAACGGTCACCCTTATTTTTCCTTTGGGGTAGACTTTTTGCCCCGTGTATGTCTTCAAAATAATTTTTGTGTCTCTCAAGGGTATGTGTGAGAATAGCCGCTCGTAGTCCCGTCGGTTTATGAATGTTAGGGCTGATCCTGTGTCCAATTCCATCTTTACCTGGACTCCTGCTATCTTGAGAGTGACCCAAATGGTTCGGTGATCCTCCGTTGTGATCACATTATGTAGTTTCAGACAACTCAGTTCCCTGCTTTCGGAGTCGTTATCACTCTTTTGTTCGTCTCAACTATTCTCCGTCATCTTATGTACCTTCTTGTACTTTTCTTTGTAGGTTTCTTATTGCTGGTTTTCTTTCCCGACCTGCAGACTCGTGCTATGTGTCCTACTTTTCCACACTGTCTGCACACTTTGTCTTTGAACCAGCAATCATTCTGGTCGTGTGTTGTTCTGCCGCAGCGATAGCACTTCTCTGTTCCATATGACATTTCGTTTGTGCCATACCCTTGCGGTCTCTCTTGTATCTCTGCAGTGCCCCGTGCTGCTGCTTCATATGATACCGCAATGCTGAAAGCCTTTTCCAGCGTAAGGTCCTTTTCAGATAAAAGCCATTTCTGGGTTCCTTCACTTTGAAGCCCACACACAAACTTGTCCCTTAAGGTATCTGCCAGTCCCGCTCCAAACTGGCAGTGTTTCGATAGTTTGCGCAGTTCTGTTAAATAATCAGCATTGCTTTCATCCTTATGCTGGATCCGTTTGTGAAACTTGAATCTTTCTGCTATCAGCAGCGGTGTGGGGTTTAAATGTTCCTGTAGTATCGTTACTATGTCTTCAAAACTCTTTTCCATTGGCTTCGTTGGGGTTACTAGATTTCGTAATAAACCATACGTCTTTGCACCCATTAAGTTTAACAATACCGATGCTTTCTTGTCATCTGACACCTCATTTGCCTTGCAGTATACCTCTATTCGTTCGACATATGTAGTCCAATCTTCAACTTCATTGTCAAA
Organism: Somniosus microcephalus; assembly: GCF_052327205.1. Lineage (NCBI taxonomy): Eukaryota > Metazoa > Chordata > Chondrichthyes > Squaliformes > Somniosidae > Somniosus > Somniosus microcephalus. The sequence continues at coordinate 179,083,031 of NC_140993.1, read as the reverse complement.
TGCGGTGATACTGCCAGTCTTCGGCATTTTGGGTGTGGCTTTAAATGGCATCTCCCAATGGCTTAAAATGGCGTCTCCCGCGCTTTCTTTCCTCCCCCGCTGCTGCCAACGCCGCTCCCGGCGGATCTCGTGGCAATGGCGGCACCCTGTAGGTTTCGCGCGCTTCTCCTGCGCTGCTGCCAATGCCGCTCTCGGCAGTCCTCGTGGGAATGGCGGCGCCTTGCGGGTTTCTGTGCGTCTCTCTCTCCCTCTCTTCGACGCTGCTCGGCCGCTGAACACCGGCTGCGCCCTGTGCGCTCTGCCCTCTCTCTCTCTCCCCCATCGACGCTGCTCGGCCCTTTGCTGTGCCGCTCGGTCGGGCTCTAGCCTGCCGCTGTCCGGGAAGGGTCTGCGCACTATCTGTTGCCAGCCCATTTCGCTGGACCACCTCGACTGGAAAGCCAAGCCTGGCTCTCGACAGCCTCCCCCGCAATTCTCGAGTCTCTGCTGGATGACTGGGCGGTTGCCCGTGGTCGACGCCCGAGTCTCTGGCCTTGACCTCCAATCCACTGATCTCCAGGAACGAATCCCTGGGAGGTGATGCAGAATTGCAGGTAGGTTTGATCTTGCCTTGTCGCCAATGTTGTGTCCGTGTATAATAAGACACAGACTGCAGGAGAATGGTACAACAGGTGTTTACTCAACGTGGCTCACACTGGAACTGATCTGTACAGATCACTACTCAGTGCTATATTCAGGTGTGGTCACTGCCGGTACTGCAGTATACATGAGCTGTAAAAGATAGTTCCCCCCCTTAAAGGTATATACATTACAGGTTGTCTCTCTGGAACTTCAAACAATAGAGACATCACAGACTGCTGCATAATAAAAACATCATGGGTTGTCCCTGAATAATGGACATTAACCTGCATTGTTGTGATCAGAAACAACCTGCACATTTATGAAGTTCTATCCCTTTGTGTTCATGTATGTCTTTGGGTTGACATGTGGAGGCTTGTTGGCCCCATCTATAATGCCTTGACCTCTTAGGAAAGCCTATCAGGCAGTAAAAGTTCTGTGCCTTCTCCAGTCTCCTTTTTCACTGGGATAAAGGTGTTTCCCTGGCAAATATGCTGTCAGTCACTTGCTCCATACAGATATGAACTGCCGATTGCTTTATCTGACAGATGTCCCCCGAGATGGCCTGGAAGGATACAGTTGCACAGAAGCTTAATGCTATCATGATCTTCACAGCTACTGGAGAGAGCTGGTCCAGTCATTGAGATTACCTGTAAATCAACCTGCAAGAGGTGGTATTGGTCACACTTCTACAGTGAAGCAGAGACGGCAAAGATAGGACACATCTCACATACCAAGGTAGGACTGACGTAGGCTCTAAATGCATTTCTTTGGGTAAGGACGGGACTGTACATATGGCCTGAGGTGTCATTAGATCTGAAGATATTAGCCCCTCTTCTAATTCATGCAGCAAAATGGGAACTGCCAAAGGGATTCCCATTCTCCCAACTTTAGTTGCTGAATCTTCCAATGCGGCACCCATCGTTAAAACTGCTGGAATGTTTTTATTTTGGAAACTAACAGATCTAACAGCATTGATCCAATACAGGAGTAGAAAAATGTGGCAATGAAAAAACTGCAACTGAACAAACAACAACAACAATATAATAGCAAAATACTGTGGATGCTGGAAATCTGAAATAACAACAGAAAACGCTGGAAAAACTCAGCAGGCCAGGCAGCATCGGTGGAGAGAGAAACAGAGTTAACGTTTCAGGTCTGGGACCCTTCATCAGAACTGGAAAAAGCTGGATATGTAACGGATATTAAGCAGGTGCAGAAACTGGGAAGACCCAGTTTCTCCGTCTCCGCCGCGTCTGTTCTGACGATGCCACCTTCCATACCAGTGCTCCGACATGTCTTCCTTTTTCCTCAACCGAGGATTCCCCTCTACTGTGGTTGACACGGTCCGTTCCATTTCCCGCACTCCTGTTCTCACCCCTTCCCCTCCCTCCCAGAACCATGATAGGGTTCCCCTTGTCCTCACCTTTCACCTCAACTGCCTCCACATTCAATGGATCATGCTCTGCCATTTCTGCCACCTCCAACGTGCTTCCACCACCAAACACATCTTCCCCCTCACCTCCCCTTTCAGCATTCCGAAGGGACTGCTCCCTCCGCGACACCCTGGTCCACTCCCCAATCAACCCTAACAGCCCTTCCCCTTCGCCTGGCACCTTCCCGTGCAAGTGCAGGAGATGCAACACATGCCCTTTCACCTCCTCCCTTCCCACTGTCCAGGGCCCCAAACACCCAGGTGAAACAGCAATTTAATTGTACTTCTTGCAATTTAGTATACTGTTTTTGCTGCTCACAATGCGGTCTCCTCCACATTGGGGAGACCAAATGCAGATTGGGCGACCGCTTTGCGGAACACCTCCGTTCAGTCCGTAAGGGTGACCCTGAGCTTCCGGTCACCTGTCACTTTAATTCACCGCTTCACTCCCACTCTGATCTCTCTGTCCTCGACCTATTACATTGTTCCAATGTAACTCAACGTAAGCTTGAGGAACAGCACCATATCTTTCGATTAGGCACTTTAAAGCCTTCTGGCCTCAACATTGAGTTCAACAATTTCAAACTATAACCACTGACCCCATTTTTCATGCTGTATGATTTTGCCATTCCCATTTGCAACATTTTATCTTTCCTGCCTCTTACAAAAGCACAGTATGTTCCTTCAATTCCTTCCTCCCCTGCCACCTCCCCCCCCCCCCCCGCCCTGTCTTTGCACCTGCTTAATATGTTACATATCCAGCTTTTTCCAGTTGAACCAGGAACACTCCTCACTACGATGGACATCTTGGCACTCTACACCAGTATCCCCCACGATGACGGCATCGCTGCGACAGCCTCAGTACTCAACACCAACAACAGCCAATCTCCAGACGCCATCCTACAACTCATCCGCTTCATCCTTGACCACAATGTCTTCACCTTCGACAACCAGTTCTTTACCCAAACACACGGAACAGCCATGGGGACCAAATTCGCACCCCAATACGCCAACATCTTCATGCACAAGTTCGAGCAAGACTTCTTCGCTGCACAGGACCTCCAACCAACGCTATACACCAGATACATCGACGCCATTTTCTTCCTATGGACCCATGGCGAAGAATCACTGAAAAGACTACATGATAACATCAACAAGTTCCATCCCACCATCAAACTCACCATGGACTACTCCTCAGAATCGGTTTCATTCTTGGACACACGAATCTCCATCAAAGACGGACACCTCAGCACTTCAGTCTACTGCAAGCCCACGGACAACCTCACAATGCTCCACTTCTCCAGCTTCCACCCTAACCACGTTAAAGAAGCCATCCCCTATGGACAAGCCCTACGAATACACAGGATCTGCTCAGACGAGGAGGAACGCGATGGACACCTACAGACGCTGAAAGACGCCCTCGTAAGAACGGGATATGACGCTCGACTCATTGATCGACAGTTCCGACGGGCCACAGCGAAAAATTGCATAGACCTCCTCAAAAGACAAACACGGGACACAACCAGCAGAGTACTCTTCGTCGTCCAGTACTTCCCCGGAGCAGAGAAACTACGCCATGTTCTTCGCAGCCTTCAACATGTCATCAATGATGATGAACACCTCGCTAAGGCCATCCCCACGCCTCCACTACTTGCCTTCAAACAGACGCCTAACCTCAAACAGACCATCGTTCGCAGAAAATTACCCAGCTTTCAGGAGAACAGTGACCACGACACCACACAACCCTGCCACAGCAACCTCTGCAAGACATGCCAGATCATCAACACAGATACCATCATCACACGTGAGGACACCACCCACCAGGTACATGGTACATACTCATGTGACTCGGCCAACGTTGTCTACCTCATACGTTGCAGGAAAGGATGCCCCGGAGCATGGTTCATCGGTGAGACCATGCAGACACTGCGACAACGGATGAACGGACACCGCACAACAATCGCCAGGCAGGAGTGTTCCTTCCCAGTCGGGGAACACTTCAGCAGTCAAGGACATTCAGCCTCCGATCTTCGGGTAAGCATTCTCCAAGGCAGCCTTCGAGACACATGACAGCGCAAAATCGTCGAGCAGAAACTGATAGCCAAGTTCTGCACTCATGAGGACGGCCTCAACCGGGATCTTGGGTTCATGTCATGCTACATGTAACCCCACCTGATGTAGAGTCATCCAGACTCGAGTCGTCGTTGGCTTGTTCACTCTACACAGATGCGGCCAGACCTGCTGTGATTTCCAGCCCCAAATTTTTTTTTTATATTGTATTTTTGTTTGTTTTTTGTTTTTCATACAGACCCCAGCATCTGCAACATTTGACCCCTTGTGACCCCACCTCATTGTTCTTTGATGTAATGTTTTCCTGACTGACCTGTTTGGACACCATTCACACCTTTGATTGCTGTGATTATATCTCTGCCGAGGTGTGATAAAGGGCAGTTATAAAGATTACCTGTAATCATCTGGCAGTGTTCTCTGACTATATAAGCTGTGCCTATATGCATCTCTCCACTTCACCTGACGAAGGAGCAGCGCTCCGAAAGCTTGTGATTTCAAATAAAGCTGTTGGACTATAACCTGGTGTTGTGTGACTTCTTACATTTGTCCAGCTTTTTCCAGTTCTGGTGAAGGGTCCCAGACCTGAAACGTTAACTCTGTTTCTCTCTCCACGGGTGCTGCCTGGCCTGCTGAGTTAAACAACAACAACAACCTTACTTTAAAACTTTCAGTAAAGCAGGCCAGGCCCATACAACTGTCATGCGGCCATTTCACATGAACAGGCTGCGAACTGAGGACGGTCTATCGTTTGACTGTTAGAAATTTAGCATGGGCTATTATTAACAGGAGTAGTGCATTCAGTTGAAGCTCACATCCATCTTCCCCCATGAATCACTTCACAAAATGTGGCGCACAAGGTTCTTTTTTTGGCAGCAGCTGTGCTGCACAAAGTAGTGCTGTTATTAACTACATTTATAAAATTGGCATCCACCAGAAGGCACTGCAACACTGCTATCACAGGAACCGAAAGTTCATAGTACATGAGAGTGTGAGTTGATAAACCATCTGGCTAATTTCTTTATACATCAATCGCACACAGCCGCGCACACAAATGTTTCAATCAAAGGATTGTTCTTAAAACTGTAAATGTTTGAATTAATGTCTGAGGAGTTCAGAGCTTTTATACCTAAAAATGGATCTCAAAGAAAGCACAGCTTGTGTTGTTTTATCAAGGCACCTGAACCATAGTGAGTGTAAACCAGCTGAATAGTTCTTTGTTATATTTTTGCAGTCAGGACAAAAGGGGAAAAAGCTTAAAAATATACAGACTGAAACATTTCCGTTGGATGGATATCACAATTGTAAATAGTTACCTATTGTCTTTGAAATTTGTCACATGTAACTATGTTGATTTAGGGTGGGAGGTGAAGGACTGAACAAGTTTGATAAAGTATGTAGAAATCCTGAGACAATGTTCTTAGCTAAGCAACAAACAAGAAAACGCAGAACAATTAATATTGGGCAAGTCATAGATGTGAGACTTTTGGTTGTGAGCTAGCTGCATACCTGAGGCATTGTCTTGCGCCAGAAACATAAACATAGGTGAAACATTCCCAGAGGGATTGGCATGTCTGTGCTTTAATCTGGATTTGCTGACCTGTTGCCACTAATATAGTCACTCCAAGTGACTGATTTTCTTCAGTTATTAGAGCAACCAAATCACATCTGCTGGTAACTAGGGAAAGAAGCAGGCTGGCAGTGGGAGGCTAGTAAGCAGGGCTATGTGCATGCTTTTTAGTATGCATGCATGGATTTATGCTTTACCCAACTTAAAAAAATGCAAGCCAGCTGTGAAAGTGTCGTTCTGGTTTGCAATGCTGAGAAACATTTGAAGTTGACTTCAGTGAAAAAGAAAATCAGGCAGCGTATAAAACGGGTGGCCGCCGCCCAAGACCCCTTCATTCTAAGTGAGCTAAATATCATGCCTTCAGAGGGAACAAACTCTCAAGGCAGAGGATTTTCATTTTGTTTCCAACCAAGAGTGTCAGAGGTGACATGTAGAAATACTTTGCATTGGCAATATTTGGTATTAGTTCACCATTTTGATTCTGGTTGCTTCCTTCTCAAGAAATTAAGGAATGTCCATGGCCAAACTGGTCATTTGAGTCTTAAGTGCTGTGCATTTTAAAAATTAACATTTATAAATGGACAGTTTCAGCACATTAGAAACCTCCACAAATGCTTATATGTAAAGAAAGAACTTGCATTTATATAGTGCCTTTCATCGCTTCAGAACATCCCAAAGTGCTTTACAGTCAATGAATACTTTTGAAGTGTAGTCGCTGTTGTAATGTGGGAAGATACGACAGCCAATTTACGCACAGCAAGGTCCCACAAACAACAATGAAATGTGACCAGATAACCTGTTTTGGTGGTGCCATGGGATCTGTTATGTCTACCTCAGCACCGCTGTACTGAACTGAAGTGTCATCCTAGATTATATGCTGGAGTGGGGCTTAATCCCATAGTCTTCTGATGCAGAGGTGAGAGTGCTACCACTGAGCCAAACGTATAAAAGAAAAAATATATCTTTATTATTGTACACCACCTCTGAGGCATGAGGTTGTGATGTGTCCAATATGACTATTTTGCTGTTGGCTTAGAGGTGTCCTGCACGAACCATAGGTGTATCTTCAATCTTATTTTTGGAATCTCGGGGGAATTTTTTGGGGGTCAGCGGGCACGATTGGTGGTGGGTCGGGTGGGAAAATGTTTTTTTTGTCAGATGGTCAGGCCCCCTCTGTCAACCCACCACCACACGCCTTTCCCAAATGCTGGGTGTCAACGCTAAGCAGACCTGACACACAGCAGCAGGGGAGGCAATTCAGGTCATTATGGCCTTGTTAACAGACCATTAAGAACTATTTTAAGCTCACCTTCAGAGTTTACCAGGTCACCCATGAAGTCTACGCTACTTGGGGATCATGTCAGGTAAGCAGATCGGGAGTTGAATGGCCATTGGATCATCTCATTACTTGACAGTTGAAAATGTGCTATAAAACCTCCCATCTCGCAGCTGTTCACTTTCCAAGCTCAGAAGCTGTTGCTTACTGCATTTGGAAGACAGATTGAGCTTTATGCAGGTTGTAAGTGGAGTAAACTCTCTATCCAGTGTCACCTCATTGGAACAACCTCTGTCACCATTGACAGATCGCTTCTGTCATCTCCAGTTCAGCTTCCATCTATTACATCAGCATTGGTGACCTTGAAACTATTTTACCTTGGTCCTCAGAATCCCACCACAATGAGCCCCAACATCAGCAGCACCAGGCACACCAGCAGCACCAACAACAACACCAACCTTCTCCGTAAACACCTGATGCTGCACAGGACAGAGGGCATCAGCACAGGACAGAGGGCATCAGCACCCGACCACATTGCTGCCTGGGATGCCAGGGATGGCCTCACCATGGCCAGATTTACTTCACTTGACGCTGTACACCCTGGCTGCCATATGATGTGCCAGGTTGGCACCACCCCACACCAACGCCGTAAAGCATCCCTACAATGCCCAAGCCATTCCTTTCACACTTCTTTCACACTCATCGCCATTGTCTCACCAGTCGCTGCAATTCACTAAGCCACTTCCAGAGGTGCAAACAGATTTGCCCAAGAACACAAAGTGTTCAAAATAAAGGTTTCAACGTTTGACACCACATTAACAGAAACTTCACATGAACATTGGCTAAAATACCCAAGTGGCTACATTTGTGTGATGTTAGTTGGTATAATTAGACTAGGATGAGGCTGATTGTGAAGTGTGGCTAGTGAGATGGGGAAGTTGGTGTGAGTAAAGATGTGCAGGAGTAGGGTAGGGAAGGCAGAGCGATGGGGATGTGATGAGTGGCACAGCAAGATAAGGTTGAGTATGGCTTTGCAGTAATGTTTCATAATCTATTGAGATCATTGAAAGGTTTGCACCACTGCAGCCTGGTCCTCCTGCCCACATCCCTGCTTGTGCCCTCCTGTGCAATGTGCAACCAGGCTGCGTTGGACTCCTGGGGAGGTGTCTTCCACCCATTGGAAGGGAAGAAAACCTCCCTGTGTGCTGTAACTCCTTCCATAATGGGAGAGCCTGGATGCAACCATGCACTTCTGTACAATGATTGTCAGTGTTTGCCGCACCTCAATGCTGTAGAACACTGACAGCACAACGGTCAAACTAAATTTGAGCATGGTCCCTTTAAGGAAACCGGCTGATGACACATCATCAAATGACGTCATCAGACCCACTTAACAAGCCCAATCAGCAGAAAATCATTTTGGACAGCGGGCTGGAGCCACTAGCGAGGCCGGGACCTGCCACCGACGTCGCCCACCACGGACCCGTCGAGGTTGGTAAAACCCAGCCCTCAGATTCTGATTGAAATACGTCAAATTTCAAATGGTCTAAAACCAAATTGGAATCTGAATGCTGAACAATCCTGAGTATGATTTTAAACTAAGTAGATTTACTAAGGGGGAAAAATTCAGTTGGTAGCGCCACCCATTAGCGCCTTAAGAGGGTGCTAAGTGGGGCGCAAACCAACTAGCGCCCGGGCACGGCGATATCTGCGCCTCTCGCAAAATTGACCGGACATTTTGCGGCGGCGCTAAACACTACCGCCACAATCTCCTGCACCGGCAGATCATGACGTCAGTTGACTGCGCAATGCCCCGGACTGGAAATTGAGTGCTGCCCCCTGCCTTAATGCCTGCCGCTGGCAACAACAGGTTGAGGGGAGCGTTTTGCAATCGGGAAGGGACTGGGGAGTGCTATTTAAAGGCGACCGCTTCCTGCCTTTTTTTGTTGGTGACATTTTTGCACCATGCATTCTGAGAGAGAGAGAGAGAGACTTCTGTGTGAAGGAGTTTTGGGTACTGAGCAGTACTTTGCAGGTTCATTTTGATTTGCCCTTCCTTGTATCTATTTAGAAGAGACTGTGGGGTCTGCACTCTGAGCTCTTTCCCTGGGTCTCTCCATTGTTCTTTACAGCAGATTTGATGTACAGGTCTCTCCAGGCCGAGACTCAAGGTTGCAATGAACAGGATGTAGATGGAGACCAAAATAAACCCTCCCCTTTAAGATAAAAACAGAAAATGCTGGAGAAACTCAGCAGGTCAAGCAGCATCTGTGAAGAGAGAAACAGAGTTAACATTTCAGGTCGATGACCATTCATCAGAACGCCCCTTTAAGAATTGGCCGGTGCCAGTGTGTCTGTGTTCCATTGCTGACTGACATCACATGAGCTTCGCCAGCGCTGTGAGTTAGTGCCTCGCTCCTTGGCCTTTGCACCTTAAGACAGGTGTGCAGCGCCTGATTTAGCGCTCCAATCACCTCCAGGGGCGATAAAAGCCAAGTTTGCAGTCGGAGGCGATAATTAGTGCCAGACGCTAATCTTTGCACCCGGCCGATAATTGCGCCCCAAATGGGGCGATACCGAATTTCTCCCCCTAATTGTTTTATGCTTTACTTACCTTCCATATTAGGAAGGAAAGACAGAAGGAAGAACTTGCATTTATATATCAAAGATTAGTAAGAGCTATAATTTACGTTGCCTTTTTTAAAAAATGAATTACTTTTAGTTTTCACAAGGTGACAAGATACTTACAGATGAGAAAGGACATCCGGCCCATCTTAATTTATCCATCCAGAGCATCCCAAACCCGCTCCCCCTCACCCCTACCTCCCTTGCCACCCCCTCCTCCAATGCTGCATTTAATTGTCTCTTAAATGATCCCAGGATTTGTACCCAGGAGTCTTTTTAAAAATATTATTCTAGGTCAACTTTTTCCATACCATTTACTATTTTATATACTTGATAAAATCACCGCTCAGATCCAGGATAGATCACCTGAGCCTGTCCAGTATTTCATTGTAACTCAGACCCCTGACACTGGGCTCAATCTCAAAGCTTTTCTCTGCACTACCTCCAGTATCTGAATGTCTTCCTTGTTTCTTGGTAACCAGGACTGGTCACAATACTGAAGGTATTGTCTGACTGGAGCACTGTACAGTTTGATCATGACTTCCTCTGACTAATATTCTGTTGTTTTCGCTATGTAGTTCAACATTCTACTGGCTTTTTTGATTGCTGCTCTGCATTGTTTGGACATGTTGAGTATTGAGTCTAATGGGTAGAAATGAGTCTGCCCATTTTTGATTCCAGCCATGACGCTGCAGAGGCAATCCACACCCGAAGCACGAGGCCCAAGGATCAATACAAATTGGTGCCTGGGCCTCATCTGCATACTTGGGGTGAGCTACCAGCACTAGTCACGCCTCCACAGGCAGCTCACCCCATTGGAAAAACTCATTTCAAGCTGCCTGCCTTGCTGGCAACAGTCCTCAGGTAAGTCCCAGAGCAGGCTACAGGGGAGGCCGGGTGATCCTGTGGAGTCGGGGGAGCACTCCTGCTCATCCTGGATCCATAGCAATGTGTTCTTGAAAATATAAAAGTTCAAAAACCTACCTTTGTTTGACGACTGCTGAAGAATCCTGTGTGGGGCAGACCCGATTGCTGCTCCCTCATGAGATGATCAATTTGCCAAAGGGGTCCTTTAACAGGCATTACTTATTCAAGGAGCCTAACACCTGCTTTAGGCGCCCGCCCAGGTCCCTAAAAATTTACCCGATGTATTTGGCAGTGGGACTAACGCTTGCACAGATTGGGCGCAGGCCATCCCACTGCTAAATTGGTATGATTTGTACCCATTGTGCGTCCGAAAAACAAACAAACACAATGCTTACCAATTTCTACCCCTAAGACTCATAGATCTCTTTCAACCATAGCAATTTCAGCACCATTCATGGAATATGTGTGTCATCCATTTTCCCTTCCTACATGGTTTTAATTTAAAATAAAATATGCAAGTATAAAGAGGGAGATAAGATTTAGGAGGGGGCTGAAGTAAATTTTTCACTCAAGTGCTCATGCATCACAAATGCAACAGAAGCCGATGCTGCTCTGTGTTTAGAGGATGATAAAAGTGGAGCTGAAATCAGTAGTGCAAGTGAGAATTAATAGTATCAGCTATGTTAATTCCTACACTAAGTGTAGACTAAATTGAAATATATTCTGGATATAGCTCTACAGTATCATTTGAATAACAGTAGGTTCAAGGGACACAATTGGGAAGCTAGTAGCTCCTGGTAAGGGCTTCTCACAGGGAGCAAATTGTTACTGTTCTCCTTCTAAGGATAGAACTTTCAATTAAAGAAGTTCACATATGAATATTTAATGTACTCGTGCTACATTCCTGTGCACTCCATTTTTTATGCAGGCATAAACCTAATTAAAATATCAGTGAGCCCATTGATTTAATCTTCAAATCTTAAAAGGGTGGGAAAGGACTTCCAGTCCAGTAGTGCAGTGGAGTCAGTGTGAAAAAACTTGAAATATAATTTTTTTACCCATCCTTGATTATCATCAAAACACAACTTCAAGTGTAACCATGCTAAATACATTTTAAAAAAATAAGCTGCACATTGATAAATGTTTTATTCCCCTATTACGGCACATTCATTTTAGCAAGAAAAATCAGGTCAAGGGATAATTTCATATTTTCAATAAGGTGCTCTTTATTATGCTGCATTTTGTCTGATGCACCTTGTTTGCTCAGCATTCATGTGTATTATAGTGGAATCTCTAGTCAAGGTTTCAACGGCTAATGAAAGATGGATAGTTTCAATCTCCCTATGAGGGAACAACTGTGTTTAAATAAATTAACTATAGCAGGTTCTAATATAAAAAGCAACATGGTGACATCCTTGGCATTATAGACTATATACATGTTTTTTTCTTTTGTAAAGAAAGACAAATTTTGCATTTACATAGCCTCTTTCGCGTCTGCAAGTTGTCCCAAAGCACTTCACAGCTGATGGATTACTTCTGAAGTGCAGTTAATGTTGATTGGTAGTCTGATGCCTCAGCTAGTATGTGCACAGCAATGAAACGAATAACCCGTTAATCAATTTTGATGGTGTTGATTGAGGGAGGACTGTTGGCCAGGACAATTGGAGGAATTTCCTGCTCTTATTTGAATAGTGCCGTGATTCAATAGTGAACAGGCAGTTGGGGCCTCAATTGAAAGTCTCCTCTGAAAGACAGAACCTCTGACAATGCAGCATTTCCGTAGTATCAGCCTTGATTATGTGCTCTGTCCTGGAATGGGGCATGAAGCTATGGTCCTTTGACCTGACTCAGAGGTGAGTGGTTTTTACCGAGCCAAACTAACATTTGTACCATACAATTCCATTCAATAAAAGGCTTATGCTGGGAATTTCCTTGGGGGTTCTCCCAATTGTAACCCTGTGTCTATCCAGGGTTTCAACTGATCTCCTGCCGCAGTTACATTAGCTCATTGTGAGAACCTTTGAGGAAATTCCCAGTGTTAAAGTTCTACTTGGATGCGTTTAATTACAAATGAAGAAAACCAACAATATGAAAACGCGTACAAAAGCAAAATACTACGGATGCTGGAAATCTGAAATAAAAACAGAAAATGCTGGAAACTCAGCAGGCCAGGCAGCATCGTGGAGAGAGAAACAGAGTTAACGTTTCAGGTTGATGACCCTTCATCAGAACTGGAAAAAGTTGAAGATGTAACAGGTTTTAAGCAAGTGTAGGGGCAGGGAGAGGGGGGAGGGGAGGAAAGGAAAAATTTAAGAGTAAATCAACAGATAAGGCGAGAGGTTACAAAAATAATAAAAGGACAAAGCTAAAGGCTCTGCATTTGAATGCATGTAGCATTCGAAACAAAACAGATGAGCGCAAATAGAAATAAATAAATATGATCTGATAGCCATTACAGAAACATGGCTGCAGGTTGACATAGATTGGGACCTGAATATTGAAGGGTACATGACATTTAGGAAGGACAGGAAGGTGGGAAAAGGTGGAGGGTGGCTCTGTTAATTAATGATGGTATTAGCACAATAGAGAGGGATGGCCTAAGTTCAGGAAACCAGGATGTAGAAGCGGTTTGGGTAGAGATGAGAAGTCACTTGTGGGAGTGGTGTATAGGCCCCCTAACAGTAACCACATGGTAGGATGGAGTATAAAGGAAGAAATAATGAGAGTTTGTCAGAAGGGTACGGCAATAATCATGGAGGATTTTAATCTACATATAGACTGGAAAAATCAGATGAGCAAAGGTAGCATAGATGAGGAGTTCATGGAATGTTTTTGGGATAGTTTCTTACAACAGCACATTCTGGAGCCAACCAGAGAGCAGGCTATACTAGACCTGGTATTGTGCAACGAGATAGGATTAATTAATGACCTCATAGTGAAGGCGCCCCTAGGTAGCAGCAATCATAATATGATTGAATTTTACATTCAGTTTGAGAGAGAGAGAAGAGTGGGTCCAAGACTAGTATTTTAAACTTAAATAAGGACAATTATGAGGGCATGAAAGCAGAGCTAGCTAAAGTGAACTGGCAAATTAGGTTAAGGGATAGGTCAATAGAATTGCAGTGGCAGACATTTAAGGGGATATTTCAAAATACACAGAATATATACATTCCAACAAGAAAGAAAAATTCCAAGGGGAGGACCCACCATCCGTGATTAACTAAAAGATAGTATTAAACTTAAAGAAAAAGCATATAATTGCGCAAAGATGGGTGGCAGGTCAGAAGATTGGACAGAATCTAAAAAACAGCAAAGAACAACTAAAAGATTAATAAGGAGAGAAAAATTAGAGTACGAGAGAAAGCTAGCTAGAAATATAAAAAAAAGATAGCAAGAGTTTCTATAGATATTTAAAAAAGAAAAGTTAACAAAGTGAGGGTTGGTCGTATAAAAAGTGAGTCTGGGGAAGTAATAATGGAAAATAAGGAGATGGCAGTTGAATTGAACAGGTATTTTGCATCGGTCTTCACTATAGAGGATACAAGTAACATCCCAGAAATAGCTGTAAATCAGGAAATGGAAGGGAGGGAGGAACTCAAGAAAATTATAATCACCAGGGAAGTGGTACTGAGCAAACAGTTGGAGCTGCGGGCTGACAAGTCCCCGGGTCCTGATGGACTTCATCCTAGGGTCTTAAAAGAAGTGGATAGTGAGATAGTTGGTGCATTGGTTTTAATTTTCCAAAATTCCCTAGATTCGGGGACAGCTCCATTAGATTGGAAAATAGCTAATGTAACTCCTTTATTCAAAAAGGAGGGAGACAGAAAGCAGGGAACTACAGGCCAGTTAGCTTAACATCTGTCATAGGGAAGATTGTAGAAGCTATTATTAAAGACATTATAGCAGGGCACTTAGAAAAGTTCAAAGTAATCAGGCAGAGTCAATATGGATTTGTGCAAGCAAAATCATGTTTAACCAATTTGTTGGAGTTCTTTGAGGAATAACATGTGCTATGGATAAAGGGGAACTGGTGGATGTACTGTACTTAGATTTCCAGAAGGCATTTGATAAGGTGCCACATCAAAGGTTATTGCGGAAAATTAAAGCTCATGGTGTAGGGAGTAACATATTGGCATGGATAGAAGATTGGCTAGCTAACCGGAAACAGAGAGTAGGCATAAATGAGTAATTTTCTGATGGCAAGATGTAATGAGTGGTGTGCCACAGGGATCAGTGCTGGGGCCTCAACTTTTTACAATTTATATAAATGACTTGGATGAAGGGACTGAAGGTATGGTTGCTAAATTTGCCGATGACACAAAGATAGGTAGGAAAGTAAATTGTGAAGAGGACATAAGGAGGCTACAAAGGGATATAGATAGGTTAAGTGAGTGGGCAAAGAACTGGCAAATGGAGTATAACGTGGGAAAATGTGAAGTTGTCCATTTTGGCAGGAAGAATAAAAAAGAAGCATATTATCTAAATGGTAAGAGATTGCAGAGCTCTGAGATGCAGAGGGATCTGGGTGTCTCGTGCATGAATCGCAAAAGGTTACTATGCAGGTACAGCAAATAATTAGGAAAGCTAATAGAATGTTATTGTTTATTGCGAGGGGAATTGAATACAAAAGTAGGGGGGTTCTGCTTCAGTTATACAGGGCATTGGTGAGACCACATCTGGAGTACTGTGTACAGTATTGGTCTCCTTATTTAAGGAAGGATGTAAATGCTTTGGAAGCAGTTCAGAGAAGGTTTACTAGACTAATACCTGGAATGGGTGGGTTGTCTTATGAGGAAAGGTTGGACAGGCTAGGCTTGTATCCACTGGAGTTTAGCAGATTAAGAGATGATTTGATTGAAACATATAAGATCCTGAGGGGTCTGGACAGGGTGGATGTGGAGAAGATGTTTCCTCTTGTGGGAGAATCTAGAACTAGGGGTCACTGTTTAAAAATAAGGGGTCGCCCATTTAAGACAGAGATGAGGAGAATTATTTTCTCACAGAGGGTCATGAGTCTTTGGAACTCTGTTTCTCAGAGGGCGGTGGAAGCAGAGTCTTTGAATATTTTTAAGGCAGTGGTAGATAGATTCTTGGTAAGCAAGGGGGTGAAAAGTTATCGGGGGTAGGTGGGAATGTGGAGTAATCGGATCAGCCATGATCTTATTGAATGGCGGAGCAGGCTCGAAGGACCGAGTGGCCTCTGCAACTGGACCCTGGACTTCCTAACAAACAGACCCCAGTCTGTCAAATTAGATTACCACACCTCCCCCCCCCGACCCTGAACACGGGGGCCCCACAAGGATGTGTGCTGAGCCCCCTCCTCTACTCCCTCTTCACCCACGACTGTGTGGCTGTTCATGGTTCCAACACCATCATCAAGTTTGCGGATGATACCACGGTAGTAGGCCAGATCACCAACAACGATGAGTCAGCCTACAGGGAGGAGGTCCAGCATCTCGTTAAGTGGTGCGCCGATAACAACCTGGCCCTTAACATCAAGAAAACCAAAGAAATCATTGTGGACTTCAGGAAGTCTAAAGGTGGAAGTCACACCCCCATCTGTATTGATTTCTTTGTGGGTTCAATGATGAGACATTTATGAAAGAGAATGAGTTTTAATCTAAAGTCTGTTCAACTCTTTATACAGCATTCAGGAGACACCATTATGCTAGTGATGCATCTAGAACGAAACTGAAACCAAACTAACTGCCTTGCTTCTCTCGGTCACATGCCCTCTGCTGGTCAGGCACAAGCAATCAATACATGCAATTAAGGCATCATAATCGAACAGGCAAATACCATCTCTATTTGCTGATATCATTACATCTCCTTTTCTTAAAACAAAAGTATTTTACTTTTAACTAACAACATGTTTTCTTTGTATTAATCTGCATTTTAACTGTAACACTTAATGAACTTACATTATCATTATCATGATCAAGGTTTTTTAACCTTGCTTTGTGTGTTCACATGAAATATGTCAATACACTAGAACTTGAAGAAAGAATAAGATAACATTACTTCCTTCTATAACAATAGTCCTTAAATTTGCTCAATGAGTCTCTCAGGAGGCTTCACGTATCTTGAGGATTTTCTGATTGATTGTCCTTGAATCTGAGTTGTTGCCTCAGATGATTGGTTCTCAGCTGTGTGATCAGGTTGTTCAACAGTATCAGTCTCTTGACCTGCTGTGGCTGGCCCCATGAGAAGATCTTGACGATTTCTTCTCAGAACAGCACCCTCATCTGTCTGAATGGTGTATGATCTTGGTTGAACTTCACTCAGGACAGTTCCCTTCTGAGTCCATGTGTTTGTTTTGTCTTTCAACCTTACTTGGCCACCAGTGTGGAGTTCAGGTAGGTTTTGTGTTCCTCTGTCATAGTAGTACTTTTGCTTTTCTTTCTGTTGTTCTTTGAACTTCCTCACTTTCTCCCCCTCTTTTGTTTCCAGGAGGTTCTCCGGGATGGGTAGGTTTGATCTTAGCCGACGTCCCATCAGGAGTTGGGCTGGTGACATACCACACTCGAGCGGCGTTGTGCGGTATACAAGCATGCTCTGGTAGAAGTCAGTTCCACTGTCTTTTGCCTTGCACATCAGTCTTTTCACTGTGTTTGCGGGCTCTCCTGGGTAAACAGCTCTGGACAACGTGTCTGCTGTATACATCAGCTTACCCGGTGTGTACGCAACATTCAGTTCATCATAGACTGTCTCTCCTTCGCTTTCCACAACGAGGACTCTCTTTACCAGGTTCAGTCTCTCACAGGCTTTTAAACCTAGTATGGCTTGCACATCCTTTGGCACCACGATTAATGCTAGTGTGTGCTCTCTGTCCTTGTGTGTTACTTTGACAATGCATCTTCCTTTCACTGGTATATCAGTACCTGAGTATCCTGTCACTTTCACTTTTATTCCATGTATCTTTGGTCTGGGTCTAATTTTCTTAAAATCAGTCTCTGATATCACACTAACTTGTGCTCCAGTATCCAATTTAAATGGAATGTGTATGTCATTCACTTTTAGTGTCAACATCCAGTCTCTTTCTTCTTTTTTGTTTTCAGACACAACATCTACATAGAACTCCTCTATGTCGCTTTCATCTACTGCATGGACCTTTGTTGCATTTGGTTCTTACAGCAACGGGCATAATGGTTGTTCTTGTTGCAACTATTGCATGTTTTACCATATGCTGGACACTTTCTTGGTGGATGCTGTGTACCGCATCGACTACATGACTTTCGATTGTCCCTTTCATTTTCGTTCGCTGGCCACGCCTCTTTTTTCACATTGGCGCTCTTTTTGTTAAACGGTTTGTGTCCGTTCTTACTCACTGCATCCACGTTGCAGCTACTGTCACTGAACAGCTCCTTTGCCTGCAACTTCACAGTCTCTGTAGCCCTACACAGTGCTATGGCTTTTCCCAGGTCTAGATCTTGCTCTCTTAGCAGTCTTTCCCTTAGACCATTATCTGGAATACCACACACCAGTCTGTCTTTTATCAGCGAGTCTGTCAGTCCCCCAAATTCACACGATTTGCTTCGGTTTCTCAGTTCAGTCACATACTGATCAATAGTCTCACCCGTTTTCTGTACACATGTGAAAAATCTGTGCCTCTCAAACGTCACGTTACGTTTAGGTATGCAGTAGGCCTCAAACCATTCCATTATTTTATCTAGTTTCATTTTGTCTCCATCAACAGCAAATGTGAAGTTATTATACACCTCCACCGCTTCATCACCTACGACATGTAAGAACAGTGACGATTTCCTTTTATTACTTTTCTCATCAGCTCCGATTGCTGATAAATACAACCCCACACGTTGTTTGAACCTTCTCCAATTTTCAGCCACATTACCTGTCAACTGAAGCGTCGCCGGTGGGAGTAAACCTTCCATTTTTCACTTCGTTAGCTATTCTCCAATGGTAAGCAACGATGTTCTCTTTTGGCTTGCTAATTTGTGGAGAGCTGATTTAACTTCAAATTTTTTCTCTTCATCTCTTTCAGCCACTTCTGACACCATGTATTGATTTCTTTGTGGGTTCAATGATGAGACATTTATGAAAGGGAATGGGCTAGATTTTCAGTCGCTTGCGCCAGCAGTTAGCGCCTTAAGAGAAGTGATTTCCGGGCGCTATGCGTGTAGCGCCCGGGTGCAGCGCAGTTTGCGCCCCACCCCAAATTAAGTTGCCCGTTAGCGCCGGCGCAAAGTTTAGCGCCCGCCCGGATGCGCGCGCAGAAAATGACGTCACATCCTCGTGCAACGCCCTTTGGCCGCCCCGATTGCAAACTTCAGTCGGACCGCCCCATTGTGCGGCGGGCGGCCGGAGCGTTTGGAAAAAGGAACGCAACACAACCAGCGTGGGCCCCGGGGGGTGCTAATTAAAGGGAACGTCCTCTCCAGTATAAAGGCCAGCCTTTTTTCAGAAAACAGTCTTGTGCAACGCATTTCTGGAGACACAACAAGGAGGATAGCTAACTGGTTTCAAGCAGCAAGAGCCAGGTATTTTTGGACTCAGGCCATAGCGCTGCAAGTGGCCATTTGGAAATTAGACTGTTTGCCAGGATTTGATGGGGGCTGCATGGGGTGCCAACGCGGAGCTGCAGCGCCATGTCCGTAGGGCTCGCAGATGCATTGTGAGAGGGGCAGCCCTGGCTAGAGGCAGAGGGGGCTACAGGCGTCGGCCACGTAGGCCTTACCCAGTCAGGCTATACCGCCAGCAGCGCTCCTACCTAAACATGAGTGCCGCGCGATGTGTTAGAAGGCTCCAATTCCGAAAGGAGGTGATTGCAGAGATCTGCCACCTGCTTCGCCGAGATCTGCGGCCAAAGCTCAGGTGCAGGACGTCTCTGTCGGTGGAAGTGAAGGTGACGGTGGCATTGAACTTCTATGCCACCGGCTCCTTCCAATACGCTGCTGGGGACATAGCAAACATCTCCCAGTATGGCGCGCATCGCTGCATCTGCCACGTGACCGAAGCACTGTTCAGAAGGAGAAGCCAATTCATCTCCTTCCCCATGGCCCTCGAGAGCCAGCATCAGCGCGCATTGGGATTTGCCAGACTCGGGGAATTCCCCTTGGTGCAGGGCACCATTGACTGTACGCATGTGGCTTTGCGGGCCCCTCTGGAGCATGGCGAGCAGTATCGCAACAGGAAGGGCTACCATTCTCTGAATGTGCAGCTGGTATGTGACCACAAGCAGCGCATCATGGCAGTCAATGCCAGCTTCCCAGGCAGCAGCCACGATGCCTTTATCCTGCGGCAGAGTACTGTGCATGACATGTTCCAGGCACAGCCTCCCCCAAGAGGATGGCTCATCGGGGACAAAGGCTATCCTTTGTGCACCTGGCTCATGACCCCGCTCCGCGCGCCCAGGACCGCTGCTGAAGAGGCCTACAACGGGAGCCATCAAACCACCCGCAACATCATCGAGCTAACTATTGGGGTCCTCAAGCAGCGGTTCCGCTGCCTTGATCGCTCCGGAGGAGCTCTCCAGTATTCGCCGGACCGGGTCTCCCAATTTGTGGTGGTTTGCTGCATGCTACACAACCTGGCTATCTGCAGGACTCAGGCACTGCCACCTGACGTTGGACCAGCACCTCAGGAGGAGGAGCAGGAGGAGCATGAGGAGGAGGAGGAGGAGCAGGAGTACGTTCCCAGGAGGGAGCGACCAGGGCCAAGGGCCGCACGACGCCACCTTATTACACGGTACTTCTAAGCCCCCTGTCAGGGAATGGCCAGGGGCCATGAGGGAAGATGAATGCAGCCGCTCCGCAACCCCTCAGCCGGCGAAGCCAACAAACACTAAGAAGAACAACCATGGAGACTGCATGAATAAAGATAATTTTTTATTGCACAAAAATGAAAAGCCCTTCCCACATGAATCCCCAAAAACAATAAACGGGCCCCACAAAAAACCCAACAAACGACTCACTCCCACAAACTGGGGAGGAGTCACTCCACCTTTCTTCAAACCGGGCCTCAACGTCGGCCTAACGCAAAAAATAAGCCCTCCAAAAGCACAACCATGGGCAAAATAAAGATGGCCACCGCCATATTAAAGGAAAGCTGCCCACACCCTCTACTGAGTGGCCCGCGAGGGCGAGACCTTGGCCAGCCTTTTGCCTCCCCTGCCCGGCCTGCTGCTCCTTCACAAGCTCTGCCCAGTGGCTGCTGCGAGGCTGGGGGAAGGCGCCTGAGGCTCAGATGCCCTTCCGCCAGATGCCGCTGGGGGCGGCCTACACGGCGTTTGGGCCTCGAGGGGCCGTCTGCTGAGTGGCGCACCTGAGCCTGGCCACCATCAGCTGCAGCCGCTTGCCCTTGACGCCCCAGTGGGGGAATGGCGGCGACGGATGGCGCAATGTGGGCCAGCTGGCGTCTGGGATGCGCTGGCTGGTGCTGTGGCGCGGTGGCACTCAGCCGGGCCTGCACTGCAGGATCCGCAGCAATCAGCCGAGGGGCAGCTTGCTGGGATGGTCCAGCGCGGCGGCTGCCCTGGCGATGCCTGCCTGAGACAGTGCGTGTGGCAGCAGTGAGTGCCCCTGTGGTCCTGGTGTGCGCGCGCATCACATCCGCCAGGGTCTTGACGGCATCAGTCAGCATGCGGCCACTCGCGGCAGTTGCTGCCCCGAACTCGCGCACACTGGTCGCCAGCGACTCGATGGCCTCAGGCATGCGCCCCACCACGCTCATGAGCTCCGTGTGGCGCCGGTCCGAGTCGTCGGCCATCTTATCCAGCTTCCGCACCTCCTCCGAAGTGAAGGTGTCCGGACTGGAGTCGCGACTCTCCCGCTGGGGAGGAGGGGGCCGAACTAGGGGACCCTTGCCGCGTTGGTGACGGCGAGTGTGCCAAGCAGCAGCACTCCCCTCTGATCCTTCCCCCCTTTGGGGGGAAGGCCGTGGGCCACGCGCACGGCTGCTGGGTGGCTGGACGCCACTGGTCCCAGAAGCTGCATTGCCCTGCGACAGTTCCTCCAGGCACTCGTCCAGTGAGGAGGTGTCAAGCATTTCCTCCTCTCCTGCGGGACGTGACTGTTCCCCCGAAGGTCCGGCTTGCTCCTCCTCCTCCTCCTGGTCGGAGGTGCTGTCACTGGCAGCTTCAGGGTCCTGGTCGTCACCAGCTGAAAGCAGGAATGCACAAGAGTAGCTTCAGAGTGAGGAGACGGCATCAGCGAGGGAGTTAGGACTGGTGGGATTCAGCGCATTGGTGGGACAGTGGCAAAGGAGGTAGCTCGGATGGGCCAGTGCGACGCGAGAGGGCCAAAAGGCGAGGTCCTTACCATTGCCGGGCAGTGGAGGGTCGGATACACCGCACGCTGTGGGGACAATCACACGGGCTCCCATGAGCACACACACGCGCTCCTCCAGCCGAGTGAGCTTCTGCAGCTTGGCGCGGCCACCCCTGGCACGGGCCTGGTGATTAAACGCTACTTTAGCCTGCAAGAGAAAGGACGGGCTGCAAGTGCGCAGTGAAGCCCTGATGTAGTGTGCACTGCCTCCCATGGTGGAATAGGTTGGACAGAGTGAAGCCCTGATGTAGAGTGCACTGCCTCCCATGGTGGAATAGCTTGGACAGAGTGAAGCCCTGATGTACTGTGCACTGCCTCCCATGGTGGAATAGCTTGGACAGAGTGAAGCCCTGATGTACTGTGCACTGCCTCCCATGGTGGAATAGCTTGGACAGAGTGAAGCCCTGATGTACTGTGCACTGCCTCCCATGGTGGAATAGCTTGGACAGAGTGAAGCCCTGATGTACTGTGCACTGCCTCCCATGGTGGAATAGCTTGGCCAAAGTGTAGAGTGCCGAATGGCCATTTGATGCTCATGACTGTCCCAATGCTGCTGGCTGAGGGCTGGCCAATAGGACTTTCAGCTCCCTTTGCCCATCATGTCAGGTGTACATGCAAGAATGAGGAGGAGACTGGAAAGGCTACTCACCTTCACAATCCTGGTCAGATCGTTGTATTTTTTACGACATTGTTTGTGGGTCCTGGGGGCATCGCCGGTGAACGTCACCCTCTGGGCGATCTGCTTCCAGGCTTTGGTGTAGTCATGGTGGGTTGGATTCCTCCCACTCTCTGGAAACAAGATCTTGCGCCTCACCTCCAGAGCTGTGACCATTATGTCCAGATCACCCTCTGAGAAGCGCAGGGCACGCTGACGGGCCTTCTCTGGCGTTGCCATGACTCCCTGGGGCTGAGCAGCAGTGTTGAGGCCTCTTTGCAAGGCTGCAGTGTGCAGGGCGTGGCAGCAGACCAATTCGTCCCTTCCCTCTTTAACAGCTGGTCGGCACCACGGGGTCTGCTGTCAGTGCAAAAATGACCGCACCCGCGCTGCGCCCCGCCTGGGCGCTATCCCTCTGGACCGCCGGCTTAGCGCCTAAAGGTAGGAGTGGAACGCCTCTTTTAGCGCTCCACCACTCTCTTAGGGCGAAGCCACTGAATTTCCGGCAACGGGGCGCTACTTTGGGGCGGGCGCTAACTTCGGGCGGGCGCTAAGGTTAGCGCCCCAAAACTGTCTATACTGAAAATCTAGCCCAATGAGTTTTAATCTAAAGTCTGTTCAACTCTTTATACAGCATTCAGGAGACACCATTATGCTAGTGATGCATCTAGAATGAAACTGAAACCAAACTAACTGCCTTGCTTCTCTCGGTCACATGCCCTCTGCTGGTCAGGCACAAGCAATCAATACATGCAATTAAGGCATCATAATCGAACAGGCAAATACCATCTCTATTTGCTGATATCATTACACCATCCACATCAATGGGGCTGTGGTCGAAAGGGTGGACAGCTTTAAGTTCCTCGGAGTCCACATCACGGAAGACCTCTCCTGGTCCCTCAATACCTCCTCTCTGGTGAAGAAGGCCCAGCAGCGCCTATATTTCTTAAGGAGGCTGAAGGGATGTAACCTGTCACCCCTGATCCTCTCTAACTTTTACCGCTGCACAATAGAGAGCATCCTGACAAACTGTATCACAGTATGGTATGGCAGCTGTAGCTACTATGACCAGAAAGCCCTGCAGCGGGTAGTCAAAACTGCCCAACGCATTACCGGCACCCGGCTACCGACCATAGAGCACATATACCAGAAACGATGTTTACGGAGGTCACGGTCCATCATCAAAGACCCTACCCACCCCAGCCACAGTCTGTTCGCCCTCCTGCCATCTGGGAGACGCTACAGATGCATTCGCACCCATACGACCAGATTTAGGAACAGCTTCTTTCCCAGGACTGTCATCCTACTGACCTCCACAAATAAACTCTAAAGCCTGCACATCTGCCAATGCACTTTATTATGGTTATGTTTATGTTAATGTATTACAAGCCAAATGTATGTTGAATGTTTAAATGTCTTAATCTAAATGTACACTCTCGGGAGCCGCAAGCCTACATTTCGTTGTACTGCACTTGTGCACTAACAATGACAATAAAAGTTGATTTGATTTGATTTGATTTGATTTGATTTGATGTGAGAGTGAGAAAAAAAAAATAGGGGCTGAGGTTATGGTCTGAAATTGTTGAACTCGATGTTGAGTCCAGAAGGCTGTAAAGTGCCTAATCGAAAGACAAGGTGCTGTTCCTCGAGCTTACATTGAGCTTCATTGGAACAGTGTAAGAGGCCGAGGACAGAGAGGTCAGAGTAGGAGTGGAGCGGGGAATTAAAGTGACAGGTGACCGGAAGCTTGGGGTCACCCTTGTGGACTGAACGGAAGTGCTCATCAAAGCTGCATTTGGTCTCCCCAATGAGTATTTCCAGCATTTTCTGTTTTTATTTAATATAAAAACTCGTATTTGTTCATCCTGCTCTAGGATCACTGGAAATTGAAATAAGTTCTATAGAAATGTAAGTTGTTATTGGTGTTACTCTAAGTGTGAAGAAATGGCTACAATTGTTGTAAGATGATCAAGACCTTAAAGGAGCTGCCTGATGTAAGCTGGAACACAGCAGAAAGATTAAGCCATTGCATCTAACTGCAAAAGGCTACCAAGAAAACGATTGATGAGGCCAGATAACTTTGTCTCCAAACTGAAGTACGATGATGATATTTCCTTTTTCTCTGATGCTGCTGTGGAATCTGGTAATAGAATAATTTTCATGTTTGTTTTCATTTTTATGCCATTCATTATCGTAAGCACATATTGTTGTGGTCATCATTTATTATATTCCAATAATTGACTTCTGTAATAGTATTACTGTAAATACACGAGAAGTTCACGCAGGGTTCAAATCTAATACTGTAAACTATCCTTCAGAAATTCAGAAGTTGATGAAGATACCAGAAGGCTGAACCATCGAACAAAGAAGATTCGGATGATTTCAGCCTGAACTGACATTTGTTAAGCCATCCACACACCACCACACATATTGGAGGAGGCCATTCACCTACTGTATTAGCTGTGCGAAAACACTGCTGTGGAGCCAGGTAAAATGTAGATAAATAATGAATCATTATGCAACTAGACTGGATCCAGTCCACAGAAGAGGGTGTCTGTATAAGCAATCTGCTCTTACACTTCCCTATCCAGCGGGTGAATATTGTTCAGATCTCCCTTTGAATCCTCTGAATTTCAGCTTCATGTGGATATGGGCCAGCACCAAACTATACCTTGTGGTTTTTAGAATGGTGTGAACTCTCACCCCGATACACAGTATCACCATGTTGAAAATCTGTCAAATGGTGGGCTCAGCAGCCAATCCCTCGTGATATCTGTAAATAGAACTCTCATGGATTGCTGTAATATATATTCCAGACAGTATAATTGAGAGTAAACACCAATTTTAAATTCTTTTATTGTGGATTTGGCACATATTATTACAGAAGTAAATGCGATAGGTTATTTGAAAATAAGTCCTGTTCCTGGAAATTCCTGGGTCCCCAATGTGGCGGCATAAGCTGCAGGACGGAGCTTATTCCTTCTAAAATTGGCGGAGACTGTCCCTGTCAGAAGTTATGGGGTCTGCTGATTTAAATAATGTGGGAAGGGCAAGAGTGAGTTCCACCAGCAGGGAGCCAGACACACTTGAGGGAGGGCTGGAAAATTTGGGAAGGGTTGGAGCAAGGGCACAACTTCTGTATTGAAATGCAATTAAAGGGTTGAGCTGGCTTTTGGAAGAGGGACTGAAATGGTGCACAGAATGGAAAAGGCGACCATCTAACTCCTCTGAGGCTGACATAAAAGTGTTGCTGTCCCAAGTTAGAGAAAAGAGGAATGCAATGGAGTACCAGGGAAGAGGCCAACACATGCAGCAGCATGGACCATGTGGAAGGAGGCAGTTGTGGCTGAGAGGGACCTCCATAATCCCAAGGATGCTTTTGTAACAACAACTTGCATTTATATAGCACCTTTAATGTAGTAAAATGTCCTAATGTGCTTCATAGGAGTGTTATCAAACAAAATTTAACACAGCACCACAAAAGGAGATATTAGGACAGGTAGCCAAAAGCTTGGCCAAATAGGCAGGTTTTAAGGAGCGTCTTAAAGGAGGAGAGAGTGGCAGTGAGGCAGAGGAGCGGAGCAAATTCCAGAGCATTGAAGGCATGGACGCCAATGGTGGAGCTATGAAAATCAGGGATGCACAAGAGGCTGGAATTGGAGGAACACAGAGATCTCGGAGAGTTGTAGGACTGGAGGAGGTTACAGAGACAGGGAGGGGCAAGGCCCTGAATGGTTTGAAAACAAGGATGGTAATTCTTGCCAGATCGGGAGCAAATGTAGATCAGCAAGCACAGAGGTGATGGGTGAACGGGGCTTGGTGTGTGTTAGGATACGGGCAGCAGAGTTTCGGATGAGCTCAAGTTTACGGAGGGTGCAAGGTGGGAGTTCGGCCAGGAGAGCATTGGAATAGTCAAGTCTAGAGGCTAGAGGCATGGATGAGGGTTTCAGAAGCAAAGAAGCTAAGGCAGAGGTGGAGACGGGTGATGTTATGGAGGTGGCAGTAGGCAGTCTTGGTGTCAAAAATGTCAAATAGAGTTTAATGACCTCACTAGGTAAGCAAAGGTAAGTGTTTTCAGATGAATAACAGGGCAGGTAACTAATCACAGAAAAGCACTTGGGTATTCCTAAGCACAGCAGTCAGCATTGCACTTTGGGGTATTGCATGGCACCGTGTTCTTTGTCCCAGCAACAAAATCACTTGACAGTACTCATGTCAGGTTTGTTAGATCCTGTAATACATGCTAGCACAGTGAAGTATCGCAACCTAGGTCCTTACTCCCTTCCACCCACCATTACTACCACCTATCCCACGAATCCTGACTGATTGTGACTGCAGGATCTGTAGTTTTTTGAGAGTGCGTTGACTATATTGAGAGTTATGGCATGAAGAGTGAAGGAAACACTGAAACCCTCTCCAAGCAAAGGTTGCAAGGAGACCTCGATCTATACAAGAGCAGATTGATGACAATGCCACAACTGCATCTTGTCATTCACCGCCAGAACAATCTCATGAAGACACATCAGACTTACCCGTGTTGAGAAGATCCACACGTGAAGTAAAAAAGCCTGATAGACTTAAGCTTTGAGTACAATGTAAAGCTTTGAAAATGTGTTGACTGTTTTGAAAATGTTTATGTTTATAGAGCACTAACAAAATTGTTACTGATATTATCTTTATTGTTTTCTTGAAAGTTGATTGATATTGATTTTGTTAAACCTCAAAGAAAGGGGGATGTAGTGATCAATAGCATGTCATTCTATAGTGGACACTAGGTGGAGCTGTGTAGAGCTGTATGTATAAGACTACACTACCCATGAGGCACTAGGCTACCCACAAGGCAACAGTCAAGATGGCAGCCTGCACACAGGAGCACAATGCTGCATCTCTACAGATACTGTACCTAAAGAATGTGTACTGAATAAATGACTAGCTAGAAGCTAGCTGTGTTCAGAATAAGAATGTCTATTTATTAATGAACATAACAGGATCTGGAGAAGGTACCAGCCAATTAACTCTATTCATTCCTCCTGTAGGAGAAGACAGCAAACAATGCCAGGTAATGGCAGGCTTCTGGAGCAGGACATGTCAACCTCCAGCATTTAACGGCACATGAAGAGGAAGCAATGGCCATAATTGGCTTTAACTCTGGCCTGGCTGTTGGGGATACAGATGTGGGAATGTCTGTGCCTTCAGTGGGTTCATGAATTTAATGTTTCTATGCATCAATCTTTTCACCAGCTACTACTATCCTAATAAGAGTTTCAAAAAGTAGCTGATTAAGATCGAATGCTGCTCTAGCACACCAAGGTTAATAATACTGTTTTCTCCACTACAGGATATAGTGGAGAAGAGCAAAATCTTGCAACCCCCGCTTCTGATATCTACCACCAGACCTTTCCTGATTGCAAAGTTGTGAAGCACGCAACATGCTACCACAATTCAATAAGACAGTGCTGGGCATTGTAACTGGGATCGCCATAGTTGATACAGCTCAGTACCACACCAAATGTTGTATTCATTTCCTGAGGCATCAGGGAAGCTCTCCTGCAAAGTTTTCAACCTTGATGTGATAGCTCCTTGTGTCAACTACTTAAGTTATAGCATTTGCAGTGAATCTGGAAAGCTGAGATATTTCAATAAGAGAAAAAAGCAGATTCTGAAATGTAAACTTTTCAGAAACAATCAGCCATCTATACAATATATATATTTTTTAAAAATTTCCAACCCTATGCCAACCCAGACCCTGTTCTACTCTGGCACCACCAGCAATGGTGAGCAAAGATTTAGCCTATTGTGTTTCACAGTTATCTTGATCTTTGGATAATGGATTGCAGGAGTAATAAGTGACTGATAAGTATGTGGTTGATAAGTATTAGCCACTTGACTTTCCAGATAATAACATTTATCTTTCCAGTTTTCTACATACAGTAAATAATGCTTTCAAAGGCACTTTAAATTGAATGCAAAAATATGTACAGCTGCATGTGTTTTGATGGCACTAGAATTGATGGTTAGTGAATAACATGTGACTTAAACTGGCCAAATAACATAAATTATTAAGTTAGATTAGTATATTATGATTTTTTTTAAATATATCAGTTCCTTGCTTATGCAGTAAAAGCAGAAACCACTGCAAGTGCACAGCATGTTAGCCAGCACTTGAAAGAGATAAGTTGCCATTTTAGAGCAGTACTGGATGGAGCTGCACGGTGTCCACAGGTACATTTTACTCTTTTTATGTGGCAGAGAGCAGCAGGAGTGTTCCTCCGGACTCCACTAAACCGGCTGGGTTGCTGCCACTCTGGGTCCCCCAATTGGGATCAGACCTCTACCCCCCCCAACAACCACGGACCGACCTTCATCTGACCCAGAGCCCAGCCAGGCCGCCCAAGATTGCAGCAGTTAAAGGAGGCTGTCACCAAGTTATGTAACCTGCTGCAGCCACAACTCGGCCCTTGCACCAGGGCATGAACAGCACTGCCTGTGGCTGTCAAGGCCGCCGTAGCCTTTATCTTTTATACCACGGGCTCCTTCCATGCTGTAGCAGGTGACGTCTGTGACATATTGCAGTTCCCAGTCCACCACTGTATCAGGAAGGTCACCAAGGCTCGCTACAGCAGGAGGAGCACTTACATCTCGTTCCCATAGACAGAGTGAATTAGGACAAGAGAGCACTAGACTTCGCCCACATGGCAGGCTTCCCCAGGGTGCAAGGTGCTATAGCCTGCACCCACATTGCCTTGTGTGCTCTTCATCACCAGCTCGGCATCTTTATCAATTGAAAGGGATTCCACTCCCTCAATGTACAAGCTGGTTTGCGGCCACAGGCAGCGCATCATGCAGGTCCGTTCCCAGAATCCTGCAGTACTGTACTCATGACTATCTCCTCCAGTCATGAATCCTAACAGGAACCCTAGCACAGCTGGCCTACAACGAGTGCTATGCCGCC
Source organism: Somniosus microcephalus (assembly GCF_052327205.1). Taxonomy (NCBI): domain Eukaryota; kingdom Metazoa; phylum Chordata; class Chondrichthyes; order Squaliformes; family Somniosidae; genus Somniosus; species Somniosus microcephalus. The sequence goes on along the minus strand of NC_140993.1, from coordinate 179,053,681 downwards.
AGAAGAAACATTATCGATCAAACAATCAATGTGCTCAAGCAATACTTCTGCTGCCTGGACTGTTCCGGAAGATCTTTGCATATACCCCTCAGTGAGTAACAATATTTGTGGTCATCTGTTGCATGCTGCACAACTTCGCCATCATAAAGGACGAGCTTTTACCAACACCTGGGCAACAACAAATGCAGCACAAGGTGAAAAAGCAAGGGAGGCATCGACCACCAATGCCCCTAGCTGCTGGAACTCTCAGACAGAAGCTCATTGAAGCGTGCTTCACCGAAACCATTCCTCCTAGCCTCAATACGCCACTAATCCTGCAATCCTTACCACCGCCCATACTACCACCCTCGATTGTCTTCCTTCAGTCAGCCTTATGGGTCTTGCCCTCACTTCACTACAAATATAAACACTAACACCAAATCCAGAACAAAAAAAAATGATCAAACAACTCAATTCCATCTGTATGTAACAGCTGGGAGTGTGCCACTAACAAGGGCACTGGCAGAGTGGATGGCAGGGAGCAGACATGCTGAGAGGATAGAAGGTGCCTCTCCCATGGAGCCAAGCCTACTCTTCTGAGACTGCGCCTTACCACTCTTACAGCACTATGCAAGAACAGAGTGCAGGACTGATGGGACACCCTGGAAGCCCCTGTCAACAGTGATCCCAAAGCCAAGATGGCAGCCAACTGAGCTTCCATGGCAGCTCTGAGAGCTGTCAGGAGAGGCTCCATGATGGTGGGCGCCACTATAGCATTGTTGGAGCTGATCACTCAGTCTATATTGGACAGAATGGTCTCCATGCTCTGCGTGTTACTTTGACACATTGGAGCTGGATTCCTCCATGCTCTGTGGCATTGTGCACAAGCTCCCAGTGCAGCTAGCATTTCCTGGTATATGCCTTCTTCAGTAGGCTGGGCCCTCGAAGTCAGCATCTGAGTCCTCTGCAGCAGAGCTAGTATGTGGTCTCTCCCTCTGGTCAGCTGGCACCTGTACCATCCTATCTCCATGCCTTAGCTTTTGCACACTTGTGCCTAGAGATTCACAATGTGAAGACCCCTCCTCTAGCCTAGCCTCTAAAGTTTAAGTGGTGCCAATATCTGAGCTGGCGCTTGTGAGGTTGAGATTGTGTGATGCTGCAAATTCAAGAAGGTTGTCCTCCTCTTCCTGAAGTGGCAGAGTTGTCTCCACATTTACAGCACCTGAAATGGAAGAGAGGAACAAGGGTCAGCTTTTAGTGAAAAGGTAGAGCAGGGAGAGAGAAGGGGCTGGTGAAAGCATCTGCACTTTGTCTTGCAGAGTATGTAGGGTGAGATAAAAGAATGAGAAAATAGGATAAGGTGTGAGGAAAACCCGCACGATGTCTCCTCCAGTGTTGCCACTTCCCATGGCCATGAACCTCACTCTGCCCATGATGGTCAGCACGTTTTCTTTGAGAGGAGAGAGGGTGTGCGGGTGCTCTAGGCCTCCTCTGGTGGCAGGTTCCTGTCAGGAGTTGTGCAGGACCTTCTCTTGTGTAGGGGGTTTTGGTTTGGGGTTTGTGTCTGGCCAGTCAGGCATATCTGAGCTGCTCCAGCCCCATGCGGTTAGAATCGCTTCCCCTCTGGTTCTGACCACCGGACTTATTACGAGCAGCGATATAAACAAAACGAGACCAGTGGTTTGGTGCAAAGAAAACCAATGTTTATTAAACTAGAGAAATAATCATTATACACAGAAAATTACTATGGATGCTATAGTAGTGTATGTGCCTTTAAGTCAGAACTACTTATTACAGCTCCTGTATACTGTAGTACCGGCAGTGACCACACCGGTATATAAGCTTTGCGCATGCCTCTGTACCCCAGTCTAGAGATTACCCTCCTCCAGTAAAGATCTGTTATTTGTTAATGTACGGCATCCATGTGATTATTTATCCACTGAACCATGGATCTAACAGTGGCAACGAGTGTCGATTCGAATCTACCTGCAACATAAAAGAAAATAAAAAGTCGAGGCCAGGAACACGGGCGTCGACCATGAGCAACCGCCCAGCAGCCAGGCAGAGATCCAACTTCGCTGGGGAGGCTGTGGAGAGCCGGGCTTGGTTCCCCAGCCACAACAAGCAGTAAGAGAGCGACGACAGGTCCGGAGCAGACCCTTCCCGAGCAGCGGCGGCTGGAGCCAACCGACTGCAGAGAGAGAGCCGAGCAGCGTCGACAGGGTAAGACAGAGGGTGAAGAGCGCAGGGCGCAGCCGGGGGTTGAACACTGAGCGTCGTCGAGGGAAAATAAAGCAACCGGAGAGAGAGAGGGTAAGAAACAGCCGGGTTCTAGACTGAGCGGCGTCGACAAATATCAAGAGAAGAATGCGCAGAGCACAGCCAGGGATCACGGGCTGATCAGGGTCCGCGGGGCGAAGCAAGGGGAGACGCCATTGAGCCGCGGAGAAGAAGGAAGAGCGCGGGAGGCGCCATTGAGCCGCAGAGAAGCAGGGAGAGCGCGGGAGACGCCATTGAGCCGCGGAGAAGCAGGGAGAGCGCGGGAGACGCCATTGAGCTGCGGAGAAGAAGGAAGAGCGCGGGAGATGCCATTTTGAGAAGCCGCAGTGGGGAAGAAGGGCGAGCGCGGGAAGGAAGGAAAGCGCGGGAGATGCCATTTTGTGCTAGCAGAGAAGAAGGGGAAGCGCGGGAGGTGCCATTGGTGATAGTTAACGCACAACCAAGGATGCCGAAGAGTGGCAGTATCTCTATGTTCGACAATGAAGTCGAAGATTGGGCGACATATGTGGAACGTATTGAGGTGTACTGCAGGGCGAATGAAGTGCCAGATGCTAATAAAGCACTGGTTCTGTTAAACTCCATGGGTGCAAAAACTTATGGGTTACTGCAAAATCTAATAACCCCAGAGAAGCCGGTAAACAAGAATTTTGAAAGCATAGTAGAAATCCTACAGGACCACTTAAACCCCACACCACTGCTGATAGCAGAACGATTTAAGTTCCATAAAAGGAACCAACACAAAGACGAAAGCAATGCTGAGTACCTAACGGAACTGCGCAAGCTATCGAAATACTGCCAGTTTGGAGCGGGACTAGCAGACACGTTAAGGGACAAGTTTGTGTGTGGGCTACAAAGTGAAGGAACCCAGAAACGGCTTCTATCAGAAAAGGACCTTACGCTGGACAAAGCTTTCAGTATGGCAGTATCACACGAAGCAGCCACAAGGGGCGCTGCAGAGATACAACGGAGACCGCAAGAATATGGCACCAACGAAATGACCTATGGAACAGGGAAGTGCTATCGCTGCGGCAGAACAACACATGACCAGAAAGATTGTTGGTTCAAGGACCAAGTGTGCAGACAGTGTGGGAAAACAGGACACATAGCAAGAGTCTGCAGGTCTGGGAAGAAAACCAACAGTAAGAAATCTCCACAGGAGAAGTACAAAAAGGTACACCAGGTGATGGACAGTGGTTCAGACGAACAGAAAAGTGACACAGACTCCGGAAGCAAGGAGCTGGGTTGTCTGAAACTACATAATGTAACCGAAATGGAGGATCACCAGACTATCTGGGTTACACTCAAGATAGACGGAGTCCAAGTGGATATGGAATTGGACACAGGGTCAGTTCTAACAGTCATAAATCAAAGAGACTACAAGCGGCTATTTTCACACATACCCTTGAAAGCTACAGAGATTGTCTTAAAGACGTATACGGGGCAAAAAGTCTACCCCAAAGGAAAAATAAGGGTGAAAGTGACATATAAAGGCCAGGAAATACCTAAAATGGATATATATGTATTGCCAAATGGAGGACCACCACTGCTAGGATGTGAATGGATCCGGAAGATACAATTAGATTGGCATTCCATACAGGCACTGAAGGTTGAGGCAAAAAAGGATGACGACGTCACATCTGGACGACTGTCAAAAATGCTAACTGATGCAAAAGAAGTGTTCCAGGAGGGACTAGGAACACTAAAAGGAATAACAGCAACAATTAAAATAGAGGAAAATGCAAGCCCAAAGTTTCTGAAGGCCAGACCAGTGCCTTTTGCGATCAGACCAGCTGTTGAAGCAGAGCTGGAAGGGTTGGAACGTTCAGGAGTACTGTCCAAAGTGGACTGGAGCGAGTGGGCTACACCCATCGTTCCTGTAATGAAGAGGTCGTTGAGTAATACGCCTGGGGAACCAAAGAAGGTCCGCATCTGTGGGGATTTTAAGGTGACAGTGAACCCAGTCCTTCACACGGTGCAATATCCGCTTCCACGTATTGAGGATATTTTCGCCTCGCTATCTGGTGGTAAACGCTTCACCAAAATTGATCTAGCCCAGGCGTACTTGCAAATGGAGGTAGAAGAAGCTCCGAAACATTACCTTACGATCAACACTCATAAAGGTCTCTATCAATACAACCGGCTGGTGTTTGGAGCAGCCTCGGCTCCGGCTATCTGGCAAAGGGCGATGGATCAGGTCCTGCAAGGGATTCCAGGGACCCAGTGTTATTTGGACGACATCTTGGTCACGGGCGAAAATGACGGTGATCACCTCGCTAACTTGGAGAAGGTGCTCACCAGATTAAAGGAGTATGGGCTACGAGCTAATCGCCACAAGTGCGAGTTTTTCCAGAAACAGATCTCGTATTGCGGCTACGTCATCGATGAAGAGGGGTTACATAAGTCCCCTGACAAGATTGAGGCAGTAGTCAAGGCTCCAGCACCGGAAAATGTGTCACAACTGAGGTCGTTCCTCGGGCTGGTAAACTATTACCACAAGTTCTTACCAAATTTGTCTACGGTATTACACCCACTGAACACCCTACTGCAAACAGGGGTACCATGGAAGTGGGATGACGAACGGAGACGAGCTTTCCAGAAGTGTAAAGAATTGATCACATCAAAAGAGATGTTGGCCCATTTCAACCCAGCACTACCAATTCGTTTGGCATGTGATGCATCACCCTACGGCATTGGAGCGGTGCTGTCGCACAAATTCCCAGACGGGTTGGAGAGGCCAGTAGCCTTTGCGTCTCGGTCACTAACCTCAGCCGAGCGCAACTACGCCCAGATTGACAGGGAGGCCCTCAGCCTAGTATGGGGAGTAAAAAAATTCAACCACTATCTGCATGGGCAGAAGTTCACCTTGCTGACTGACCACCAACCATTTGTCTCCATCTTTAATCCTAAGAAGGGCGTGCCAGTAATGACTGCACAGCGGTTACAAAGATGGTTCCTGTTTCTAGGGGCGAATCAATATGAAATAGAATATAAAGGCACGAAACAGCATGGGAACGCTGATGGGCTATCGCGCCTGCCACTGCCTACTGTGGAGGAAGCACCAGCAGTGGACCCTATAGAGATATTTTATTCGTCAATAATTGAACGATTGCCAGTAACAAACGCGGATATAGAGAAGGAGACCCGCAATGATCCGACGCTGTCACAGGCATATGAATTGACGGTGAGGGGATGGCCAACACATGGCGACTCACTGTTGCCAGCATTCTCATCCAGAAGAGAACAGCTGTCAGCATGCCAGGGGACAGTGATGTGTGGATCCAGAGTGGTGATTCCACCCAAGTTAAGGGAGAGAGTGCTAAATGTGTGAGGGTGCCAGTCAGTTCCTTTTGTAGCCTCTAGATGGCACCTTCACTTGTTTGATTCTAGTCCTTTGTTAATTGTTCCCCCTTTTTGTAAGACCAAAATAAATTAGACAAATAAACTGTAACAAAAACTCTAATAAATCTTTAAATAAAACTTAACAAATCAAATTAAAATTTGGTCGTTTAAATCAATTATGCACTCCAGTCCCCGCGGCGCCCACCGTTCACGGAAGCGCTCGAGCGCGCCGGCGGACACCGCGTGCTCCATCTCCAGGGCCACCCGGGCGCGAACATGGCCGCGGAAGCGAGGAAGGCAATCTGGCTGGATGACCCCCTCGAGCGCCCGCTGCCTGGACCAATTAATGGCTTTTTTTGCCAGGCCCAGGAGCAGACCCACGAGGAGGTCCTCCAACCTGCCCGCTCCCCTCCGCACCGGGTGACCGTAGATCAAGAGCGTGGGACTGAAGTGCAACCAAAAATCGAGGAGCAGCCCCTTCAAATAATGGAAGAGAGGCTGCAACCTCACACATTGAACATAGACGTGGAACACGGACTCCTCCAGACCGCAGAACAAACAGGCGGTCTGGGTGTCCATGAACCTATTTAACAATATATTGCACGGGACTGCTCCATGCAACACCCTCCAGGCCAAGTCCCCAATAGAACAAGGAAGGACTCCCGCATAGAGAGCCCTCCATTGGGGACCTCCGCCTCCGCCAGAAGGCAAAACGGCACGCCACAGCGTGTCCGGACGGCAGGCGAAGATGACAAAGTGGAAGGTGTGCAGGAGCAGCCCGTACAGGAAACCCCTCCGTGCAGAATGAAAAGGCACGGAGGGCATCTCCTCGAGACGGCTCAAGTTGTGAGGCGCCGATCCCCGAGGGGAGTTTCGGGGCAGGGCGCCGATAAGGAATTCCGTCCGAACGGGGGAAAGCTCGGACGGGATCGCCCCACGCACTTGAGCCGCCTCAATACACCTCGTGGCGCCGGGGTGCAGCGTCGCTTTAACCGCCTCGATGGCATCGACCGCGAGCCGGACGTTGTCCCAAGACATGCGCCGCGCCAACTCCTCCGGCGCCATCCAGCCCGCTCCTCCGCCATCGAGTAGGTCCCCGACTCTAGTCACCCTACCAGGCACAGCCCTGCGTTCCGCCAGCCACCCGAACTCGCAGTCGTGGAGGTGCGGATTCCTGAACAGCGGCTCCCGGAGGACAGCCGCCATTCCTGACGGGGGAGAGCTCCGCCTGGAGGCGACGTTGTTCCAAACCCATAGCAGTTCCTGGTAGAAGACAGGCAGCTCCCGCAGGCTGGCACGCCTGCCGCCCACTTCCAAAAACAGGAGCTGCATGTCGTAATTGAGGCCGTGCAGCTGGCGGAAAAAATATGTCGCCAGCGCACACCATCTCGGAGGATTCTCGACGTACAGGTATCTCTGCAGCGTCTGAAGACGGAAAGTCACAGCCTGGGTGCGGAGGCACACCAACGCCTGACCGCCCTCCCTAAGCGGGAGACTCAGAACCGCAGCAGAGACCCAGTGCTTCCTTTTGTCCCAGAAGAAGTCGACAAGCTTCTTCTGTATCTTGGCGACAAACGCAGGGGGGGGGATCAAAGTGACGAACCGGTACCACAACATGGCAGCCACCAGTTGGTTTATGACCATCGCTCGGCCCCTGTAGGACAACACTCGGAGCAATCCTGTCCAGCGTCCTAAGCGAGCGGTGACTTTGGCCTCCAACTCTTGCCAGTTCGCCGGCCAGGCGTCCTCGGCAGGGCTGAGGTAGACTCCCAAGTAGAGGAGGTGCGTGGTGCTCCAGGCGAAGGGCCTGAACTCCTCCGGCAGGGAGTCCACCCGCCACTGACCCACCAGGAGTCCAGAACATTTCTCCCAGTTGATCTTGGCGGAGGGTGCGTCCGAGTAAATCTGCTGGCATTCCCGCATCCTCCGCAAGTCAGCGGGATCCGTGACCGTGAGGAGCACGTCATCGGCGTAAGCCGAGAGGACCACCTCCACGCCCGGCCCTTGCAGAGCCAGTCCCGTCAACCTCTTCCGCAAGAGGCGCAGGAAAGGCTCTACGCAAACGGCATATAACTGGCCGGACATGGGGCATCCCTGACGCACCCCCCTCCCGAAGCGAAGGGGCGCCGTCAAGGACCCGTTAACTTTAATCAGACACTCCGCGGCAGCGTACAGAAGTCGGATCCGGGCAACAAAATGCGTCCCGAACCCGAATGCGCGCAGAGTCCCGAAAAGATACTCATGATCCACCCTGTCGAACGCCTTCTCCTGATCCAGGGAAAGGAAGGCGACCGACAGACCAGCCCTCTGGGAATGGTGGACCAGGTCCCGGACCAGATGGATGTTATCATGGATGGTCCGGCCCGGGACCGTGTAGGACTGGTCGGGGTGGATCATGTGGGCCAGCACGGCGCCTAGGCGAGCAGACATAGCCCTGGCAAAGATTTTATAGTCCGTGCTGAGGAGGGAGACCGGGCGCCAGTTTTTAAGGAGGCGGAGATCACCCCTCTTAGGCAGCAGGACAATAATCGCCCTGCGCCAAGAGCGGGCATCTCCCCGGTCGCCAGACTTTCCCCCAGGACCCGCGCGTAGTCGCCCCCCAGGACGTCCCAGAACGCCCTGTGGAACTCCACGGTCAGCCCGTCCAGCCCCGGGGACTTTCCCCTAGAGAGCTGGCGGAGGGCGCCGGTCAGCTCCTCCAAACTCAGAGGAGCGTCCAATTTTTCGGCGTCCTCCAGGCCGACCTTCGGCAGGTCCTCCCACAAAACTCCGCGCGCATCCTCGCTGGACGGATCCGGAGAGAACAGAGCCCCGTAATAGGCGCGGGTCTCCGCGCGGATTCCCTCCGGATCCGAGACCAGAGATCCGTCGTCGGCCAGCAGCTCCAAGAGCTGCTTACGGACCCCCCGTCTTTTTTCCAGCGAGTAGAAGAAGGGGGAGCCGCGGTCCAGGTCCCGCAGGAACTGGATCCGCGACCTCACGTATGCGCCTCAGGACCCGACGAGCTGCAGGTCCTTCAGCGCGCCCTTCTTCTCTTCGTACACCATCCGCAGGGCCGGGTCCTCGAAGACTTGACCGAGACGGGACTCCAGGTCGAGCACCTCCTTCTCCAACTGCCCGACCCGGGCCTCCCGCCTCTTGGTCGACCCCTTCGCGTACTCCTGACAGAAGAGACAGATGTGAGCCTTGCCCACATCCCACCATAGCCTCAAGGAGGGGAAGCCCCCCCCGCTTCCTTCTCCAGCCGGCCCAGAATCGACTAAACGAATCCCGGAACCGTGCGTCCTCCAGCAGCAGGTTGTTAAAGTGCCAATACACGGACCCCCCCCCGTGCGCGCAGCGGAACGAGCTCCGCCCACACTAGGTGGTGGTCCGTGCACGGCACCGGCCGCATGGAAGCCGCCGGAACGCAGGAGACGTATGCCCGGGAAACGTAGAGGCGGTCGATCCTGGACCTCACGTAAGTGAAGGCGCTGGAGTCGGGATGGAGATTTCGCCAGACGTCCACCAAGTCGAGGGACCCGACCAGGTCCCTCAACTTCTTCATCGCCGCCGGGCATGGCAGGGTGCCCGTGCGGTCCCTCGCCTCGAGGGTACAATTAAAATCCCCCCCGAGGATGACGCACTCGCCCGCGTCGATGGAGCCCAGAAGAGTGGACACTTCTTCAAAGAAGTGCGCTTGCTGCGCACCGGCCCCAGGGGCGTACACGTTCACTAGATGGAGCGGCACGCCCCCCAGGCGAACAGTGACCTGGAGCAAGCGGCCCGGCACGAGCTCGACCCCCAAGATCTCCGGCTGAAAATGCGGGGCCAGCAAGATAGCCACCCCACTGGAAACACTGGAGAGGTGACTCATGCTGACCCCTCCTTGCCACTCCAGGAGCCACGTGGCCTCGTCTCCCGGAACGGTGTGGGTTTCTTGCAGGAAGCACACCGCATACTTCCCGTCCCGAAGGACCGAAAAGTTATTAAATCTGCGGCTAGCTTCCCTGCTGCCGTTGATGTTGAGGCTGACTATGGTTATCTTCATTTCAGAAGCATAGATCAACCTCTACTTATATCTAACGGGGGAAGGGAGAGCGGCCGCTAGTCAACCGCCACTCCCTTAGCAGCCCAGTGAGGAATGACCGGAAGTGACGCAGCTCGGGCGGGCTCACGCCCGCGTCCGCGCCCATGGTGTTGAAGGCGACGCGGGCCGACCCGACGAGCAGCGCCAGCCCCGGCCATCTGTCGAGGGCCAGCCGGGTCCTGCGACGACCCTAGCACGTGGCCACAAAGTCCCGGAGTTCCTCGATGGGAATGAGGGGGGTCCCGGCGAGGGACGGGAGGTCATCCATCGCCTCATCGGCGATGGAATCCCAGTCGTCCTCCGCCCCCACCACCGAGTCCCCGTCCTCCTCCGGGGGGTCGCCACCAGCGGCCGACCCATCCGTCACGCAGAGCGCAGCGAACGGCTCGGCCGCAACGGCCGGCCCCGCTTCCGCCCGGATCCCACCCCCAGGATCGGTGGCGGAGGATTCCTCCCTGGGCTCCTGCAGGGGCGCCGGGCCAGAAGACGGCGGCGGTTCGGAGCCCCCCTCCGCCCCAGGTGCCGGAACGACCGGAGAGACCGGAGAGACCGAAGAATATATAACTCCGATCTCCTCCAAGTCGCCCGGCGCCAGAGACACAGACAGAGGGCCTTCCTCTACCACGCCACCGGCCTCCGACCCAGCAGAAGGGGTATTTCCGGTAAAATCCTCGACAAGGTCGAGCAGCACCTGGGAAAAGTCCGGGCCGCTCTGGGTGAGCTCATCTTCCGCGAGCTCGCCTGACCCAGACTCCAAGCCGCCCGACTCGTCGAGGGGTAACGCCACCGATAGGGGATCGATCTCAGCCGCGGGTTGTTCCACGACCCCCCCCACGGGCAGGGTCTCGTCCCCATCCCCGGGAGGCACGAGCTGGGCAGTCACCTCTGCCTCAGCCTCCCCAGGGACAGGCGACCCCCGCCGATCGCTTACGATGGTGACAGCAGTGGGGTGGGGCGCAGTACCCGCGGCGGGCGACGACTCCCCCTAACCAGAGGGACCTTCCTCCTCCTGGTCCTCCTCCTCATCCTGGGGGTCGCGCCTTCTTTTTAAAGTGGAGGGATAGGGGGAGACCTCCATTTCTGCAGGGGCCTCCCCTGCTCCCTCCGGTGGAGCAGTTTCGTCGGGTCCCTCGGGCCCAAGCCCGGCCGCAGGTCCTAACACTCCCGCCTCAGCGGTCGCGGCCACATGCTCGGGCACGAGGTCGCCCCCACTGTCGCCCCCCGCGATCAACGCGGCAATGCTCTCGGGCGTCAGGGGCTCTATATCATGGGGCACGCCCTCCACGGGGGGACCCGCCCTACGGTGTTTATTTTTCCCCCGCGCCTTCCTCCCGACCGGACACACTTCCTCCCCCTCGCCGGAGGCCTGGATGGCATCGACCTCCGACGACGACTGCACCCCGGTAGTATTTGTTTGGGGGGGGGCACGGCCAGTCCCGGGGGGAGGAGCGGCGGCGGCGCCAGCCGCGGCCACGCCAGACGACCTGGCAGCCTTGGAGGCGGGGCAATTTTTACGTACATGCCCCACCCCCTTGCAGGCGTGGCACCGCACGCCGTCCGTCGTCCAGAAGATGTGGTGAAGGGTCCCCTCATGGAGGACCGAAAAAGCCCCGTCAGTCTCCCCCTCCCGCGCCAGCTGAACAAAGGCCTGGCGCCGGAAGGAGAAGACATGGCGAAGGCTGGCTTCCCGGAATCCGAGCGGGATCGGCGCGATCCCCGACCTCACCTCCCCGAGTTGGAGCAAGTGGGGGAGGAGGAGCTCACTCAAGACGTAGGGTGGGACATTCGATAACACGACCCTAGAGGGTCCACCGGCAGGAAGGTCCTGCCCACGTTGAGCCCCTCGGCGATGGCCAGGGCCACCGCCCGCTCCGACTCCAGGAAAAACACAGCCTTCCCATACATTTTCGAGGCGGCGAGTATGGCTGGAGGGCCGACAACCCCAGCCATGGCCTTCACGCACGCCTCGATGGTCATGTTGGGGTGGGTGTAGCTCTTCACCCCAAGCTTCTTTGTTATCAGGTGGCACGGCGACGGGGCAGCAGCAGAAGCGGGAGTAGCCGCGGCTTTGGTCGCCACCGCCGCATAAGTTCTTGCCGGCCCCGTCACCGCCGCAGATGTGGATGCCATAGTGGGGTGGATCTTTAAAGAGCTACACACACCCCAAAGTCACAGGCCTGAAGGTGTAAATGGCCTTGGTAATAAAAGTCTTCCCTTGAGCAGAGGGAGTGTAAAGTAACTGGCCTGCCTCTCCCCTTGATGGTGTTAATTGGGAGAGGGGCCTTCCTTCCCTCTGCTCAATGGGCAATTAGTAAGTAAAAAGGAGGTGCCTTTTAGAGAGGCAAAGAGAGGACAAAGAGAGAGAGAGAGGGGGGGTGGGAAGGAGGGGGGCCGCAAAGGCAGGGTCCGCACTCAAGGTGGTATTCGGTGGGTGGGTGTCGGCAGGGTGCACTCCCCGATGGAAAAACAAAAGTCTTAAGCAGATGGTCTTCGGGCAGGGGGAGAAGATGTCTTCGCCTGGGTAGGCTGGAGAAAGCCCAGGCTCAGCCCCACACCAGGTCTTCTCAAAGTAAGGGAACAAGCTTCACCTGGGCAGGCTCCAGCCAACCCAGGCCAGGCTTTCCGGCCCGTCTGCTTTCCTCCCCCCGCCTAGAATGCAAAGTCTTTAGGGGAATGCACAAAAGACACCCACCTGCAGATGTTGAAAAGATGCAGCTCCTCCCCTCCTTCCAAGTTGGAGCTGAGTGGTATTCCTCTCCCCTCTCTCCCTCTCCTGGGCTGGAGGCCAAATTGGGAGGCAGTGATGGAAAGGCCTCTCCAGGTGTAATGCTGGCCTCCTCCTCTGTCCTCTCCTCCTCCCTCTCCAGGCACCTCGGTAGATGTAGATGGTTTGTAGTTGGTAGGTTGCTGGTAGTTGTGGCATGGGGTCACTCCTTCCCTTCCACTCCCAGGCCAAGGCGACCACACACTCTCCCCACAGCAGCAGCAGCAGCACAACCTGCTCCTAAGAGAGCAAGGTCTAGAATGAACTCCTGTGAGGGTGCCAGTCAGTTCCTTTTGTAGCCTCTAGATGGCACCTTCACTTGTTTGATTCTAGCCCTTTGTTAATTGTTCCTAGCCTCCCCCTCTTTTGTAAAAACCCAAAAACAGTCATTAAACAAATAAACTATAACAAAAAGCCCAATAGACCCCTAAACAGAACTTAACCAATCAAATTAAAATTTGATTATTTAAATCGACCACGCACTCCAGTCCCCGCGGCGCCCACCGGTCACGAAATTGCTCAAGCGTGCCAGCGGACACCGCGTGCTCCATCTCCAGGGCCACCCGGCCGCGAACATGGCCGCGGAAGCGCGGGAGGCAATCTGGCCGGACGACCCCCTCGACCGCCCGCTGCCTGGACCAATTAATGGCTTTCTTGGCCAGGCCCAGGAGCAGGCCCACGAGGAGGTCCTCCGACCCGCCCGCTCCCCTCCGCACCGGGTGACCGTAGATCAGGAGCGTGGGACTGAAGTGCAGCCAAAACTTGAGGAGCAGCCCCCTTAAATAATGGAAGAGGGGCTGCAACCTCTCACATTCAACATAAACATGAAAAACGGACTCCTCCAGACCGCAAAACAAACAGGCGGTCTGGGAGTCCGTAAACCTATTTAAGAATCTATTGCACGGGACTGCTCTGTGCAACACCCTCCAGGCCAAGTCCCCGATAGAACAAGGGAAGACTCCCGCATAGAGAGCCCCCCATTGGGGACCTTCACCTCCGCCGGCAGGTAAAACGGCACGCCACGGCGTGTCTGGACGGCAGGCGAAGATGGCAAAGTGGAAGGTGTGCAGGAGCAGCCCGTACAGGAAACCCCTCCGCGCAGAATGGAAATGCACGGAGGGCGTCTCCTCAAGATGGCTCAAGTTGTGAGGCACCAAACCCCTAGGGGAGCTTTGGGGCAGGGCGCCGATTAGGAATTCCGTCCGAACGGGAGTAAGCTCGGGCGGGATCGCCCCACGCGCCTGAGCCGCCTCGATACACCTCGTGGCGCTGGGGCGCAACCTCGCCTTCACCGCCTCGATGGCATCGACCGCGAGCCGGACGTCGTCCCACGACATACGCCGCGCCAACTCCTCCGGCGCCATCCAGCCCGCTTCTCCGCCATCGAGTAGGTCCCCGACTCTAGTCACCCTGCCAGGCACAGCCCTCCGCTCCGCCAGCCACCCGAACTCACGGACGCGGAGGTGCGGATTCCTGAACAGCGGCTCTCGAAGGACAGCCGCCATTCCTGACGGGGGAGAGCTCCGCCTGGAGGCGACGGAGTTCCAAACCCATAGCAGTTCCTGGTAAAAGACAGGCAGCTCCTGCAGGCTGGCACGCCTGCTGCCCACTTCCAGAAACAGGAGCTGCATATCGTAATTGAGGCCGTGCAGCTGGCGGAAGAAATACGTCGCCAGCGCACACCATCTGGGAGGATTCTCGACGTCCAGGTATCTCTGCAGCGTCTGAAGACGGAAAGTCGCAGCCTGGGTGCGAAGGCACACCAGCGCCTGACCGCCCTCCCTAAGCGGGAGACTCAGAACCGCGGCAGCGACCCAGTGTATCCTGTTGTTCAAGAAGAAGTCGACGAGCTTCTTCTGTATCCTGGCGACAAACGCAGGGGGGGGGATCAGAGTAACCAACCGGTACCACAACATGGCGGCCACCAGTTGGTTTATGACCAACGCCCGACCCCTGTAGGACAACACTCGGAGCAATCCTGTCCAGCGTCCTAAGCGAGCGGTGACTTTGGCCTCCAGCTCGTGCCAGTTCGCCGGCCAGGCGTCCTCGGCCGGGCTGAGGTAGACTCCCAAGTAGAGGAGGTGCGTCGTACTCCAGGCGAAGGGCCTGAACTCCTCCGGCAGAGAGTCCACCTGCCACTGACCCACCAGGAGTCCAGAACATTTCCCCCAGTTGATCCTGGCGGAGGATGCGTCCGAGTAAATCTGCTGGCATTCCCGCATCCTCCGCAAGTCAACGGGATCCGTGACCGTGAGGAGCACGTCATCGGCGTAAGCCGAGAGGACCACCTCCACGCCCGGCCCTTGCAGAGCCAATCCCGCCAACCTCTTCCGCAAGAGGCGCAGGAAAGGCTCCACGCAAATGGCATATAACTGGCCGGACATGGGGCATCCCTGACGCACTCCCCTCCCGAAGCGAAGGGGCGCCGTCAAGGACCCGTTAACTTTAATCAGACACTCCGTGGCAGCGTACAGAAGTCGGATCCGGGCGACGAAATGCGTCCCGAACCCGAATGTGCGCAGAGTCCCGAAAAGATACTCGTGATCCACCCTGTCGAACGCCTTCTCCTGATCCAGGGAAAGGAAGGCGACCGACAGACCAGCCCTCTGGGAATGGTGGACCAGGTCCCGGACCAGATGGACGTTGTCGTGAATAGTCCGGCCCGGGACCGTGTAGGACTGGCGGGATGGATCATGTGGGCCAGCACGGTGCCAAGGCGAACGGACATGGCCCTGGCAAAGATTTTGTAATCCGTGCTGAGGAGGGAGACCGGGCGCCAGTTTTTAAGGAGGCGGAGATCACCCCTCTTAGGCAGCAGGACGATCACCGCCCTGCGCCACGAGAGGGGCATCTCCCCGGTCGCCAAACATTCCCCCAGGACCCGCACGTAGTCGCCCCCCAGGACGCCCCAGAACGCCCTGTGGAACTCCACGGTCAGCCCGTCCAGCCCCGGGGACTTCCCCCTAGAGAGCTGGCGGAGGGCGCCGGACAGCTCCTCCAAACTCAGAGGAGCGTCCAATTTTTCGGCACCCTCCAGGCCGACCTTCGGCAGGTCCTCCCACAAAACTCTGCGCGCGTCCTCGCTGGACGGATCCGGAGAGAACAGAGCCCTGTAATAGGCGCGGGTCTCCGCGCGGATTCCCTCCGGATCCGAGACCGGAGATCCGTCGTCGGCCAGCAGCTCCAAAAGCTGCTTACGGAACCCCCGTCTTTTTTCCAGCGAGTAGAAGAAGGGGGAGCCGCGGTCCAGGTCCCGCAGGAACTGGATCCGCGACCTCACGTACGCGCCTCGGGACCCGACGAGCCGCAGGTCCTTCAGCGCGCCCTTCTTCTCTTCGTACGCCAGCCGCAGGGCCGGGTCCTCGGCGACTTGACCGAGACGGGACTCCAGGTCGAGCACCTCCTTCTCCAACTGCCCGACCCGGGCCTCCCGCCTCTTGGTCGACCCCTTCGCGTACTCCTGACAGAAGAGACGGATGTGAGCCTTGCCCACATCCCACCATAGCCTCAAGGGGGGGAAGCCCCCCTGCTTCCTTCTCCAGCCGGCCCAGAACCGACCGAACGAATCCCGGAACCGCGCGTCCTCCAGCAGCAGGTTGTTAAAGTGCCAGTACGCGGACCCCCCCCCGGCGCGCGGCGGCACGAGCTCCGCCCACACCAGGTGGTGGTCCGTGCACGGCACCAGCTGCACGGAAGCCGTCGGAACGCAGGAGACGTATGCCCGGGAAATGTAGAGGCGGTCGATCCTGGACGCTCCTCCCCCAGACCTCACAAAGGTGAAGGCGCTGGAGTCGGGATGGAGATTACGCCAGACGTCCACCAAGTCGAGGGACCCGACCAGGTCCCTCAACTTCCCCACCGACGCCGGGCACGGCTGGGCACCCGTGCGGTCCCTCGCCTCGAGGGTACAATTAAAATCCCCCCCGAGGATGACGCACTCGCCCGCGTCGATGGAGCCCAAAAGAGTGGACACTTCTTCAAAGAAGCGCGCTTGCTGCGCACCGGCCCCGGGGGCGTACACGTTCACTAGATGGAACGGCACGCCCCCCAGGCGAACAGTGACCTGGAGCAAGCGGCCCGGCACGAGCTCCTTGACCCCCAAGATCTCCGGCTGAAAATGCGGGGCCAACAAGATAGCCACCCCACTGGAAACACTGGAGAGGTGACTCATGTTGACCCCTCCTTGCCACTCCAGGAGCCACGTGGCCTCATCTCCCGGAACGGTGTGGGTTTCTTGCAGGAAGCACACCGCATACTTCCCGTCCCGAAGGACCGAAAAGTTATTAAACCTGCGGCTAGCTTCCCTGCTGCCGTTGACGTTGAGGCTGGCTATGGTTATCTTCATTTCAGAAGCACAACCAACCTCTACTTAAACCTAACGGGGGAAGGGAGGGCGGCCGCTAGTCGACCGCCACTCCCTTAGCAGCCCGGTGAAGAATGTCCGGAACCGACGCAGCTCGGACGGGCTCACGCCCGCGTCCGCACCCATGGTCTTATAGGCGACGCGGGCCAACCCGATGAGCAGCGCCAGCCCCGACCATCTGTCGAGGGCCCGCTGGGTCCTGCGGCGACCCTGGCTCGTGGCCACAAATTCCCGGAGCTCCCTGATGGGAATAAGAACGAGGGGGGTCCCGGCGAGGGGCGCGAGGTCATCCATCGCCTCGTCGGCGACGGATTCCAAGTCTTCCTCCGCCCCCACCACCGAGTCCCCGTCCTCCTCCGGGGGGTCGCCACCGGCGGCCGAACCGTCCGCCACGCAGTGCGCATCGGGCGGCTCGGCCGCAACAGCCGGCCCCGCCTCCGCCCGGATCCCACCCCCAGGATCGGTAGCGGAGGATTCCCCCCCGGGCTCCTCTAGGGGGGCCGGGCCAGAAGGCGGCGGCGGTCCGGAGACCCCCTCCGCCCCAGGCGCCGGAACGACCGGAGAGACCGGAGAGACGGGAGAACACGTGCCACCGATCACCTCCAAGTCGCCCGGCGCCGGAGACACAGACAGAGGGCCCTCCTCCGCCACGCCACCGGCCTCCGACCCAGCAGACGGGGTGATTTTCCCACACACCTCGACGAAGTCGAGCAGCACCTGGGAAAGGTCCGGGCCGCTCTGGGCGAGCTCATCATCAGATGACTCGCCCGACCCGTCGAGGGGCAAAGCCACCAGCAATGGATCCATTCCCGCCGCGGGTTGTTCCGCGACCCCCCCCACGGGCAGGGTCTCGTCCCCATCCCCGGGAGGCACGAGCTGGGCAGACGCTTCTGCCTCAGCCTCCCCAGGGACAGGCGACCCCTGCCGTTCGCCCGTAATGGTGTTAGCGGTGGGGTGGGGCGCAGTGTCCGCGGCGGGCGACGACTCCCCCTGACTGGAGGGACCTTCCTCCTCCCGGTCCTCCTCCTCTTCCAGGGGGTCGCGCCGTCTTTTAAGCGCGGAGGGGTAAAGGGAGGCCTCCATTTCTTCAGGGGCCTCCCCTGCTCCCTCTGGTGGAGCGAGTTCTTTGGGTCCCCCGGGCCCGAGCCCGGCCGTAGGTTCTGGCATTACCGCCTCGGCGGTCGCGGCCACAGGCTCGGCCACGAGGGCCACCCCCCTCCGCACTCCGCGATTATCGCGGCGACGCTCTCTGGCGTCAGGGGCTCCATGTCGTGGGGGACGCCCTCCGCGGGGGGACCCACCCTACGGTTTCGTGTCTTGTCCCGCGCCTTCTTTCTGACCGGACCTCCCTCCTCCCCCCCGCCGGAGGCCAGGATGGCATCGACCTCCGACGACGACCGCGCCCCGGTGATATTTGATCGAGCGGGGGCGCGGCTAGACCCGGAAGGAGGAGCGGCGGCGGCGCCAGCCTTGGCCACGCCAGATGACTTGGCGGCCTTGGAGGCGGGGCAGTTTTTGCGCACGTGCCCCACCTCCCTACAGGCGTGGCACCGCACGCCGTCCGTCGTCCAGAAGACGCGGTACGGGGTCCCCCCGTGGAGGACCGTGAAAGCCCCGTCCGTCTCCCCCTCCCGCGCCAGCTGGACAAAGGCCTGGCGCCGGAAGGAGAAGACATGGCGAAGGCTGCTTTCCCGGAGTCCGAGCGGGATCGGGGAAATCCCCGACCTCACCTCCCCAAGTTGACGTAGGTGGGGGAGGAGGAGCTCACCGGCGATATAGGGCGGGACATTTGACAGGACAACCCTCTGCGCGGTGGCCTCCAGCGGGTCCACCGGCAGGAAAGTCCCGCCCACGGTGAGCCCCTGGGCGATGGCCAGGGCCACCACCCGCTCGGACTCCAGGAAAAAGACAGCCTTCCCGTACATTTTTGAGGCGGCGACTATGGCCGGAGGGCCGACAACCCCGGCCATAGCCTTCACGCACGCCTCAATAGTCATGTTGGGGTGGGTGTAGCTCTTCACCCCGAGCTTGATGGTCATCAAGCGGAACGGCGATGGGGCAGCAGCAGCAGCGGGAGCAGCTGAGGCTTTGGCCGCCGCCGCCGCATAGGTCATCGCTGGCCCCGTCACCGCCGAAGAAGTGCTCGCCATCATGGGGCGGTTTTTAAGGAAGAGCTACACACACCCCAAAAGTCACAGGCCCCAAGATGTTAATGGCCTCAGTAAATATGTCTTTCCCAGAGCAGAGGGAGTGTAAATTAACTGGCCCGCCTCTCCCCCTGATGGTATTAATTGGGAGGGGGGCCCTTCCTTCCCTCTGCTCAATGGGTAATTAGAAAAAATAAAAGAGGTGCCTTTTGGAGAGGCAGAGAGAGGACAAGGAGAGAGAAAGAGGGGGATGGGAAGGAGGGGGGGCCGCAAAGGCAGGGTCCCCACTTAAGGTGTTGGTCGGTGGGTGGGCGTCGGCTGGGTGCACTCCCCCGATGGAATAAAAAAGTCTTTCCCGATGGTCTTCGGGCAGGGGGAGAAGATGTCTTCACCTGGGTAGGCTGGAAAAAAGCCCAGGCTCAGCCCACGCCAGGTCTTCTTGGTATGGAGGAAACAAAACTTCACCTGGGCAGGCTCCAGCCAACCCAGGCCAGGCTTCCGGCCCGTCTTCTTTCCTCCCCCCGCCTAGAATGCAAAGTCTTTAGGGGAATGCACAAAGACACCCACCTGCAGATGTTGAAAGTTGCAGCAGCTCCTCCCCTCCTTCCAAGTTGTAGCGGAGTGGTATTCCTCTCCCCTCTCTCCCTCTCCTGGGCTGGAGGCCAAATTGGGAGGCAGTGATGGAAGGCCTCTCCAGGTGTAATGCTGGCCTCCTCCTCTGTCCTCTACTCCTCCCTCTCCAGGCACTTCTGTAGATGATGTTGGTTGGTTGTAGGTAGGTTGCTGGTAGTGGTGGCCTGGGGTCACTCCTCCCCTTCCACTCCCAGGCCAAGGCGACCACCACCTCCTACACAGCAGCAGCAGGAACAGCACCACCTACTCCTCTGAGATCAAGGTCCAGAATGGGGACCTGTGAGGGTGCCAGTCAGTTCCTTTTGTAGCCTCTAGATGGCACCTTCACTTGTTTGATTCTAGCCCTTTGTTAATTGTTCCTAGCCTCCTGTGTTAATTCTTAAACGGACTGTTAGCTGTTCATGGGTTGCACCTGGTTTTCTTGGTATACAAGTTCTGTGGCTGTTTCACTCCTTGCTCAGTCCTAATCGGGGACTGGCCTTGCTCTGTGGCTCCTGACTTTAACTAGCTGGTTGCCATGGTTCTCTCGAGCTCTGTATTTAAGATGTATCTCGAGCTCTGTATTTAAGATGTATCTCGAGTTTTGTATTTAAGGTGTATCTCGAGCTTTGTATTTAAGATGTATTTTCGAGCTTTGTATTTAAGATGTATTCTCGAGCTCTGTATTTAAGATGTAACTAACTTTGTGTTCTTGTTGTTCTTAGTCTTGATAAGGTGCTGGGCTGGACTAGCGTGTTGCCATGCTGGCGCTTGTCTTGAGCTTTGTATTGAGAAGCCTGTTACCCCTGCGGCAGCCCCTCGTGATAGCTTGTCTCGAGTCTCGTCTCGGCAAGCTGGTTGCGCTTGTGGTAAGCTTATCCCAGCTCAGTATGGACAAGTATGTTGCCTCATGGAAGCTGTCCTGAGTTCCTATTCTTGACTAGCCGTTTTGTAACTTGTCTCGAGTTCTATGTATATTGTTCTTGTCTCGAGTTCTTACGTATACTGTTGTGTTCCTTGTATGAATCTAGTTATGTGTAAATTTAGTTAAGTAATGAATAAAGTACTGTTCCTTAAGATTGTATATCTGCCTTTAGCCTGGTTTCTGCACTTGGGTCCAGAACCTACCTTGCCCGGAGAGCGCGGCCCCGTATCTACACGGCCCCGTGGCTCCCCAACCCTGACAGTCGGACTGAGCCATACATGGACCCAGTAGAAACCAACCGGCTAAGGTTTGAAACTCTCGAGTTAATTTTTGAGTTTTCTTGGGCAAATATTCGGTTCTCCTAGGGAGGAGACCCCCACTGTGTTAAGTTTTCAAGTGTACTTTCAAGTCTTGTGTTAAATGTTTAAGTGAATTTTCAAGTCTGCCTCTCAAGCTTCTTGGGCCTCTACTGTTAGACCCCCAAGTCAACTCTCAAGCTTGTTGGGCCTCTACTGTTAGACCCCCAAGTAAATTCTCAAGCTTTCTGGGCCTTTACTGTGTTAA
Source organism: Somniosus microcephalus (assembly GCF_052327205.1). NCBI lineage: Eukaryota > Metazoa > Chordata > Chondrichthyes > Squaliformes > Somniosidae > Somniosus > Somniosus microcephalus. The sequence continues at coordinate 179,032,639 of NC_140993.1, read as the reverse complement.
AACCCAAGTAAATTTTCAAACTTCCTGGGCCTCTACTGTGTTAAACCCCAAGTAAGTTCTAGCTTCCTGGGCCTCCTGTTGTGTTAAACTTTCAAGTTAAGATTTCAAGTTCTCCTAGAAAAGTTAGGGTTTCAAGTTTTCCTGGGCAAATTAAGATTTCGAGTTCTCCTAGAAAAGTTAGGTTTTCAAGTTTTCCTGGGCAAATTAAGATTTCAAGTTCTCCTAGAAAAGTTAGGTTTTCAAGTTTTTCTGGGCAAATTAAGCTTTCAAGTTGTCCTATTTTGTATTGATAAACTCTCGAGCACTCTTGGGCAATGTTTTGGTCTCCTAGGAAGTGGACTTCCTCCTGTGTTTCTGTGTTTAATTCTCGAGTCCCCTAGGAGGAAGACCCCCTCAGTGTTAAATTTTTGAGTGAAATTTCAAGTCGCCTATGTTAAATTCAAGTGAACTTTCAAGTCTTTTGGACCTTTATTGTGTTAAGCTTCCAAATTCTCCTACAAAAGAGAGACTTTCAAGTTCTCCTGGGCAAATTAAGCTTTCAAGTTTCCCCTGGACAAGATAACCTTCGAGCTCTCCTGGATAAGATACTTTTGAGCTCTCCTGGATAGGAATATTTTCGAGTTCTTCTGGACAAATGAAACTTTCGAGCTCTACTGGATAAGACATTCTTGAGTTCTCCTGGACAATTAAATTCTCAAGCTCTCCTGGACAAGTTAAATTCTCGAGTCTTCGCCCTTCTTGCATCCCTTTGGAATATAATCCATTGAGCGTGCTAACTCTGGAGAAACGATGGCTCCGTTGCTTACCAAGATTTTGGTTATATGATCGCCACGACATGTCTCTGCCGCTAGTGGATGAAGAGGATGATTTTGTCTTGAGATTTCTGAACATCTGTAGTTTGTGGACAGTTGGAATGGGGAATATCATTGCTTGAAAAGCTAAGAGGATTCGCCCTGTGTATTAGCGCCCTGTGTATTAGCGCCCTGTGTATTAGCGCCCTGTGTATTAGCGCCCTGTGTATTTTCGAGCCCAGTGTATTTTCGAGCCCAGTGTATTTTCGAGCCCAGTGTATTTTCGAGCCCAGTGTATTTTCGAGCCCAGTGTATTTTCGAGCCCAGTGTATTTTCGAGCCCAGTGCATCTCGAGTCCAGTGCGTCTCTCGAGCCCAGTGCGTCTCTCGAGCCCAGTGCGTCTCTCGAGCCCAGTGCATCTCGAGTCCAGTGCGTCTCTCGAGTCCAGTGCGTCTCTCGAGTCCAGTGCGTCTCTCGAGCCCAGTGCGTCTCTCAAGCCCAGTGCGTCTCTCGAGCCCAGTGCGTCTCTCGAGCCCTGTTGTCTCTCGAGCCCTGTGTTTGGAACGTGAGGAGCCGTTCCTAGGGGGGGGGTCCTGTGAGGGTGCCAGTCAGTTCCTTTTGTAGCCTCTAGATGGCACCTTCACTTGTTTGATTCTAGCCCTTTGTTAATTGTTCCTAGCCTCCTGTGTTAATTCTTAAACGGCCTGTTAGCTGTTCATGGGTTGCACCTGGTTTTCTTGGTATATAAGTTCTGTGGTTGTTTCACTCCTTGCTCAGTCCTAATCGGGGACTGGCCTTGCTCTGTGGCTCCTGGCTTTAACTCGCTGGTTGCCATGGTTCTCTCGAGCTCTGTATTTAAGATGTATCTCGAGCTCTGTATTTAAGATGTATCTCGAGTTTTGTATTTAAGGTGTATCTCGAGCTTTGTATTTAAGATGTATTCTCGAGCTTTGTATTTAAGATGTATTCTCGAGCTCTGTATTTAAGATGTAACTAACTTTGTGTTCTTGTTGTTCTTAGTCTTGATAAGGTGCTGGGCTGGACTAGCGTGTTGCCATGCTGGCGCTTGTCTTGAGCTTTGTATTGAGAAGCCTGTTACCCCTGCGGCAGCCCCTCGTGATAGCTTGTCTCGAGTCTCGTCTCGGCAAGCTGGTTGCGCTTGTGGTAAGTTTATCCCAGCTCAGTATGGACAAGTATGTTGCCTCATGGAAGCTGTCCTGAGTTCTTATTCTTGACTAGCCGTTTTGTAACTTGTCTCGAGTTCTATGTATATTGTTCTTGTCTCGAGTTCTTACGTATACTGTTGTGTTCCTTGTATGAATCTAGTTATGTGTGAATTGAGTTAAGTAATGAATAAAGTACTGTTCCTTAAGATTGTATATCTGCCTTTAGCCTGGTTTCTGCACTTGGGTCCAGAACCTACCTTGCCCGGAGAGCACGGCCCCGTATCTACACGGCCCCGTGGCTCCCCAACCCTGACAAAATGAGCTACATGAAGGTCATCTGGGGGGAGTGAAAATGAAAAGCCTTGCTAGGGCTTATGTGTGGTGGCCGGGAATCGATCAACAAATCGAAGACCTAACTAAGAGCTGCTTAGGATGTCAGAAGGTCCAAAATGCACCACCACATGCCCCTCTACACCCATGGGAGTGGCCCTCCATCCATGGCAACGGGTGCACATTGATTTCACTGGTCCATTCATGGGCTCAATGTTCTTAATAGCAGTGGATGCTCATTCAAAGTGGCCTGAGGTGATAAAGATGTCTTCAACCACTACAGAGAAAATGATTGCAATCCTACGGACCATATTTGCCAGAAACGGTTTGCCAGAGCAGATCTGCTCTGGTAATGGACCACAGTTTGTGTCCGACGAGTTCCAAAAATTCATGAAAAGGAATGGGGTAAGGCATTACACATCCGCCCCGTATCATCCAGCCACCAATGGATTGGCTGAGAAGTTCGTACAAACCTTTAAGAAGGCGATAAAGGCCATGTGCGACGAGGAGATTCCACGACAGCATAAGATGGACAATTTCTTATTAGCCTACCGAAACGCGACACATGCAGTTACCAACCAGACCCCGGCCATGATGTTCTTTAACCGAAGGTTGAGATCTCGTCTGGACTTGCTCAGACCAAATGTGCGAAGAAATGTTGAGGACAAACAATTCCAGCACATCAATGAGAAGCCGACAAGGAGCTTCAATGTAGGGCAACCAGTCTTGGCCTGTGACTATCGAACAGAGAAGTGGCAACCCAGAACGATATGTACAAGGCAGGGGCCATTAATGTACACAGTGGATGTCGGGGAGAACATTGTGAGACGCCACGTCGATCAGATCTTAGCGTCACAGGAACGCGTCAACCCCATGTCTCGAGTACCTGGGGATGAACCCGACATACTGGTAGCATCTACTTCAGACCCAGTAGCAGTGGAACCCGATGAACTACCCGATGAAAAGGGGTCAGAATCGCCTCTGCACCAAGAACAAGAACCTCTGGAAGGCGCTATCCCGAAAGGGTCAGGAAGCCGCCCCAAAGACTGAATTTATAAATGGACTTTTGTTATTTAATGTACATGTAAAAATGTAATTGTTATTTGAATATTAAGGGGGTTATGATTAATCTAAAAAGGGGAGGAATTGTAGTGTATGTGCCTTTAAGTCAGAACTACTTTTTACAGCTCCTGTATACTGTAGTACCGGCAGTGACCACACCGGTATATAAGCTTTGTGCATGCCTCTGTACCCCAGTCTAGAGATTACCCTCCTCCAGTAAAGACCTGTTATTTGTTAATGTATGGCATCCGTGTGATTATTTATCCACTGAACCACGGATCTAACAGATGCAACACGATTACACTTAGCGGGGGAGGAGAAACGGACACATCGAGGGAAAATGACTAAAATGACAATTTTAGCTATCCCTTTAACTCCCACCCTTCACACCTATCTAAGTTGTCTTGTGATGGGCCAGAAAACTTATGCTCACCAGTCTCGGATGTTAGAATGCCTGCTCCGTGCCCCGTTGCCTGCCGATGTCTTTAGGGTTTTCACCGCCCAGAGCAGAGATGCCCCAGTGATTTAAATATAACTACCGGTATCCTGTTTCCCTGGACGGGCTCTTCGTCGATGATTTTCTTGATGGTAAGGCAGGGCACCGGAGTCCAGGCGAGAGAGAGAGAGAGAGAGAGATGGCTTCCCGAGGGACTACTCACACCCCTTTCTGGGAGCCCTTATCACTCGCCAGATCAGCTTGTTTCTTTGTCTGACCTGGACGTGTTGAAGCCTATACAAAGGAAAACGATCTGGGCCCATCGACCTGGATGGCCGGTTAATCGGTCTTTAAACGTCCCATAACTGTTTTCCTTTGTGTAACTGGTCTTGTGATGGGGCCATTCCAGTTTTAATGCCCCATTGATCGTTTCCAAACAGTGTTGAAGTCAGCTAACGAAGGTCTGAATGCAGCTATTACCCGTTGATTATCTGTGCAAATGGCCTTGATGGGTTTTAATCAGAGGCCCGAATGCCACTGTTTGCTTCTCATACATAAATGCAGAAGGCCTGTCTGCCTTCTAATTTCTGGAACATTCCTTCTTTGTCAGTCCAAACCTGAACTTTGCAGGCCTTGGCCATGAGGTTGACCGTAGCCATCTTGTTGGGTCCTGGAGCCCTGGATTTTAAACTCAGCCCAGCCAGGGTTTCTCCAATAAGCCAGAAGTAAATCTTCAGGGGAGACATGAAATTTGCGAATCCTTTCAGTTGCAAGAAAGAAGGTAGGAAAAGGATGTGTAGTGAAGTGTGGTGCAGTGATTGTAGGAGAGTGAAGGGAAGCAGGGAGAGGAGTATTATGAATAGTGAGGCTGGAGGTGGTGGAGGTATAAGCAGCGATTAAGAGAGCAGAATTGTTACCTTGGCACCTCTGGTGAGGTCATTCAACTTCTTTTGGCATTGAAGGCATGTTCTTGGAGCTAAGCTCCTGGCATTGACCTCCTCAGCGACGTCTTCCCACTGGCAACGGAATTGTTGCTTGGAGGGCTCCCTAGCCCCTGGGGAGAAAAGGATCTCCCTCCTCCTGTCCTCCTGCATCAGGGCCTCCAAGGCAGCATCAGAGAACCTTGGTACCCTCTCAGTGCTTGCTGCAGCCAATTCTCAGTTCAGAAGTTTTCCTCTGGTGACTGCATCCAGTGTACACCTTCTCTTTAAGAGATGCTGGCTGTCTTTAAGTGGCATCAGAGATATCCAGTCCTCCAAACAGGTGTGCAGTTAATGAAAACCATGGGTAACACTTATCATGCATGCCTGAGTCATAATAATTGGCAGCTTGGATATTATGTGCTGCCTGAGACAACACTAACAGGCGCGTGCCCCACCCCCTGCGCTCCCATTTTTGGGTGCAATTGAATTTCTAGGCCAGCTATTTTCTGTTGCTTTTTCTGACCTTGGGAAAACAAGGAGCGGTTATTGAACTAACAATCTAGGGAAGCTTCCAACAGCAAAAATAATCAGCCTTTGATTGACCTCAGGACCTACTTAGACCAGTTCTACAGTGAATACCCAACCACTTACCTTAAAAGGCCAAACTTACTTACAGCTAAAGATTACAACTGTGTTCTAAACCCCAGACTACCTATGACCAATGTCATGAAAGATCAGCTAGTATTGCTAAAATTCATAAAGAATTGCAATCATTTCATTCAAATAATATCAAATTATCATTTGATCAAAAAAGTGACAACAGCAATTAAAACAGAAATAACAATACTAGCTGGAGATAAAAATGCTCTAGTTGCTATGTTGTTGTAAACACTCTTGTTTTGACCAGATCATTTCTTTACCTCTTGGAGAGTTGCTTCTTTAAAGCAGAATAGATCCCCATTACATGAAAGTAATCTGGGGGAAAAATTCAGTATCGCCCCGTTTGGGGCGTCATTATTGGCCATGCGCAAAGTTTAGCGCCTGGCACTAATTATCGCCTCCGACGGCAAACTTGGCTTTTATCGCCCCTGGAGGTGATTGGAGCGCTAAATCAGGCACTTCACACCTGTCTTAAGGTGCAAATGCCGAGGAGCGAGGCGCTACCTCAGAGCATGGGCGAAGCAAGGAAGAGCAAATCAAAATGAACCTGCAAAGTGCTGCTCAGTACCTAAAACTCATTCACACAGTGTTGAATCATCCAGAAGTCTCTCTCTCTCTCTCAGAATGCGTGGTACAAAAATGTCACCAACAAAAAAAGGCAGGAAGCGGTCACCTTTAAATAGCACTCCCCCAGTCCCTTTCTGACTGCAAATCGCTCCCCTCAACCTGTCGTTGCTAGCGGCAGGCGGTAAGGCGGGGGCACCACTCAATATCCGGTCTGGGGCGCTACCGGGGTGTTGCACACTCAACTGACGTCATGATCTGCTGGCGTAGGAGATCGTGGCGGTAGTGTTTAGTGCCGCCGCAAAATGTCAAGTTAATTTCGCGAGCGGCGCAAACATCGCCGCGCCCAGGCACTAGTTGCTTTGCGCTCCATTAGTGCCCTCTCAAGGTGCTAGCGGGAGGCGCAAGCAACTGAATTTTTCCCCCTCTTTCTTTTAGCATTTTTGTTTATTTTGCATAATTAGTTCCTCGGTCTATTTTCTCCTTGCTGAAGTTACAGGCCTGTGTCAGTCTCAAACACATTTTTGTTTTGAGCAACTTATTGATATGGAAGTAAAACTGGCGTTCGGATTTTAGGGCCCTCCCTTCCAAACCTGGCTTTTCATTTCGCCACATGGGTTTATGGGGGGCAGGGGGGGGAGTGTGAATCACATGTTGTTGACATGACTTTGTGTGAAAATTAAAAGGGATGCACCAACTTAAAGTTAAGTAACTGAGTTCCCGAAAACAGTAATAAAAGGAATGACTAGTTGAATCAGTTACTCGCTCACCTCTGAGGTTTGTGGATTGAAGCCCCACTCCAGGACTTGAGCACATAACCCAGGCTGATATTTCAGTGCAGTACTGAGGAAGACCTGCATTGTCGACAGTGCTATCTTTTGGGTGAGACATTAAACCAAGTCCCTGTTTGCCTACTCAGGTGTTATGTAAAGCATCCCATGCCACTATCCAAAGACAAGAGGGGCAGGTAAAGGGAGCTGAGGTATAGATCAGTGAAGATCTAATACGATGGCTTGAAGGACTGAATGGCCTACTCCTGTTTCTATGTTCCTATGAGATCTTCCAGTGTCCTGGCAAACATTTATCTCTCCACCAACACCACTAAAAACAAATAATCTTGTTGCTTTTTGAGGGACCTTGCTCTGTGCAAATTGTCTGTTGCATTTGCCTACAAAACAACAATGACTACACTTCAAAAGTTATATATTGTCTGAGAAGAACTTTGGGATGTGAAAGGTACTATATAAGTGCATTTTGTTTTCTCACTGTATTCACTGTGATTTCCTCAAAATATTAAATTAGTCAAGCAGGACCTGCCTTTTACAAATCCATGCTGATTGCCCACGATTAGCCCATGCCTTTCTAAGTGTTTGCTAATTTTATCCCATATCATGGACCCGAGGGTAATTTTATAAATTTCCATTTGTGTTGAATATCAGGAATTCAGGTGCTCACTTTTCATGACTGTTTGTCCTATGCAAAGAATTGATGGAAAATTATGAGGTACGTGCATCTGAATTCCTGATCTGTGCTCCCAGTGGGGCTGTAACATATTCAATTCCTGAGTATGGGAAGTAAACGGTCATTTGAATTCAAATAATGGAAGCATCGAATTACATCATTTATACCCAATTTGTTCACATTCAGGATTTTTTTAGGCCATAATGTTTATGCTTCATTAACATATAATTATCCAATCAGGTGAAATTAACATGAGGATGGTAACTGAACCACACAAATCTTACTTTTAAGAAGCAACCTGAATTACTTTGAGGAGACTAGTGCATTGGATTCATACTAAATTTTTGCATTTGCTTTATTTTTGGTTTTAAAAAAGTCTGTCTCTTGCAGAACCCGTTGAAAGACTGCCGTGGAATAACAGCACCACATTCAGTAATCCTTCCAACCATTAATTATTTGGCAAGATGAGAATTTCCTGCTTAAAGAATTAGGGAAAATAAATTCAAAAGGAAGTTTAGTGCTCCATGGTTTGAAATTACAATGACTTAAAGGCAGTGTAATTTATGATTTGGTGTATGCATGCTTCCCTTTCTGTTTTTATTTTCACAATGACTGATTGATGTACCAGACTTAATGCTGTAATAATCAGCTGTTTCACAGCTTCCTTCTCGCCACATATTCAGCAAACAGAACACAGAGGGTCAAAATATGCCAATGTAAAAAATTATTAAATCCCCAAACACATCATAACATTTTCTATTGTAAACATTTATGAACTTGTTTGTATTTTAATCTCTTCTGTTGCATTGACAGAGCCAGCGCTGAAGCTATGAGCAGCAACTCAGGCTGAGGGCAAACCACAAAGAACAACAATGTCGAAGAGGAACTGGAGGTCTTTTCTCATGTTTTATCTCCCCTGGGCATCAGTGCCGAGAGTGAAGTAGCTTAAACACTCATTTCTCCCAAGAAAGAGTCCTATTTCCTCTCTTTGTGAGGAATTTCCTATGAATGTAGTTACTAGGCATAACTGTGTATAAAACATACCAATGTGCAGCATTCTGTGCACACAGTTGAGGACTGTCGCAGCTTGTGTAGTTTAACAAATGCTACTTTCATTCAATAATTTATATTTTTAAATATAAAATATACTTTTTTCTAGCTATGGAGTTGTTTTAAAATTGAAACATTTAACCTCTGTCATGATATTTAACTTTAAGATTATAGCCCAGAAATTACTTTTGATGGTATCAGCAGACAACAGACACTGAAAGCACTCATATAATGTTCATCTGTGCACTATTTGACTGGGAGTGTTACCCCCCCGCCCCACTCTCGCCTCCTGAGTTTCTAGTGGAGCCTCTGTTCCCAGGCAGTCCTCCCACCGACCTTCACAATGAACTAGTTAATGTAATAATTTCTTTAAAATCAGTGTTGAACAGATACTCTGACAACAAGTTTAACTGTTCCATCGTTTAGTTAACTCCAGCTCAGCAGGTGAGTTAGTTCCTCCTTGGTCATTTCAATTTCCCCCAGCATAAATCTGATGCATCTTTCTCTAAAAGCTAAATAAAGGGTCCCAATAAGCGACAGCAGGCTCTTCAAAAAATATTTCATTGTTAATTTCATTGCCCCTTTTTTTTGTTGGGAGGAAAACATCTTAACCACTCCTCAACCTTCAGAACTCCAGGGAATACAAACAAAGTTTATGCAAACTGTCCTCATAATTTAACCCTTTCATCATTCTCTTAAATCAGCGCCGTACTCCCTCCTAGGCCGATATATTTTTCCTGAGTTGCAGTGCCCAAAACTGAACACAGTACTCCAGATGGGGTTCTTGTGATCTTGTGAAGACTCGTATGTCGGAACCCGGTGGCACTAGCGCCCATGTAGGTCTAGTATAAAAATAGGTTAAATATCCTACACGAGCCACACAGCCATCTTCTGAGTAAGATTGTTAATTTATTGTAAATCTGTGTCAAATTGTAGACAGCTTGTGGACCCACACTCGAAATGGATTGGCCCACACAAAATTAATTTCATGGAAGACATTTATGGCTGGCAGAGAAAGGTGATTTTCATCCCACCATTCTGGCCTAGATTTGAACTCGGATACCAGCGGGTTCTCCACAATATCCCATTCAAGAACATTTACAGCAAAGTTTCATCAAAAATTATGAACTGGTACCCCTAAAGGTGCTAGCTATATGATGCCTTGTACAGGGTACTAAAGCTTTCAGATTATAGCTGTCACAATATATTAAAATTATGATTCGATACATTGTCTTTTTGATTGTGAGAAATGCACTTGGAGAAACCGGTATGGGGGCTGAAATATTTTGTTCACTGGTTTATATGGCCTTGCACGTCATTATTAACAAAAATACAATTGAATTGTGCAGTTCATCTCAAAATATAAGTGAAATACAAGTTAGTGATGCAAAGTTTACTCCCCTATTTTATTTATAACCTTTCTCTTTTATATTTTTATTGTTTTAGTAAACACTTGACCTAATATTCAGATACTCCTTTTGCTGATTTTTATATTAGTTAGGGTAACAACAATGTAATCACAGATAGCTATAACAGGGATTTGAAATGGTGTTGGAAAGATACAAAGAGCAGAACCATGATGTCAGTGCATTTTGTTTCACAGTTGATGTCATGTATAGACAACTTAAATTTAATTGAATAAACTCCTGCTTCCAATCAATAAGAAAGAAGAAATAAAAAACTTTATATATAGCACCTTCCATGATCTCATGGTGTCCTAAACAGCTTTACAGCCAATTAAGTACTTTTGAAATATAATAACTTTGTAATGTGGGGAAATGCGGGAGCCAATTAAGCACAAGGTTCCTCAAACTGCACTGCGATAATGACCAGAAAATCTAATTTACTGAGGTTGGTTGAGGGATAAATAGTGGCCAAGACACTAGGAGAACTGCCCTGCTCTTCTGATGATCTTTTATGTCCAACAGAAGGGTGGACAGGACCTCAGTTTAACATCTCATCAAAAGGACAGTCCCTCTGACAGTGCAACACTCCCTAGCACTGCACCGAAGTGTCAGCCTAGATGATGTACTAAAGTTTCTGTAGTGGGGCTTGACCCCACAATCTTCTGACTCAGAGGTGAGCATGCCAAGGCTGACACTTAGTGATATATGCTGGGAACCTATTGGGAATTATCTTTATCCCATGACTGCAATGACTGAGCTTCATATCTAAAGGTATTTTTGCACTTGTTCTGGGATCATGTTTCAGAACAGTGACTTTAATGGGCTAAACCCTCACTTTTTGGAAGCAAGCTGCCAGTCTCTGTACCACTGCTGGAATCCACAGTGTAATGTGGGGATCCAAAGTGCTAACATGGGGACTGCCTTCCTGTTTTCTGTTAATCTGACAAACATGTAAAAAATCAGATTTTAGTGGGTCTATGATCCCAACAGCTCTTTACACTATGCTGTTAAATCAGTTAAGGGAGATCCGAGTACTTCACATTTGAAATCGTGAATTGCAAATATATTTGAAACATGTATGTATGTCAAGAAAAGTCACCCAATGCCATTTTCTCTCCTTTTTATTGTGTTTTTATTATCTTAGCATTCTTTTTGGTTTCCTCTCATCCCTGTACCATTTCCCAGCTGAGACAATGAACGAGAGGCTTGCTCCCATTCTTATCCCTCTGTCACTCTTGATTGGCTGCAGTGATATTTGTGAGAATGGCTAAGGCAGTTCAGGTTTTAATTCTCTGCAACAACATGAGTGTATGGGCAATTGCGGGCACAAGGTCTTGTTGTATCATTATGTGGCAGCGATGCATCAATGTAAGTTAACAAAATGACAAGAAACATTTTTTGGAAAAACATCAAATCCGTTTATCAGATGCTTGAGTGTTATCTGCTGTCATTTCAATAATTTCCTTTTTGTTGTCAACTACAAACCCATAGCAAGAGATAGAACAAGAAAGCGTTGTGAACTTTTACCGCAATTACATAATTAACTGGCTTGAAAAAAATCAATGCAAATCCTTCTGGGTGCATGTAAAATCAATGACGCAGAACCCTTCTGACTAGTGCTATTGTATATAGACACAGACTTTTCAAATAAAGAAGAAAAGGAGGCACTGTGATTATAATACTTTTCACATAGTCGTTACAATGTTTTGACATAATTTACTTGATGGTAAACAATCATCACTTTCGCTTAGACATGAGCCAGTCTGCTTAGAAAACTTGCAAATGTTAACTCCAATTAATCTGCTGAAGATGTTTACATTTAAAAAGATGAAGTACCTAAGATGCACTTATCTGAAGTGCTCATTAAAACACTTATCTCACAGATCTGAAGAGCTGGCTCTATTCTGTCCATTTTCACTTTACAATATCACAGAGGACCATGTTCTGTGTATGTTTGCAAAGGGGTGGCTGAATTATGTGCAGGAAAAAAAAGCATTGGGAAGGAAGACAAAGTATGTTTTTCCTTCAGTGGGCAATGTCATCTCAACGGCAAATAAACACGTTTTTGTTCCAAAAATATTGTGCATCAATTCATTCATAGGGCTTTACATGATCATTTGGCAAGACCCAACCACTACTTCTTGATTTATCGTCTCTTATATCAAACATTTTTCAAACTTGCTGCTGTCCTCCATGTTGGGCTTTGGTCCATCATATTAATTTAAAAAATCTAGTAAAAATCAAGGGCCTAGAAATTCGGGGGTTTTGCACCACCCGTCACCGCCAGATTCAGGGAAAAAATGGCAGCCGTCGCTCTTCCGCCACTGCCAGTGGGACCCGTGGCGGCCGCCATTTTTGAATGGCTGGCAGCACTGCTGTGACGGCGCTTGCCAAAATTATGGAGATTATGCAGATCGTGACATCAGTGAGCATGTGCAATGCTCACTTGACGCCCGATCTGTGAGTTTCGACTTTGCCGCTCCACTTACCGGCATGCCTTAAGTGCAACGAGCTGAGCAAGCATTGAGAAGCAGGAAGGAGGCTCCAGCAGTGATATTTAAAGGGATCATCAACAATCTCTTGCATCTGACATGTTTGTTCAGTTTGACTGGCTCTGTGCAACTTTCAGCAACTCCAGCAGCTTTATTAACTTATTGCAATGTTCTAAGGTAACAGGGAGTGTTGGGGCAAGTGGAGAACGCCTTTATTCTTATTTAAAGGCTTCTGCTCACAACACTTGCTCACAGTCATGGGGGCTCTACTGGCAGTCCCCCTCATGCTCCAGGATCTTAGGGAGAGGGAGCGGAAGCAGCAGAGAAGATGAGAAGATATGCACAGAGGGAGGAGAAGGAGGACCAGAAGGGCTCTCAACAAGATACCTTACCCACCTAGGGTCTTCCGAGAGCATTTCTCTTATATCCACTTAAGTGAGGAGCAGTGCATTAGGAGACTCCGCTTCAGCAAAGAGGAGAACTCTTCACAGAGCTAATCACAGAACTCCTACAACCAGACCTGCAGCCTCGGAGGAGGGTGACCATGGCTCTCCCAGTGGTAGTCAAGATAACCGTGGCCCTCAGTTTCTTCACCAGCGCATCCTTCCATTCTGCAGCAGGGAACATAGTTAACAGCTCACAGTTTGCTGTCCATCGCTGCATCCAGGAGGTCACTGAAGCTCTACACCAGGAGAAGGGACTACTTTTTCTTCTCTCTGAACAGGTGACTTTGCCAGGATAGTTGGCTTCCCCATGGTGCAGGGCGCCATCAACTGCACCCAAGTGGCTTTGCGGGCAGCGCATACCAATCCTGAGGTCTTCCGTAACTGCAAAGGCTACCACTCACTTAATGTGCAGTTGGTGTGCAATCACGCCCAGTGCTTCCTGATGGTCAATGCCCGTTATCCTGGCTGCAGCCATAATGGCTTCATCCTGCATCAGTCCGGTGCGCCAGCAATCTTCCAGCCACCACATGAAACTCGAGGGTGGCTGATTGGAGACAACAGCTATCAGCTCTCCACCTGACTGATGACTCCCCTCCACAACCCCACTACTCCTGCCCAGCACTCATATAATGAGAGCCATGCTGCCACCAGGAACATCATCAAGCAAACCATTGGGCTGCTGAGGTAATGGTTCCGCTGCCTTGAGAACTCGGCAGGAGCCCTCCAGTACTCAGCAGAGGTGGTGGTCAGGTGCATGCTTCACAACTTGGCCATCATGAGGGCGCAGTCCTCGCCACCAGGGATTGCAAGAAAGCCTCAGGAGGAGGACGAGGGAGAGGAGGAGGAGGAGGAGGAGGAAGATGAGCAAGAAGAGGAAGAGGAAGAGGATGAGGAGGAAGGGAGGAGGCAGGCAGCCAATCCCCTTTTGGCACAGGCTGTCCGTGAATGCCTCATCAGACTCCGATTCCAATGAATGAAACCCCAGACCCTGTTGCTCACCACAACCCCATCATACCATCCCTCTGTCATGGAATAACACAGCATCCTCCCAAGCACAAAGCTGAAATGAGAGCCACCACAAAACTCATACATTTATTAAATATCAATTAACACATACAGTATGAACTAATCATCCTTGTGCAATCCCTTAGTGCCTGTTGTTCGGGTGCCCTTTCCTGTCCTAGTGCTCCTACGAAGTGCTCCCCCAGTGGCTGCAGCATGGCTGGTGGAAGGCTGCTGAGTTTCCATGGGGGAGACTTAGGACGACCTCGAGCAGCTCTGGAGCATAGATTGCTGGGTTGCTTCGACGCCCCGATCGATAGTGCTAAACACAGCCACGATGGCAGCAGACTGATCTTGGGTGCCACCAAGCTGAGATTGCATGAGAGCAGTCTGAGCTTGGGTGGCAGCACTAAGATGTTGGGTCGCTTCCACCTGTGCTGCAATGGGAGCCATGACATCACCCAACACACGCAGCATCATGTCTGGGTCGATATGGTCTCTTCAGGAGTTTTCCATCATTTCCAGCCTTGAAATCCTGAGCTCCATGCTCCTTGACATTGCCAAGAGGCTCTCTGGCAGGCTTGTCATTGCACCTAGCAATTCGGTGTGCATGCCCATCACCCTTCTTCTGAAGGCTGCCTTATCGAGGTTTCAATATTGCTGACAAACCGTGAAGTGCCCACCAGTGAAGAGAACTTTATGTTTGGGCTGCTGCTAGTGTCACAGCAACCCTCAGGTAAGTGTTGTCAGGATTAGGGTCTGGGTTTGGGTCAGGATCAGGGCCTAGGTCGGTGGTTGGGATCGGGCCAGGGATCGGGGCCGTGGGTCAGGCCGGGGGTTGGGATAGCAGGCTGGGGGCAGGCCATCAGGATTCAGGAGCAGTGGCAATTGGTCGGGAGGAGAAGCAGTGCTCACATTAGGGTAGGTTACTTACCTTCTTTGTTGCAGGTGATCCCTTGGGGTGGTTTCCCTGAGTGCTGCCCACGATTGTGCTGGCTGCCTCAGCACAAACTAATCTTGAACAAGGGGCCTCAAGCAGATGTTAGGCCTATTATTTGCATTTGCAAACGGCCTAACGCCTGCTTCAGGCATGGGTAAAGGATGCCTCTTGTTTGTCCTTACCTCATATGGCAGGTGGCACACTTCCGGCAGGAAATGTGCACACACTTCCTGCTCGCCATCATGGGGCCTAATAGTCAGAGTAGTGGCAGTACGGACCAATTTCTAGACCTTAATCTTTGCTTCAAAGTTTATTATAAGCAGGCTATTATGAATGTTGCTGACAGGAGGATAGCAGCCATCACACACATTAATGTGTTCATGTTTTATTTTCCACACAGAAACAAAACTACACTTTGTGATTTCAGGGCAACAGTGATTACAATGCTCCCAGCATTCTGTATGCCTGATAGAGTTGCTAGTGTTTGCAGGAGAGCCGGTCAAACCTTTCCTGTGGTGAACCACACAACACTCCCTTTCTATTCACAATCAAACTAAAGTGAATCACTCTCTTGTTAGAGCCAAGCACAGGCTGACACAAAGCTTGATACATGTTTCAAAACCTGCCAAATGTTTATGAGAAGTTAGCTTTCAAAAAGGTATCTTGACAGCAACTGCACTGCCTCATAGTTTTAATGGGATCTCACAAAGGAACGTTTACTATGCCTCAAGTGGCTCTGTGTTAGATGGACAAACTGTATTTGTATTTATAATGTATAAAAAAATATACTATTACATTAAATGTGTATTATTTTTCTTTTATGTTGCTCATGCAATGATGTAGTTAGGCTCCTATTATAAAACTGACTTAAGTACTGTGAGGCAATATGATAGTAGAACACCTTGGCATTGTACCACACTGTGCGGCAGGATGTACGCTCATGACTGTTTAGCCGTGCTGTCTGTCCGAGGTGCTCAGTGGACATGGTGTGTTTACCCCACAGGGCGCCTCAGTGGATCAATCACTCCCATGTGTCCAAGCAGTGGCTCAATGGTGGGGGGGACCTGCACATGTTTAGGACAAACAAAAAAGGAGAATAATTTTTTTTTAAAACACAGTAAGTGAATAAAATGCTGTAGCAGGTAATTTAATTTAAAGTCATAGATATGTTCAATGTTATATAATTATGTTCAAATCTGAAATAATACCGGATTATATTAATGCAATTACAAGCAATTTATTGACAAAGGACAACATTATGGACTAGGTTTTGTTAGAGGATGAAAGAGCAAATCACACTTGCCTAAAATTATACAGCTTGGAATAATGTCCTCAGAGGTGCTCTGAAGACCATTCATGTAACTCGTGTTAATACTGGTAAACAGGTAAGTCACAGAAGACTAAAAGTATACTAAAGCAAATATTGACTGCAACCCTATGGACAAAATTGCTAAAATGTTTACTTTTGGTTTTCAAGAGGGAGTCATTGTGCAAGAATTTAATCTGACACTTGAGAAACACATTTCAGACAGCTTTTTAACATGTTTTTCTTTCAACATTTCTTTTTTCTTGAATATTTCTAAATATTATGATTATATTTTATATTCTTTTTTGAACATTTGGATCTAGGTATGATATTTGAATAACAAAGCCTCAACAATTTTTCCAATGTCTATATATCTACTGCCTTTATGTCTTACTGACTGTTGGTAGTTAGACTTAAAGGAAGAAGTAGATTTTCATGGAAGTACAGTACTGTGAATGGCAAATACTTACCTGCAGAACACCTCCATGAATTTTTTTAACAAAAATCTTACTTTTCGAATTTGCTGTTTTACCAAATGCCCAATAAAGACAAAAAACATGTGGTTAAAGATAGAATGATGGAATAATAGAGGCCGAAATTCTTGGGAAGGCAGAGGGTGCATCTCAGGTGAATTTTCCACACAGGGACCAGGGATTTGGGGCAAAACCCAGGTCCACCAGTTTTCCATCCAATTTCCATTTCATCCTAAATTCCAATGGGGCAGGGAGGTAGGCGAGTTTTCAGCCTGCTCCCCTTATGCCTGGCAGAGACTTTGCTTGTGTATCTGGGATCATTCTTGGACCACTCCGGAAATTCCACCGAGTATACCACCTGATAGGCCCAGCATGACCTATGCCTCCTGAGAGCTGGTGTTGGTCCTGTACTGGGCCTCAGGAAGGCCCAAGGAATGCTGGCAAGGAAGGCAATCAATTCAAGATATGACTGATTACCTTTCAGATGATGGCTCTTTACTCCCGTTGGAGCACTCAAAAAAATAATAGGCCCTTCTTTTCCTTGGCTTCAATGTTCCCTTGTTGGACTGGCAGGGTACTGTTCAGGCTACTGCCTGTTCATGTTGTGTCTGTACATGCACAGGCTGCCTTTCCGGCTATGGATATACCTTGTCCTGGTGACTTGGGATGGGATCAATATCCTTAAGACTCGGTAGCATGGCGCACTGCTGCATTGCACTTCTGGCAGCAAAGCCTAATGACAACTTCTTCTACCACACCCAAGTCTGGGTGCCCTAACAGAGAAGCTGGAGGAAAATGACCAAAAAGGCCCACTCCCACTTCATTTGTGTGGCTACCCTTAGGCAGAGCAATGGAAAGAAGGTGGAGACCTGGCCTTGATTTTAACTCCAGGTGAATTCCCCACTCAGGCCTGAGTTAAAATTACAGTCGGGTCACATTGATGTCATCGGGTCGCAACATGCACATGTAAAGAAGGACCCTGTTGGCTCTGGGCCGTGTCCTCGCTGTCTGCTCAGGAGAGCAGGTTAAAAGTGCAGATGTTGTGATCATGGTGGCTTTCGGACAGGTAATAGCCAGGGCGATTTTAACTGCCCACCCACCAGGTTTCTGTTGAGCGAGTAGGGTTAAATTCACCCCCAATGTAACTGGTCTCCTCCCCATTTTCCACCCCTTTGTGTCTGGGAGCTGAGTGTTCTACAAACATATTGCAGAGGGATATCAGGTACAACATTCTAACTGAAACCTAACCAATGGTTTGTATAGATTTAGCATTACCTCTTTGCTTTTATAATTTA
The DNA here is from genome assembly GCF_052327205.1 of Somniosus microcephalus. Taxonomy (NCBI): domain Eukaryota; kingdom Metazoa; phylum Chordata; class Chondrichthyes; order Squaliformes; family Somniosidae; genus Somniosus; species Somniosus microcephalus. The sequence goes on along the minus strand of NC_140993.1, from coordinate 179,014,836 downwards.
TTCCCCTTCTTGTAAAATCTAGTATCCCATGTGCTTTTTTACAGCTTTATCAACTTGTTCTCCTACTTCTAAGCATTTTTGTATTTGAACCCCTAATTCTCCCTGCTGCTCTACTCATTTGAAACCATTTTGCATATACTTCCACTCCTTCTTCCTTCTTCTCACATTCCCCTACTCTTACATATCTACTGATCCTATTTAATTTCCTAGAGCTAGATCAATGAATACCTCCCCCTTTGTTGGGCTAAAAACATACTCATGGTGAAATTTGTGTTATGTGGTAGCACAAAGTGGGTGATAGCGAATCGGTAGTTTTACACTCTATCAGATTTCCTTTTCCACTGGCTTTAATGGAAAAGAAAATTGAGTGCAAAATGGGCCGTCAATTCACTATTGCCTGTTTTGCAGTACTATCCAAGACGAATTTCACCTCCATTGGCATAGAAAGTGGACCTGGTCATATTGTAAAAACACCTCCCCTTCTTTACCACTTACATTACTTTTACTCCAGCTGAACTTTAGATAACTAAAGTCATCTATCATTATAGTCTTGCTATTTCTGTGTATTTCTTTAATTTATCTACATATTTCTTTCTCCATCTCATTTCTACTATTTGATGGTTTATATTAAACTCCCAATAGAGTTAAAGCTCCTTTCTTATTTCTTAAGTCTGAGCAAATTGTTTGCGCTTTTGCACCATTCCTTGTATCATCCTTACATTCTACTGCTGTAATGCAATCTTTGATTAATACTGCCACACTCCTCCTTTTATTCCTCCCTCATGAATATTTCGCAACCAGGAATGTTTATCTCACAGGCCTGCCCTAATCGCTGTTAAAGCTATTCTATCATACCCCTCCTGTATGAATTTTTGCCTCCTGCTCACTGGGGTAGACTTTTAACACCAGTCGTCTGATTCTCATCTGCAAAAAGGGCGACAGGCAAATGAAAATCCGGTGAGGACCTTGTGTACCCATTACATGCCTTTGAATGGGCAACTAACACTCCTGCCCAAAACAAAGGGAGGCTGTTTAAGAACATAAGAAATAAGAGCAGGAGTAGGCCAAACGGCCCCTCGAGCCTGCTCCGCCATTCAATAAGATCATGGCTGATCATCGACCTCAACTCCACTTTCCCGCCCAATCTCCATATCCCTTGATTCCCCTAGAGTCCAAAAATCTATCCATCTCAGCCTTGAATATACTCAAAGACTCTGCATTCACAGCCCTCTGGGGCAAAGAATTCCAAAGATTCACAACCCTCTGAGAGAAGAAATTCCTCCTCATCTCAGTCTTAAATGGCCGACCCCTTATCCTGAAACTATGCCCCCTCATTCTAGACACTCCAGCCAGGGGAAACAACCTCTCAGCATCTACCCTGTCAATCCCCCTCAGAATCTTGTATTTTTCAATGAGATCACCTCTCATTCTTCTAAACTCCAGAGAGTATAGGCTCATTCTACACAATCTCTCATCATAGGACAGCCCTCTCATCTCAGGAATCAATCTAGTGAACTTTCGTTGCACTGCCTCCAAGACAAGTATATCCTTCCTTACATAAGGAGACCAAAACTGTGCACAATACTCCAGGTGTGGTCTCACCAAGGCCCTGTACAATTGTAGCAAGACTTCCTTACTCTTATACTCCAACCCCCTTGCAATAAAGGCCAACATGCCATTTGCCTTCCTTATTGCTTGCTGTACCTGCATTGTAGCATTCTGTGTTTCTTGCACGAGGACATCTAAAAATCTCTGAATATGCAAATCAGGCTTCTATGACAGTTGGACGACCCCAATTGCAACGTTGAAGGAGAAATGGGTGAAGCGTGAAACACACACACTGGTCTCACTTTCATCATGGTTTGAAAGACCTCACCAACGGTCCTTAAAGGGACTGCAGGATGAATCATTCTAAAGGTAAGTTTTTAAGTGTTATTTCCTCAAGGTTCCTGTGGAGCCATGATGAGTGGCAGTGCTACTCAAAATCTTTATTAAAAAAAAACTTACTGACGTAATAAAGACTCACTACGCACTTGGTTGTACATAAAGCAAGGCTTTAATCGACTTGTAACAAAACATGGAGGTCTAGTTAGTAGTCACTAGCTTCCTGTTTCCAGATTGTCTCTGGCCAAGTTGGGCCCACGCCCGAGTATTTATACTCCTCGGGCGGCACCCTCAGCTGGCCGTTCAGTAGTACTTCCTGAGTTACTTCTTGTAGAAGTTGCGATTTATAACATTCTTCCTCCCTAAAAGGTTTGGAAGACCAGTCTTCCTTTAACGGACTAGGTGGACCAAAAATAGCCGTAGTCATTTAGCTTTCTGCTTGTGACCGGACGGCTCGTCTCCCCGGACCGTGTCCTGGTCCCTGGGTCGCTTGGCTTGTACCGGTAAGTCAGTAGAGTCCGCGTCATCTTGATCGTCCTGTGGAGGCCTGGGAATATCATGACTCCGGGTATGGGTCCCCACAGGCGCAGAGCTGGCCTCATCCTGGGTCGTAGCCAGAGGTTGTCCGGCGTCCTGATTTCGGGTGGCCATCCTACGGGGAGTGTTTGGCTCCCTGAGTTGATCTGGTAGCACTGCCGGCAGATCCCTCGATGTCCCAGGTAGGGCGTCATCTTCATAGGGGTGCGGAGTGTTGACATCATCGTCGTGGGATCCTACATCATTCGGGCCCGTGTGACCGGTTGGGCAGGGAGCCAGATCTCTGAGCGAGACGGTGGACTCCCAGCCATCGGGGTACCGCACGTGCGCATACGTGGTGTTTACCTCTGTTAACTCCACCTCGTCAACGAGAGGGTCGTTCTTGGCTGACCGGACGAACCTCCGGAGTAGCACAGGGCCTGGAGCCACCAACCATGATGGTAGAGATGTCCCGTGTGTAGAGCGACGTCGGAACTTGAAGAATCGCTCATGAGGTGTGATTTTAGTGAATGTGGAGAGAAGAGACCTGATAGAGTGTAACACGTTGGGGAGTACAGTTTCCCACTGCTGGTCTGGTAGGTTGCGTGACCTCAGTGCCAGATGGACAGCGTTCCAGATGATGGCATTGTATCGTTCAACCTGTCCATTGCCGATTGGGTGATATGGTGTCGCCTTACTCGAGGCAATTCCCCGTTGTGAGAGATAACTTTTAAGTTCACTCGACATAAAGGAGGGACCCCGATCCGTGTGGATAAAATTGGCCGTCCCGCAAATGGAAAAGACCTGATCGAGGCATTTAATTACCGTAGAGGTAAGCATATTAGGACAGGGGAAGGCAAAGGGAAAGCGTGAATGCTCGTCTACCATCGTAAGTAGGTAGGTGTTCCGCGTCGATGAAGGCAATGGCCCTTTAAAGTCTATGCTGAGCCTCTGCATAGGCTGCATTGCATGTATGAGTAAGTCATCTGATGGGCGGAAGAATTGTGGTTTCAATTCTGCACAAATCCTACAGGAGGAGCATGTTTTCTTTACGTCCTCCGTTGAGAATGGTAGATTTTTGGAGCGCACAAAGTGCAACATACGGGTAACGCCAGGATGGTATAAGTCCATATGCAGACCCGCCAGAGTCGACGTTGTCATTGAAGAGCAAAATGCCCGTGTGAAGATATCTGGGGCCACATTCTGTTTGCCGGGTCAGTAACGGATAGTATATCCAAAGGCAGCCAGCTCCATCCTCCAGAGTTGAATTTTATTATTTTTGATTTTCGTGCGCTTCCGGTTATCCAACATGAAGGCCACGGAGCGCTGGTCAGTTATGAGCGTGAAATGACGCCGAGCAAGAAAATGACTCCATTGGCGTACAGCCTCGATGATGGCTGTAGCCTCCTTCTCGACGGGGGTGGGGTAATGGAGCTCGCTACCCTGTAAGGTTCTGGATAGGAATGCCACGGGTCGACCACCTTGATTCAAGGTAGCCAAGATCGCCACCTCCGATGCATCGCATTCGACCACAAAAGGAAGGTTTTCGTCAGTGGAGCGAAGCGTGGCTTTCTCCAGCTGTCGTTTGAGGAGGTTGAAGGCAGAAATAGCCGTTGCTTCTAATGGAAAAGACTTCGCATGAAGCAGGGGCTGTATTTTATCGGAGAAGTGAGGTATCCACTTTGTGTAATAAGCAAACATGCCAAGTGCCCGACGAAGAGAGCTGAGATTTGTAGGGGGAGGGAGCTCCTGAAGTGGACGAAGTCGCTCTGGGTCCGGTTTAATAACACCATTGCCCACCCAGTAGCCGAGAATGTTCACTGATGGCCCCGATTTCACTGATTTGGATTCGTTTAACGTTAAGTGGCGACGATGGAGAACGTCAAAAAATCTCTGAAGATTGGCGTCATGCTCCTTTTGATCATGGCCGGCAATAGTGATATTGTCTAAATACGGAAAGGTATCCGTCAAGTTCTGCTGCCGGACTAGGCCATCCATTGCCCGTTGGAAGACGGCCACCCCATTGGTGACCCCAAATGGAAGGCGACGAAACTGATAAAGCCGACCATTGGCCTCAAAGGCCGTATACTTTTTGTCAGAGTCTTTCAGCGGTACCTGATGGTACGCGCTCTTTAAGTCGAAGGTTGAAAATACCTTGTATTTGGCAAGGTTGTTGACCATGTCATCTATGCGTGGTAGCGGGTAGGCATCCAGATCGGTACATTGATTAATAGTCTGCGAATAATCAATACACAGACGTTTCTTAAGTTGTTTTAAAGGGTTTTTCACAATGACGACTTGAGCCCGCCAGGGGGATGAACACGGCTCGATAATGCCGTCAGCTAAAAGGCGAGAGATTTCTGCCTCGATAAATGCTCGGTCGTCTTGGCTAAAGCGCCGTGATTTGGTGGCTATGGGTTTACAGCGGGGGGAGAGATTGGCAAACAGGGAGGGCTCACCAAGTAAGGCCGCCGAGAGCGCACAAAACGGCACCTTAGAAATGGTAAGCTCCGGCTTCGACCCTCCAAACTCAAAAGTGAGTCTTTTGTGCTGCTTCTGGAAGTCCTGTCCCAGAAGCACATCGCTACATAAGTTTTCGGGTACTCCGAGCCGGGTGGAGGGATACGTGCGGCCATTGAGGATGAGGTTGACAAGACAGAAGCCAGAAGAATTGGTGGTCAGTGTCGTCAGAGCCATTGCAATCTCCCTGTCCGAGGGATAAATGCGCAGTTTTAACCTGCTGACAGCCTGCTTACTAATGAAGCTGTCAGAGCTGCAGGAGTCGATTAGCACGCTTAGAGTGTGCCCATTTACTGAAACCTTCGTGGCTGCATGGGACAAACTTTGGGGAAAAACAGCTGTGATGGGAGGAGGGGTAATTTTTCCTTTGGCAGCTGTAGCCTTAGCAGTGGTTCTTGGGGGAGGAGCAGCTCCATAGATAGCAGCTGTGAAGCTAACAGGAGCTCTCGACTGGTATACTTTAGAGGAGCGGCCTTTCTTGTTAGCAGAGGCCCATGACTGGCATACCTTGGAAAAGTGTCCTTTCTTGCTGCAATGATTGCAGGTTGCATTACGAGCCGGGCAAAATTTTCTGTAATGGAACGTACCTCCACAAAAGAAACACTTTCTTCCTGATTGCCAGGATGCTGCTAGGGTGGGGTCGTCATCAGCAAAGGCCTCTAGGGTAGGGTCGTCGTCCATTAGAGTAGAGTCATCATCAGCGGGGGCATCCACCCGAGACCTATCGAAAGACTTATTAAGGGTGATAGCCGCCGCCCATGCACGTGGTGGGAGATAAGTGTTTGCATTCTTCTTGGCCAAGTCCAGGGAACACGCCTGGTCATAAGCAGCCTGTAAATTGAGGGTTTTATTTTCCAGCAGGCGCTGACGTATAAAAGGGGACGCAATCCCATTGATAAAGGAATTGTGGATTAGTTCCCCTTGATACTGTTCAGCTGTAACTGCTTTAAGGTTACAATCTTTGCTGAGCCTGCGAAGTTTCTGGAGGAATTCATCGAGTGATTCCCCAGGCTGCTGCTGAGTTGTGGCCAGTAGGTGTCGAGCAAAGATTTCATTCGGGGACTTGACATATAGCTGCTGCAAAATTTGGATAGCAGCGTCGTAGTCTATACAGTCCTCAATATAATCATACACATGAGGGGATACGTAGTTAATAAGCATTCGTAACTTATTAGAGGCACCCACCCCACATTCTTCAAGAAAGTTGCTAAAGGTACGAAACCAATGCTTCCATACCTTCGCTGCCACAGGTGCATTCGGGTCCAGGTCGAGACGAGCGGGTCTAAGGAGTTTTTCCATGATGGATCAGTTTCTTGCCCAGGTCCCTTTCTGCGGTTCGAGTTGCAGCTGGTTGTTCCGAGTCACCCAAGGCGTGGGGACGATAACAAGTCGATTAAATTGACGTAATAAGAATTCACTACGCACTTGGTTGTACATAAAGCAAGGCTTTAATTGACTTGTAACAAAACATGGAGGTCTAGTTAGTAGTCACTAGCTTCCTGTTTCCAGATTGTCTCTGGCCAAGTTGGGCCCATGCCCGAGTATTTATACTCCTCAGGCGGCGCCCTCAGCTGGCCGTTCAGTAGTACTTCCTGAGTTACTTCTTGTAGAAGTTGCGATTTATGACACCTTTTGGGAGAGGCCTCCAGAAGTCCCTTAAAGAACCACCTGTTCTCACCCACCTGGCATCCATGCATCCCACCCTTCCCCCCACCCCCCCGCCCCGCCAACCAAACAGTCCTTACCTGCTGGCCTACTGCATCGCTAGTCTGATTTTCCTCCTCATTGGGCCGGCGAGCTGCAGTGGGCCACCTGTTTGGTGCCTCCAGCTCGCTGCAAAAATGTTAATGAGGACCGAACATGAAAGTCGTTCAGGCTTGCCGACAGCCGAGTTGGATGGGTGGTGTGATGCACCACCAATATCGTGCCTATTCGACCCCCAACCTGAACGTCTCTGCCAATAATTTTGTAATTAATATACTTTATGAATTTACATACTTACATACGACTGAAATCTGCCTGTCTTTTTGGCAATCTTACTTTCTGATCAGTTCTTTATTACTTTCCTGGTTTTTGCTGCTATCTCGCCTACCCCCTTTTGCTTTCCTATCTACTTCCTCATGTTATCTTTTCCTCTCCCTGCCATATTAGTTTAAACCCTCTCCCACAGCTCTAATTATTCTGCTAGTGAGGACTTTGCTCCCAGCCCTGTTTAGGTGAAGCCTGTCTATCCCTGGCAGGCCACTCCTCTGCCAGGACTGGCCCCAATGTCCCAAAAATTTGGACTCTTGCCTCCTACACCATTTTTCATGCCACACATTTAACTCCCTTATCTTACTGTAAGGTGACAGCTTGGCTCAGTGGTATTACACTCGACTTTGAGTCAGAAGCTTGTGGGGTTAAGTCCCACTCTAGAGACTTGAGCACATAATCTAAATTGACACTTCAGCAAAATATTGAGGGAATTTATCCAATATTTATCCCATAACAAAAACAGATTAACTGGTCATTTATCTCACTGCTGTTTGTGGGATTCAGTTGTGTGCAAATTGGCTGCCATGTTTCCATGTATTACAGGGACTACACTTCAAACATATTAATTGGCTGTAAAGTGCATTGGGACATCCTCAAGAAGTGGAAGGCACTAAGTAAATGTAAGTTCTTTCTTTACTATTCCTTTAAGGAGTGATTATTTGCATTGCTTTTTTCTGCGCATGTGTGCCTGTTTGGTGCCGTGCATGTGCACTCGATGCAGTCGCGCATGCGCAGTACCAAACAGTGCTGGAGGCTGTGGCTGCGGCCTGCACTGTCACGCTTTCCTCGGCTCTGTGCGGAGAAGGTCAGGGGATTGGATGCGGCGGGGGAGAGGAGAGGATCGAAGCGGGGAGAGGATCGAATCAAAGCAGGGAGAGGAGAGGGGATCGAAGGGGGGAGAGGAGAGGGGATCGAAGGGAGAGAGAGAGGATCGAAGGGGGGGGAAGAGAGAGGATCGAGGGGGAGAGAGAGGATCGAAGCGGGGAAGAGAGAGGATCGAGGGGGAGAGAGAGGATCGAGGGGGAGAGAGAGGATCAAAGAAGGAGAGAATCGAAGGGGGAGAGAGAGGATCGAAGGGGAGAGAGAGGATCAAAGGAGGAGAGAGAGGATCGAAGGGGGGAGAGAGAGAGGATCGAAGGGAGAGAGACAGGATCAAAGGGGGCGAGCGAGAGGATCGAAGGGGGAGAGAGAGGATCGAAGGGGGAGAGAGGATCGAAGGGGGAGAGAGAGGATCGAAGGAGGGAGAGAGAGGATCAAAGGGGGAGAGAGAGGATCGAAGGGGGGAGAGAGAGGATTGAAGGGGGAGAGAGAGGATCGAAGGGGAGAGAGAGAGGATCGAAGGGGAGAGAGAGAGGATCGAAGGAGGGAGAGAGAGGATCGAGGGGGAGAGAGAGGATCGAAGGAGGGGGAGAGAGAGGATCGAAGGGGGAGAGAGGATCGAAGGGGGTGAGAAAGAAGATCGAAGGGAGAGAGAGAGAAGATCAAAGGGGGAGAGAGGATCAAAGGGGGAGAGAAAGAGGATCGAAGGGGGGAGAGAGGATCGAAGGGGTGAGAGAGAAGATCGAAGGAGGGAGAGAGAGGAACGAAGGGGGAGAGAGGATCGAAGGGGGAGAGAAAGAGGATCGAAGGGGGGGAGAGAGGATCGAAGGGGTGAGAGAGAGGATCGAAGGAGGGAGAGAGAGGATCGAAGGGGGAGAGAGGATCAAAGGGGGAGAGAAAGAGGATCGAAGGGAGAGAGAGAGAGGATCAAAAGGGGAGAGAGGATCAAAGGGGGAGAGAAAGAGGATCGAAGGGGTGAGAGAGAAGATCGAAGGAGGGAGGGAGAGGATCGAAGGGGGAGAGAGGATCGAAGGGGGAGAGAAAGAGGATCGAAGGGGGGGAGAGAGGATCGAAGGGGTGAGAGAGAGGATCGAAGGAGGGAGAGAGAGGATCGAAGGGGGAGAGAGGATCAAAGGGGGCGAGAAAGAGGATCGAAGGGAGAGAGAGAGAGGATCAAAAGGGGAGAGAGGATCAAAGGGGGAGAGAAAGAGGATCAAAGGGGGGGAGAGAGAGGATCAAAGCGGGGGAGAGAGGATCGAAGGGGCGAGAGAGAGGATCGAAGGGGGAGAGAGAGAGGATCGAAGGGGGAGAGAGAGAGGATCGAAGGGGGAGAGAGAGGATCAAAGGGGGAAGAGAGAAGATCGAAGGGGGAGAGAGAGGGTCGAAGGGGAGAGAAAGGATTGAAGGGGTGATGCGCTATCAATAACTCAAAAGACTGAGATTAAGCGAGTAATTAACAGGCTTTTATTAACAAGAGAATGAAGGTGTGCCTCGAGTGGTCGACTGGTCCAGAATAAAAAGGGGCTGTGGAGCAGTCACCTTTATACCTGGATTCGTGGGAGGAGTCAGCCGAGGCATGTACAGGCATGTACACAGTGGAATACAAACAGTGGTTTACCACATTCACCCCTTGTTTAAAATTGAGTCCGGCGGGGTGAAGTGTATTAAAAGTTAGTGTATTGGAGTCTCTCCGGAGGTCTTGTCTGCCGCTGTGATCGACGTGGCGACGGCAGGGGTAGTGAAGCTTCCGGCGTCGAGTCCCGCGTAGGCTGGGGCACTGGTGTGTAGTCCTCGTAGATGTCGAGTGGGTCGCGGGGCCCAGGCCTGCCGTCTGCTGGGGCTGGATATCGGATCGTGGGGGGGTGGTAGTGGGTAGTGGGTTACTGTGGCCCCCGAGGGTGCGAGGTCTCTTATGGAGACTGTGTCCTCCCGCCCGTCCGGGTACGCAATGTAAGCATACTGGGGGTTGGCGTGGAGGAGGTCGACCCTCTCGACCAGGGGGTCCGTTTTATGGGTCCTCACGTGTCTTCTCAGTGGGACCGGCCCTGGGGACGTCAGCCATGGCGGTAGCGTTGTCCCCGATGTGGACTTCCTTGGGAAGACAAACATTTTCTCATGAGGGGTGGCGTTAGTGGCAGTGCAGAGCAGTGACCGAATAGAGTGGAGTGCATCGGGGAGCACATCCTGCCAGCGGGAGGTCGGAAGGCCCCTAGACTTTAAGGCTAGCAGGGCGGCATTCCAAACTGTCGCATTCTCTCTTTCCACCTGTCTGTTCCCCCGGGGGTTGTAACTGGTGGTCCTGCTTGTGGCAATACCCCTAGCTAGCAGGTACTGACGGAGTTCGTCGCTCATAAACGATGAGCCCCGGTCGCTATGGATATAGCTGGGGAAACCGAACAGGGTGAAGAGGTCGTTCAGACATTTAATGACCGTGGCACTGGTCATGTCCGGGCAGGGGATGGCGAACAGGAAACGGGAGTACTCATCAATAATGTTGAGGAAATACACATTGCGGTCGGAGGAGGGGAGAGGCCCTTTAAAATCAACGCTCAGGCGCTCGAAGGGGCGAGTGGCTTTTATCAGGTGAGCCCTGTCTGGTCTATAAAAGTGCGGTTTGCACTCAGCGCAGACTTGGCAGTTCCTGGTCATGGTCCTGACCTCCTCAATGGAGTAAGGTAGGTTGCGGGCCTTGATGAAGTGGAAGAACCTGGCAACCCCCGGGTGGCAGAGGTCATTGTGGAGGGCCCGCAGTCTATCGATCTGCGTGCTGGCGCAGGTGCCACGCGATAGAGCATCCGGGGGTTCATTGAGCTTCCCGGGCCGGTACAAGATCTCGTAATTGTAGGTGGAAAGTTCGATTCTCCACCTCAAGATCTTGTCGTTTTTGATTTTGCCCCTCTGCTTGTTGTTAAACATGAAAGTAACTAAACGCTGGTCAGTGAGCAGGGTAAATCATTTTCCGGCCAGGTAGTGCCTCCAATGACGCACAGCCTCCACAATAGCCTGGGCCTCCTTCTCAACAGCGGAGTGTCTGGTCTCCGGGCCCTGGAGGGTTCGTGAAAAGAAGGCCACGGGTCTCCCCGCCTGATTGAGGGTAGCGGCCAGGGCAAAGTCGGACGCGTCGCTTTCCACCTGGAAGGGGATGGATTCGTCCACTGCGTGCATGGTGGCTTTGGCAATGTCTTCCTTGATACGGTGGAAGGCTAAGCGGGCCTCTGCCATCACGGGAAAAGAGGTGGACTTGATCAGTGGACGGGCCTTGTCCGCATAGTAGGGGACCCACTCGGCGTAATAAGAGAAAAACCCTAGGCACCTCTTCAGGGCCTTGAGGCAGTGGGGCAGTGGGAGTTCCATAAGGGGACGCATCCGGTCGGGGTCGGGGCCGATGACTCCCGGATAAGTTCCTCTGTGTACACGGTGACCTTTACATCCTTACAACCACAGGCCTGGCCAAGCACAGACAGTGCCTGAAGGTATTCCTTGGTCGATTCCCCAGGTTGTTGTTTACGACTCCCCAGAAGGTGCCTGGCGTACACTTCGTTCACTGGGCGCGTGTACTGGTCCTTGAGGAGCTTGATAGCATCCGCGCACGAGGTCATGTCTTGGATGACCAAGTACACTCGGTGGTTCACTTTGGAGGTCAGGACATCCAGTTTGTCCTCGTCCGATTTGACTGTTTCAGCGGAGGCGATCAGGAATTTTTCAAAGCACCTCAGCCAGTGAGTAAACTTGGTGGATGCGTCCGCCTCCCGATGGTCTAAGTCTAGGCATGCTGGTGTGAGGATCTTCTCCATTATAGAATCTTATTAATAAAATTGATGCGCTATCAATAACTCAAAAGACTGAGATTAAGCGAGTAATTAACAGGCTTTTATTAACAAGAGAATGAAGGTGTGCCTCGAGTGGTCGACCGGTCCAGAATACAAAGGGGCTGTGGAGCAGTCACCTTTATACCTGGATTCGTGGGAGGAGTCAGCCGAGGCATGTACAGGCATGTACACAGTGGAATACAAACAGTGGTTTACCACAAGGGGGGAAAGAGTGGATCGAAGGGGGAGAGAGGGAGGATCGAAGGGGGAAAGAGAGGATCGAAGGGGAAGAGAGAGGATTGAAGGGGAAGAGAGGGGCGATTGAAGGGGGACAGAGGAGAGGGGATCCAGGGTTGGGGGGGGCAGTGAGAAAGGCTCAAAGGGGGAAAGGACAGGGGATCCAAGGGGAGGAGAGGAGATGTGATCGGAGGGGGAGAGGAGAGGGGATCCAAGGCGGGGGAAGAAAAGGTCAGGAACTCAGAGGTGAGAGAAGGTCAGGAGCTCAAGGGGGGAACGTGAGGAACTCGGAGGGGTGGGGGTGGCTGGACAGGTGCTCGGGGGGGAGAAGGTCAGGAGCTCGGGGGGGGAGGTCAGGAACTCGGGGGGGGGAGAAGGTCAGGAACTCGGTGGGGGGAGAAGGTCAGGAACTCAGAGGGGAGAAGGTCAGGAACTCGGCGGGGGGAGAAGGTCAGGAACTCGGAGGGGAGAAGATCAGGAACTCGGGGGGGAGAAGGTCAGGAACTCAGGGTGGGGAGAAGTTCAGGAACTCGAGGGGGCAGAAGATCAGGAACTCGGGGGGGAGAAGATCAGGAACTCGGGGGGGGAGAAGGTCAGGAACTTCGGGGGGAGAATGTCAGGAATTCGGTGGGGAGGAGGTCCGGAACTTGGGGGGGAAGGTCAGGAACTCGGGGGGGAGAAGGTCAGGAACTCGGGGGGGAGAAGGTCAGGAACTCGGCGGGGAGAAGGTCAGGAACTCGGGGGGGGGGAGAAGGTCAGGAACTCGGTGGGGGAGAAGGTCAGGAACTCAGGGGGAGAAGGTCAGGAACTTGGGGGGGAGAAGGTCAGGAACTCGGGGGGGAGAAGGTCAGGAACTCGGGGGGGGGAGAAGGTCAAGAACTCGGGGGGGAGAAGGTCAGGAACTCGGGGCGGAGAAGGTCAGGAATTCAGCGGGGAGAAGGTCAGGAACTCGGGGGGGGAAGGTCAGGAACTCGGTGGGGGGAGAAGGTCAGGAACTCAGAGGGGAGAAGGTCAGGAACTCGGCGGGGGGAGAAGGTCAGGAACTCAGAGGGGAGAAGATCAGGAACTCGGGGGGGCAGAAGATCAGGAACTCGTGGGGGAGAAGATCAGAAACTCGGGGGGGGAGAAGGTCAGGAACTTGGGGGGGAGAAGATCAGAAACTCGGGGGGGGAGAAGGTCAGGAACTCGGGGGGGAGAAGGTCAGGAACTCGGTGGGGAGAAGGTCCGGAACTTGGGGGGGAAGGTCAGGAACTCGGGGGGGAGAAGGTCAGGAACTCGGGGGGGAGAAGGTCAGGAACTCGGCGGGGAGAAGGTCAGGAACTCGGGGGGGGGGAGAAGGTCAGGAACTCGGGGGGAGAGAAGGTCAGGAACTCAGGGGGAGAAGGTCAGGAACTTGGCGGGGAGAAGGTCAGGAACTCGGGGGGGAGAAGGTCAGGAACTCGGTGGGGGAGAAGGTCAGGAACTCGGGGGGGAGAAGGTCAGGAATTCGGGGTGGAGAAGGTCAGGAATTCGGCGGGGAGAAGGTCAGGAACTCGGGGGGGGAAGGTCAGGAACTCGGTGGGGGAGAAGGTCAGGAACTCGGGGGGGGAGGTCAGGAACTCGGGGGGTGGGTGAGGGTCGGTGACGGGTGGGAGAAGCTCAGGAACTCGGGGGGAGAAGGTCAGGAACTCGGTGGGGGAGAAGGTCAGGAACTCGGGGGGGGAGGTCAGGAACTCGGGGCGGAGAAGGTCAGGAATTCGGCGGGGAGAAGGTCAGGAACTCGGTGGGGGAGAAGGTCAGGAACTCGGTGGGGGAGAAGTTCAGGAACTCGGGGGGGGGAAGGTCAGGAGCTCGGGGGGGGAGAAGATCAGGAACTCGGGGGGTAAGGTCAGGAACTCGGTGGGGGGAGGTCAGGAACTTGGGGGGGAGAAGGTCAGGAACTCGGGGGGGGAAGGTCAGGAACTCGGGGGAGAAGGTCACGAACTCAGGGGGAGCAGGTCAGGAACTTGGGGGGGGAAGGTCAGGAACTCGGAGGGGGGAGAAGGTCAGGAACTCGGGGGAGGAGGTCAGGAACTCGGGGGGAAGGTCAGGAACTCGGTGGGGGAGAAGGTCAGGAACTCGGGGGGGGAGAAGGTCAAAAACTCAGGGGGGAGAAGATCAGGAATGCGGGGGGTGGGTGAGGGTCGGTGACGGGTGGGAGGTCAGGAACTTTTTGGAGGCGAGAATGCCAGGTGTCAGAAACTTGTTGAGGGGGGAAAAGGTCCTAACCCAAGAGGGTGAGCCCTGTCTGTTCTCTGAAAGCAGTAGTGTTAGCACCGTGAGCTCTGTCTGGAGCCTGGCTGTCACAATGAATGGATCAAATTACACATTGCAAAGATCTTGATTACTCAGGCACGCAGGATGAAATTACATCTTCCAGACAAACTGCTGGTGTATCTTGTCCTTCAAGGGGACCAATCAGAAGTCTGGTCTTGTCATCCAAGGGGACCAAACAGAACTTTGGTGTTGCAAATACATCTTCTCATTCTTAGGCAGTCCTTCAGAACCGATGATGACTTGCTTCCACATTAAAAATAAGTTCTGAGGTGACTGATGAGTCAAATGCAGGAATTAAAAGCTGAATATAGGGAGTTAGGAGGTAAATTAAAAAATAGGACCTCAAAGGTAGTAATCTCAGGATTGCTACCAGTGTCACGTGCTAGTCAGAGTAGAAATAGAAGGATATTTCAGACGAATACGTGGCTAGAGGAATGGTGCAAGGGGGAGGGATTCAAATTCCTGGGACATTGGAACTGGTTCTGGGGGAGGTGGGACCAGTACAAAACGGACGGTTTGCACCTGGGCAGGACTGGGACCGATGTCCTAGGGGGAGTGTTTCCTAGTGCTGAGGGGGAGGGTTTAAACTAAAATGGCAGGGGGTTGAGAACCTGTGCAGGGAGCCAGAGGAAAGGGAAACAAGGATAGAAGCAAAAGACAGGAAGGCGAAAAGCAAAGGTGGCAGTCAGAGTAATCAAGGGTTTAAATCAAACATGGCCACAGTAAATAATAATTCTAAAAGGTCTAAGTGTGTTAAAAAAACAAGCCTGAAGGCTTTGTGTCTTAATGCGAGGAGCATTCGTAATAAGGTGGAGGAATTAGCTGTGCAAATAGATGTAAACGGATATGATATGATTGGGATTACGGAAACATGGCTCCAGGGTGACCAGGGCTGGGAACTCAACATCCAGGGGTATTCAATATTCAGGAAAGACAGGCAAAAAGGAAAAGGAGGTCAGGTAGCATTGCTGGTTAAAGAGGAGATTAACACAATTGTAAGGAAGGATATTAGCTCTGATGATGTAGAATCTGTATGGGTAGAGCTGAGAAATACCAAGGGACAGAAAACGTTAGTGGGAGTTGTATACAGACCCCCAAACATTAATGCGGAGGTTGGGGATGGCATTAAACGGGAAATTAGAGACGCGTGTAATAAGGGCACCGTAGTTATCATGGGTGACTTTAATCTACATATAGATTGGGCTAACCAAATTAGTAACAATACTGTGGAGGAGGAATTCCTGGAGTGTATACGGGGTGGTTTCTTGGACCAATATGTCGAGGAACCAACTAGAGATCAGGCCGTCTTAGACTGGGTATTATGTAATGAGAAAGGATTAATTAGCAATCTTGTTGTGCGAGGCCCCTTGGGGCGGAGCGATCATAATATGATAGAATTCTTCATTAAGATGGAGAGTGAAGTATTTGACTCAGAGACCAGGGTCCTGAATTTAAATAAAGGAAACTACGATGGTATGAGGTGCGAATTGGGTAGGATTGATTGGGGAATGTTACTGAAAGGGTTGATGGTGGATAGGCAATGGCAAACATTTAAAGATCGCATGGATGAACTACAGAATTTGTTCATCCCTGTTTGGCATAAAAATAAAACAAAAAATGTGAATCAACCGTGGCTAACAAGGGAAATTAGGGATAGCATAAGATCCAAGGAGAGGACATATAATTTGGCCAGAAAAAGCAGTAATCCTGAGGATTGGGTGCAGTTTAGGATTCAACAAAGGAGGACAAAGGGATTAATTAAGAGGGGGAAAATAGAGTATGAGAGTAAGCTTTCAGGGAACATAAAAACTGACTGTAAAAGCTTCTATAGATATGTGAAGAGCAAAAGATTGGTGAAGTCAAGCATAGGTCCCTTGCAGTCAGAATCAGGGGAATTTATAATGGGGAACAAAGAAATGGCAGACCAATTAAATACATATTTTGGTTCTGTCTTCACAAAGGAGGACACAAATAACCTCCCAGAGATGTCGGGGAACATAGGGTCTAATGAGAGGGAGGAACTGAATGTAATCAGTATTTGTAGGGAAATGGTGTTAGGAAAATTGACGGGATTGAAGGCCGATAAATCCCCAGGGCCTGATAATCTACATCCTAGGATACTTAAGAAAGTGGCCCTACAAATAGTAGACGCATTGCTGGTCATCTTCCAAAATTCTATGGACTCTGGAACAGTTCCCATGGATTGGAGGGTAGCTAATGTTACCCCAGTGTTCAAAAAAGGTGGTAAAGAGAAAATGGGGAATTAAGCCTGACATCGGTAGTGGGGAAAATGCTAGAGTCCATTATAAAAGATGTAATAGCAGAGCACTTGGAAAACAGTGACAGGATCGGACAAAGTCAACATGGATTTACAAAAGGTAAATCGTGCTTGACTAATCTACTGGAATTTTTTGAGGATGTAACTGGTAAAATAGACAAGGGAGAACCAGTGGATGTGGTGTACTTGGACTTTCAGAATGCTTTCGATAAAGTCCCGCATAAGAGATTAGCGTGTAAATTTAAGGCACATGGGATTGGGGGCAAGGTACTGACTTGGACAGAAGAACTGGTTGGCAGATAGGAAGCAAAAAGTTGGAATAAACGGGTCTTTTTCCGAGTGGCAGGCAGTGACTAGTGGGGTACCGCAGGGATCGGTCCAAGGACCCTAGCTATTCACAATATATATTAATGATCTAGACGAGGGAACTAGATGTAATATCTCCATGCTTGCAGACGACACAAAGCTGGGTGGGCGTGTGTGCTGTGAGGAGGATGCCGAGAAACTCCAGGATGATTTGGACAGGTTGGGTGATTGGGCAGATGCATGGCAGATGCAGTATAATGTGGATAAATGCGAGGTTATCCACTTTGGTGGCAAAAACAGGAAGGCAGATTATTATCTGAATGGCAATAGATTGGGAGAAGGGGAAGTGCAACGAGACCTGGGTGTCCTTGTGCACCAGTTGCTGAAGGTAAGCATGCAGGTGCAGCAGGCAGTTAAGAAGGCAAATGGTATGTTGGCCTTCGTAGCGAGAGGGTTCGAGTACAGGAACAAGGATGTCTTGCTGCAGTTGTACAGGGCCTTGGTGAGACCACATCTTGAGTATTGTGTGCAGTTTTGGTCGCCTTATCTGAGGAAGGATGATCTTGCCATGGAGGGAGTGCAACGAAGATTCACCAGTCTGATACCGGGGATGAAAGAAATGCCGTATGAGGAGAGATTGGGTCGATTAGGCTTACACTCGCTGGAGTTTAGAAGAATGAGAGGGTACCTCATTGAAACTTATAAAATTCTAACAGGACTAAACAGACTAAATACAGGAAGGATGTTCCCGATGGCCGGGAAGTGCAGAACCAGGGGTCACATTCTAAGGATAAGGGGTAAGCCATTTAGGACAGAGATGAGGAGGAATTTCTTCACCCAGAGAGTGGTGAAC
Organism: Somniosus microcephalus; assembly: GCF_052327205.1. NCBI lineage: Eukaryota > Metazoa > Chordata > Chondrichthyes > Squaliformes > Somniosidae > Somniosus > Somniosus microcephalus. Next base: position 178,997,285 of record NC_140993.1, on the reverse strand, counting down.
CTGTGGAATTCTCTACCACAGAAGGCAGTTGAGGCCAATTCATTAAATATATTCAAGAAGGAGTTAGATATATTTCTTAAGGCTAAAGGGATCAAGGGATATGGGGAGAAGACAGGGATAGGGTACTGAATTTGGATGATCAGCCATGATCTCATTGAATGGTGGAGCGGGCTCAAGGGGCTGAATGGCCTACTCCTGCTCCTATCTTCTATGTATCTATGTACAGTCTCTGTCACAGGTGGGGCAGACGGTGGTTGAAGGGGCGGGTGGGTGGGGTGCTTTAGTTGACGTGCGCTCCTTGTGCTGCTTGCGCTTGGCTTCCGCTTGCCCCCGGCAAAGAGACTCGAGGTTTTCGGCGCCTTCCCGGATGCTTCTCCCCCACTTTGTGCAGTCTTGGGCCAGGGATTCCCAGGTGTCAGTGGGGATGTTGCACTTTTTCAAGGAGGCTTTGAGGGTGTCCTTGAAGCATTTCCTCTGCCCACCTGGGGCTCTCTTGCCGTGCCTGAGCTCCGAGTAGAGCGCTTGTTTTGGGAGTCTCGTATCGGGCATGCAGACGATGTGACCCATCCATCAGAGCTGATTGAGCGTGGTCAAAGCTTCGATGCTGGGGATGTTGGCCTGAGCGAGAACACTGATGATGGTGCGCCTATCCTGCAAATGGATTTGCAGGATCTTGCAGAGGCAGCGTTGGTGGTACCTCTCCTGTGCTTTGAGGTGCCTGCTGTACATGGTCCATGTCTCTCAGGCATACAGCAGGGTGGGTATCATTGCTGCTCTGTAGACCATGATCTTAGTGCCAGGTTTGAGGTCCTGGTCTTCAAATACTCTCTTCCTCCGAAGGCTGCACTGGCACACTGAAGGCAGTGTTGGACTTCATCATCAACGTCTGTCCTTGTTGACAGTAGGCTCCTGAGGTATGGAAAGTGGTCCACGTTGTCCAAGGCCTTGTCGTGGATTTTCATAATTGGGGGGCAGTACTGTGTGGCGGGGGCAGGTTGGTGGAGGACCTTTGTCTTATGGATGTTTAGTGTAAGGCCCATGCTCTCGTACGCTTTGGTGAAGGTGTTGACGATGGTTTGGAGTTCGACCTCCGAGTGAGCGCAGACACAAGCATCATCTGCATACTGTAATTCGACGACAGAGGATGGGACGACCTTGGATGTGGACTGGAGGCAATGGAGGTTGAACAGTTTCCCGTTTGTTCTGTAAATTAGCTCCATTCCAGCGGGGAGCTTACTGATGGTGAGGTGGAGCATTGCAGCAAGGAAGATCGAGAGGAGCATTGGTGCGATGACACAGCCTTGCTTGACCCTGGCCCGTACATGAATTGGGTCTGTGGTGGAACCGTTGGTCAGGATCACGGCTTGCATGTCGTTGTGAAGCAGGCGGAGGATGGTGACAAACTTTTGAGGGCAGCCGAATTTGAGGAGGACACTCCATAATCCTTCACGGTTGACAGTGTCAAAGGCCTTTGTGAGATCAAAGAAGGCCATGTAGGATTTTGCAATAATTTTGAAATTTCCTACAGTTCTGAAGATTAATTTTGATTAAAGAATATCTGGGTACTATACCTTTAAAAATCCAGGGGATCAAAATGGCCGCCAGACCGCATGGCAAAAGACAAAGGACTTGAAAAGGCAGCTTGTGTGTGTGTCTGTGAAAAAGGTGAAGATCAAAGATGTCTGACCAGACTGCCAATCAAAGGCAGTTCAGGGAGTTTCCCCTCCCTGCAGAGACAATCGATGTGTTTACAGAAACTGCTACACAAAGGATTAACCACTTGAGACTGGTTTCAGTCTGACCACAAGGACAATGACTTTCTGTTTACAATACCTTCAAGGCTATTTACTCAAGCAATCAAGGAAAGGGACACATTTCAAACCACTGCAGCTTTATTCGAAAGCCCATCATAGACAATTGAAGACACATTTAAAACTGAAAAGGAACAGTTTAAGCGAATGGGTAATTCATCCAAACCCATTACAAGACAATGGGGCAGCTTGGATCCCTTTTGTTTTAGCCCAGATACATCCGGATCTGGGCGGGAACATTTTGGCCCCAAATTGGGGTATAAAAGATAGCTTCTCAGAAGCCATCTCTCTCTCTGTGGCCTCGCCTCCGTGCTCTCTACAACGTGGGAGTCTGCCTGAAGAAGTGGAACACCAGCAGTTTACTTTTAAAATACTGGGGTGTTTTTACTTCGGGGCAGTGAAGATCAAAGATCGCAGGGCACGGTGAAGGCGTTTTCATTGGTGAGCATATATTTTTCTGGCCTTTTACAAGGCAACTTAGAATAGGTATAGGGGTGGGAATTAAGTGGGAATTTTGTTAGAACTGTGATTTTAGTCGATCTTCCCTCGTTGTGTCCATGCTTTCCTCCCCTATTTAAGTAACAGTGCTGCACTAGCAGATAAGGCTGTAGTGAACACTGAAAGTAGCTGTACTAAAGTGCTGTTTTAAGTAAAAGCCACTTAGCAAAGGTGCTGTAGTGAGCAAGGTGTTTCTATATTTAAAACTTATTAAAAAGGGGTGTTGCACCTAGCAGAGAAGTGCTGTGGTAAACACTGTGTAGCTGTTTTTAAAGTGCTGTATTTAAAGGAGTGTTGCACTGAGCAGAGAAGTGCTCCAGTGGACACTGTGTAGCTGTATTTAAAAGTGCTGTATTTTAATAAAGGAGTGTTGCACTGAGCAGAGAAGTGCTCCAGTGGACACTGAGTGGCTGTATTTAAAAGTGCTGTATATTTTAATAAAAGAGTGTTGCACTGAGCAAGGAGCGCTCTAGTTGACACTGAGCGTACTGCATTAAGCAAAAGTACTGTACCAGGCATAGCTGTGCTGTATCGATTATTTTAAGTTGTTTCTTTTTGTTTCAATAAATACTGGTCTGTTTTGCACCCAAACCACGAGTCTCAGCATTTTTCTGTCCACATCGCTACCGAATAAGTCCGGCGGTCAGAACCAGGAATAGAGGAGCGCTTCGAAACCGCACGGGGGTCCCTGGAGCAGCTCAGAGGCTTCTGACTGGCCAGAGACAATAACCCCAACCCCGCTAGCATGTGCTAATTCCTGACAGCCATGTACAGCAGTTGGTGCTGTTCTTTACATTTCTCTTGTAATTGCCGGCGGTGAAGATAATGTCCATTGTGCCCCTTAGTGGGTGGAATCCGCATTGCGACTCTGGGAGGAGCTCTTCGGCCACTGGGAGAAGGGGATTGAGGAGGATTCTTGCGATGAATGGCAAATACATGCTGCCATTCCTATAGCAGTTAGTGGAAATAATCTGGAAATTACTACGTTTAAGGTCCTGCTCTCTAATCTATTCAGAATTATTCCACTGACCAGTGGTCTGACATGGATGCACTATAAGATTATTCCTCAGCATTTGTCATTCCAGTGCATCTGCTTAGTGTTTAATGAACAAATTTTACAGGATGTGGGATGTTACTGTGCAGCACATATAGATATCAATCATTTGAAATATGGATTTGATGGGATAATCCTCCTACCTCTTTCTGGCTGTCCTGCCCCTACTCCATGCATATTAAGTTACTGTTCAAATTTGCTCTGTTAGGCAATAAAGGTATTCTCCCATAAATTGTATGCTGAGAATATACAACAGTACTGATGCGCTATCAATTACTCATAAAAGACTGAGAGTTAAGAGAGTAACTAAAGGCTTTTATTAACAAAAGAATGAAGGTCTGCCTCGAGTGGTCGACCGGTCCAGAAATACAAAGGGCTGGGGAGCAGTCACCTTTATACTAGGACTTGTGGGAGGAGTCAGCCGAGGCATGTCCAGGCATGTACACAGTGGAATACAAACAGTGGTTTACCACAAGTACTATATCTGTGAGAATATACACAACTCGATTAATTTTTAAAAAGCATTCTTGGATGTGGATCGATATTTGCATCGCTTCAGTCTGTGTGATAAAGGTGCTTTCATAGTGCTGTTATGCAGGGAGTTTCAGGATTTTGTCCTATCAATGCTGAAGGAATGGCAATGTATGTCCAAGTCGGGATGGTATGTGACTTGGAGGGGAACTTGGAGTTGATGATGTTCCCATGCACGTACTACCCTTGTCGTTTCAGGTAGTGGTGGTTGCGGATTTGGGAGAACCGCCACAGAAATTCTACCCCCAATAGTATATCAGTGAGAATATATACCAGTACTATATCAGTGTGAAAACCAATGTGCAACTTTTCTCTTTTAAAAAAAAATTGAAAATTTTAAATTAAAAAAATTGTGTATACCTAGACTGCTAATAATGAAATGTTTGTCACCTTTTCTGTTTCAAGTCGGTTTGTATTGTTCAGTTTCTTGAACTAAAATGGCAGGAAAATTGCAAATAAATTGAGGTGATCCAAGGGTATCTCAGTTGGCTTTGCATATTTTCTAAATTTTACAAAGACAGAATCAAATTCCGAGGAACTCTGAAATAGAAATGAAACAAAAATGAGAACTAAAGGCAACAAAAACCAACTGGATTATATTCATTACCGTCCAAGTTCATCAAGTCTTGAGGAATAGAAGTACCCAGTCGAACAGTTTCCAATATGAGACCAGGAGGATCATCTAATCTACAAGAAGCAAGGATATAAGGGTTGGCTGAGGCCTAGAATGAGAATCCATCAAGGATGGGTAAAAACAGCCATGAAAATCGAGAAATAAAATAGGTCATACATCTAGAGTGATCTCCCATCTGGTTTTGAATCGAACAGTCCAGTTCTGGGAATGGTTATTCCAGTAATTTTGATCATCAAAAGACAGATATGTGAAGTCCAGTTTATCATTTGCTGGATTTTAAATAAAGGCTGTGAACATGCACAAGTCAATCTGTTTCATAGGCAAGTGGTCGATTTCACACATACCTGATTGGTCCTTTTATGTTCAAGCACTGTCTAACCTGCTTCATGCATGTGCATAGTTTTTCTGAAACCCACTCAGGTTTGATATGGGCAATAGGTGGCCTCAAAGAATGTGAACATAAACAGCATCTGAAAGAAGATGAAAGATGAGTGTTCATGGTGGATGGAAAGAAGAAAGAAAAGAGGGAGGGAAAAATTGGAGAAAAAAGCGTGAAGAAAGGTGGCAGAAACCACCAGAGGCCAAGTCAAAGGAAGAGAGCTGCTCAGAAAGCACCTTGCGAACAACTCCATTCTCCTCCCTTCAGTCTTGTAGCACCTGGCTCACAAGGTGCCTGTTATTTCTATATTTGTTTTTTTTAAATCCAGTAACCAGATGCCAGCTTGGCTCAGTTGGTAGCATTCTTGCCTCTTAGTCAGAAGGTTGTGGGTTCAAGCTCCAGAATCTAGATTGGGAGCACTGCATTGTTGGTGATGAGGTGTTAAACTAAGGTCTGATCTGTGGTGCTTCAGGCAGATGTTAAAAGATCCTGTTGCACAATTTGAAGAAGAGTAGGGAGGTCTCCTAGTCCTGGTGTCCTGATCAACATTCCTCCCCTAACCAAAAACAGATTACCTGGCCATTAATATTAAGGCTGCTGTATTTACTACATAACAACAACATGGGGTTTGGTAGCATAGTGGTTATGTTACTGGACTAATAATCCAGAGGCCTGGACTAATGATCCAGAGACAAGAATTCAAATCCCATCACGGCAGCTGAGGAATTTAAATTCAGTTAATTAAATAAATCTAGAGTAAAAAGCTAATCAGTACCGGATTGTCATAAAAACCCACCTGGTTCACTAATGTCCTTTAAGTGAAGGAAATCTGCCGTCCGTATCTGGTCTGGCCCCACAGCAATATGGTTGACTCTTAACTGTCCTCTGAAATGGCCTAGCAAGCCACTCAGCTGTAACAAACTGCTACAAAGAAACAATAACAAGAATAAAACCGGATGGACCACCCGGCATCGACCTCGCCACCGGCTTCGGATACGACAACGGCACACCCAGCCCAGTCGACCCTATAAAGTTCTCCTCGCTAACATCTGGGGATGTGTGTCAAAATTGGGAGACCCATCCCACAGACTAGCCAAGCAACAGACTGATATAGTCATACTCACAGAATCATACCCTTCAGCTAATGTCCCAGACTCCTCCATCACCATCCGGCAGGACAGACCCACCAGAGGAGGCGGCTCAGTGGTATACAGTCGGGAGAGAGTAGCCCTGGGAGTTCTCAACATTGACTCCGGACCCCATGAAGTCTCATGGCCAAGGAAACCTGCTGCTGATTACCACCGACCACCCTCCCTCAGCTGCTGAATCAGTACTCCTCCATGTTGAACACAACTTTGAAGATTCACTGAAAGTAGCAAGGGCACAGAATGTACTCTGGGTGGGGGACTTCAATGTCCATCACCAAGAGTGGCTTGGTAGCACCACTGCTGGCTGAGTCCTGAAGGACATAGCTGCCAGGCTGGGCCTGCGGCAGGTGGTGAGAGAACCAACATGAGGGAAAAACCTACTTGGACCTCGTCCTTACCAATCTACCTGTGCAGATGCATCTGTCCATGACAGTATTGGTAGTAGTGACCACCACACAGTCCTTGTAGAGATGAAGTCCCATCTTCCCATTCTCACACTGAGGATACTCTCCATTGTGGGGCACTACCACTGTGCTAAAAGGGATAGATTAAGAACAGATCTAGCAGCTCAAAACTGGACATCCATGAGGCACCGCTGTTTGCTATCAGCAGCAGAAGAATTGTATTCCACCACAAACTGAAACCTCATGGCCCGGCATATCCCTCACTCTAGCATCACATCAATTTTTGCCATTTTAGGGAATTGGTCCTCTCTTCTCCTCAGGTGTACATGGCAACCATCAGGCACCTGCACTAATATTTGGTAATTGCTAATCACAGTCTTTCTGGGGAAAACCTCATTTCTGCTGAGGAGGTGGAAAATGTTTTAGTACTGTTTAACCCTTTCACTATCATAGGAGACATTACTCATCAAAGTGGGAAATTTGAGTTACCAGGACAGAAAGACTCTTTAAGTTTGCATCCTAATTTACATAGATTAGTTACAACTCCTGTAAATTCTTAATATTTATATTCATAACCTGGGTAAACGAGATACCTTACTAGTTAAGATTGCTGTACCTGGCAATGATGGAATTGCTCATTCTTGCACCCTCAATTGTTGTGTTTTTTCTTAGGGAATCAGTCTGACATATCTTGTAAGGTGATTCAGTATAATCAGCTGCTCCTTATATTCTTTACATGTAGTAGGGAAAAAAGACAGCCACTGCTAGATGTGTCTGCTTGGCTCATCTCTGTGGATGTCAGCAAACATAGCAATGACTTTGTGCACAACAAGATCCCACAAACAGTCCTGAGATGATTGACCATTTCATCAATTAACTCTCATGTCTGAAGGTTGCAGGGTTAAAGCCGTACTCCAAAACTTGACCAAATAATCTTGGCAGACATTTCAGTGCAATATTGAGGGAAGGCTGCATTGTTGGAGGTACCATCTTTTGGATAAGATATTAAGCCTACCTGCCTGCTTTATTGGTCCAAGTGGATATTAAAAGATCCCATCACACTATTTGAAGAAAAGCAAGAGAGTTCTTCCTGTGTCCTGGCCAACACTCCTTACTCAACCAACACTACCAACTGGTTATTAATCTCATTGCTGTTGTGGGATCTTGCCATGTGTAAATTGACTGTTGTGTTTGCCTACATAACAAGAACAGCACTCTAAAAATAAATTATGAGTGAATACTTTGAGATATTTCTGAGATGTGATAAGACATAAATGCAAGTCTTGTTTTTTGCTCATTGTTGAACATCAAGCATCTGTTTAAGGTTTATTTATTTTTATGCTTGTATGAACCTAGATTTTCTAAAACCATGAATAACATTTCCATTCTCCCTTTCCACAGGTACTTTCCCCCCCTCTTCAAATCTGCTGTCATCACCCTACTCCTGAAAAAAAACACCCTTGATCCCTGTGTCTTTATAAACTATCGCCCCGTCTCCAACCTCCCATTCCAATTCAAAGTCCTTAAACATGTTATTGCCTCCCAAATCCGTGCCCATCTTTCCCGCAACTCCATGTTAGAATCCCTCCAATCAGGTTGCCGCACCTGCCACAGTACTGAAACGGCCCTTTTCAAAGTCACTAATGACATCCTATGTGACTGAGACCGCGGTAAACTGTCTCTCCTCATCCTTCTTGACCTGTCTTCAGCCTTTGGCATGGTTGACCACACCATTCACCGCCAACGTCTCTCCTCCGTCGTCCAGCTGGGTGGGACTGCCCTCGCCTGGCTCCATTCTGATCTATCCAGTCGTAGCCAGAGAATCACCTGCAACGACTTCTCGTCCCGCTCCCACATCATTACCTCTGGTGTCCCCAAAGGATCTATCCTTGGCCCCCTTCTATTTCTCACCTACATGCTGCCCCCGGCAACATCAAATGAAAACACGTCAGGTTCCACATGTACGCTGACGACACCCAGCTTTACCTCACCACCACCTCTCTCAACCTACCACTGACTCTGATTTGTCACTCTGCTTGTGCAACATCCAGTACTGGATGAGCAGAAATTTCCTCCAACTAAATATTTGGAAGACCAAAACCATTGCCTTTGCTTCCCGCCACTAACTCCGTTCCCTAGCCACCGACTCCATCCCTCTGCCTGCCAACTGTCTGAGGCTGAACCACACTGTTTGCAACATTGGTGTTGTGTTTGACTCTGAGTTGAGCTTCCCACCACATATCCACTCTATCACCAAGACAGCGTACTTCCATCTCTGTAGCATTGCCCGATTCTGCCCCTGCCTCAGCTCATCTGGTGGTGAAATCCTCATCCATGCCTTTGGTACCTCTAAACTTAACTATTCCAACATTCTCCTGGCCAGTCACCCATCTTCCACCCTACATAAACTTGATCTCATCCAAAACTCTGCTGCCCATATTCTAACTCACACCAAGTCCTGTTCACCCATCACCACTATGCTTGCTGACTTACATTGGCTCCTGGTCTGGCAACACCTCAATGTTAAAATTCTCATCCTTGTTTTCAAATGCGCCCATGGTCTTGCCCCTCCTTATCTCTGTAACCTCCTCTAGATCTCTGCACTCATCTAATTCCACAACCCTCTGAGATCTCTGGGCTCCTCCAATCTTGGCCTCTTGCACATCCCCAATTTTAATCGCTCCACCATTGGAGGCCATGCCTTCAGTTGCCTAGGCCCTAAGCTCTGGAATTCCCTCCCTAAACCCTTCCGCCTCTCTCCTCCTTTAAGATACTCCTTAAAACCTACCTCTTTGACCAAGGTTTTGGACATCTATCCTAATATCTACTATCAGCCATGGCTCAGGTGGTAGGGCTCTTGCCTCTGAGTCAGACGGGTGTGGGTTCATAGTCCTATTCCAAGAGACTTGAGCACAAAAATCTAGGCTGACACTCCAGTGCAGTACTGTGGGAGTGCTACACTGTTGGAGGTGCTGTTTTACGGATTAGAACCGAAGCCTTGTCTGCTCTCTAAGGTGGATGTAAAAGATCCCATGGCACTATTTCAAAGAAGAGCAGGAGAGTTATCCCTAGTGTCCTGGCCAATATTTATCCCTCAATCTACATTACAAAAACAGATTATCTGGTCATTATCACATTGCTGTTTGTGAGAGCTTGCTGTGCCCAAATTGACTGAAATGTTTCCTACATTACAACAGTGACTACACTTCAAAAGTCTTTAATTGGCTGTAAAGCACTTTGAGACGTCCTGAGGTCATTTTTCTTTTCTTATGTGGCTCGGTGTCAAATTTTGTTTGATAACGCTCCTACGAAGTGCCTTGGGATGTTTTACAATGTCAAAGGCACTATATAAATGCAAGTTGTTGTTGTTGTTCTATACAGCATTCTCTGAATTTCAGGAGATCAACACCAGGTAGTAGTGGTACTGGACTAGCATCTCAGAGGTTGTGAGTTTAAATCCCACCATAGCAAGTTGTGAAATCAAATTCAATAAATCCAGAATGTTTCTATATTGTTGCAAATACTGTCCTTCAAGGAAGGGAACATGCCAACCATATCCAGTCGGGTGAGTGTGGACTTGAGCATCCTCATGAAGTATCCTGCCTTCAAGTCAAGCAAGCTCAAAGGAAAAGATTGCCTAGTGGTTATGGCACTGGATTAGCAATGCAGGAGTTGTAGTTCAAATCCCAAAATAGCATGTTAAGAAATTAATATGTGGATGGAAGCAGGAAGTTACAAAGGGACATAGATAGATTGTGCATAGGAAAAACTATGGCAAATGGAATTCAATGTGAGGAAGTGTAAGGTCATCCACTGTAGATCTGAGAAAGACAAATTGGAATATATTCTTAATGGTGAGAGACTGGAAGGAGTGGAGAAACAAAGAGATTTAGGTGTCCATATACACAAATCACTAAAAGCTTAGTGCGCAGGCACAAAAAATAATTTAAAAGGCTAATGGAATTGTTGACCTTTATTTCAAGGGGGTTGGAATACAAAAGGGAATAAGTGATGCTTGAGCTGTATAAAGCCTTGGTCAGATCCAGTTTTGGGCACTGAACCTCAGGAAAGATATATTGGCCTTGGAAGGGGTACAGAGCAGATTCATCAGAATGATATCGAGGCATAAAGGAGGGCAAGTTGCATTAAATTGGCTTGTATTTCTTGGAGTTGAGAAGGTTGAGGGTTGATCTAATCAAGGCATTAAAAATGATAAAGGGCAGCATCCTCGGCCGAACTATCTTCAGCTACCTCATCAATGACCTTCCCTCTGTCATAAGGCCAGGAGTGAGGCTGCTGGCTGATGATTCTACAGCACACTCAACTCCATTCATAAATCCTCAGATCCTGAAGTAGTGCATGCCAGCCAAAAGCAGGGCTGGGACAATATACATGCTTGGGTTAACAAGTAGCAGGTAACATGCACACCGCATAACTGCCATTGAAAATATTTTTTCATAAATATTCAATAATGAATGCTCTGTTAATACATAAAATCTAAATCTGTTTGTATATAATTTTAACATGCTTCAGGGTCAGGGTGGGTACAGGTGGGGGAGAAGCAGCACAGCTAGATAGAGGTGCACAAGAGCTATCCTACCTTTTTGAGGTTTTTTGGGGGGTTGGGTCACTCTTTCTGTATGGCTAGCAACTAATGGTAATATTCTGTCATTGTATGACTGACATCAACCAACATCTCCCTCTTCAGTGGTCCATTGTGGGTGTTGTGAGCTGGGTAGGGGCTTGTTTTGTGAGTCTTCGGAAAGGAGGTCCAGACTGCTTGATATTTTCTCAATTCTAGGCAGAGGCTGTACATCATATGCATTGACTGCCACATGTCCAAAAGTTGCTTAATCCCCATGTTTGTACCAGGTGGGGTAAAGTTGGCCAACGTTGCTAGCAGTGAGAGTTGTGCTAGTCTATGTATCTCTGGTGGATCTGGGAGCAGATCCAGTGAGCAGAGACTGATGGGTAATCAATACTGGTGAGGCCTTTGTGGCATCCCTGATTGCTTCCTAAAATGTTTTGATTTAGGAGCAGAATCAGAAGGTGCTATCAGAGCATGTCACTCCAACCACATCCTCTCCAGCATATGTCTGGCAGGGTGAGTGATATCTATGCAGTTTATGTGGATTTGGTACTTTTGCTATATGAGTTTGAGTTGACTTTTATGCATTTTACTGTAATTGGTAATTGTGTGGGTCTGTTGCTAGATTTTCCTCCATTTTCCTTCTGCTATTTGATGTCCCTTCCAAACTCCTTTAGATTTCATATCACAGATCACAGAAACCCCACAGTGCAGATAGAGGCCATTTCGGCCCATCGAGCCTGCACCGACACACATCTCACCCGATTCCCGTAACCCCACGTATTTAATCCCCCTAACACTAAGGGTCAATTTATCATAGCCAATCAACCTAACCCGCACATTTTTGGACTGTGGGAGGAAACCGGAGCACCCGGAGGAAACCCACGCAAACACGGGGAGAATGTGCAAACTCCACACAGACAGTCACCCGAGGCCGGATTCGAACCCGGGTCCCTGGCACTGTGAGACAACAGTGCTAACCACTATGCCACCGTGGTTTCTGTCTACAGGGAGGTGAATACTGTACAAACATTACAGTACAGGAGTACATTACTGTACAGCCAAGTACGGCATCGGGTCTCAATTGAATTTTAAAAAATTTGTTCCTGGGATGTGGGCGTCGCTGGCAAGGCCAGCATTTATTGCCCATCCCTAATTGCCCTTGAGAAGGTGGTGGTGAACCGCCTTCTTGAACCGCTGCAGTCCGTGTAGTGAAAGTACTCCCACAGTGCTGTTAGCGAGGGAGTTCCAGGATGGACATTGAAGTCCCCCACCCAGAGTACATTCTGTGCCCTTGCTACCCTCAGTGCTTCTTCCAAGTGGTGTTCAACATGGACGAGCACGGATTCATCAGCTGAAGGAGGATGGTAGGTGGTAATCAGTAGGAGGTTTCCTTGCCCATGTTTGACCTGATGCCATGAGACTTCATAGGGTCCAGAGTCAATGTTGAGGGCTCCCAGGGCCACTCCCTCCTGACTGTATACCACTGTGCCGCCACCTCTGGTGGGTCTGTCCTGCTGGTGGGGCAGGACATACCCAGGGATGGTGATGGAGGAGTCTGGGACGTTGGCTGAAAGGTATGATTCTGTGAGTATGACTATGTCAGGCTGTTGCTTGACTAGTCTGTGGGACAGCTCTCCGAATTTTGGCACAAGTCCCCAGGTGTTAGTGAGGAGGACTTTGCAGGGTCGACTGGGTTGTGCGTACCTTTGTCGTGTATGGTGCCCAGGTCACTGCCGGGTGGTCCATCTGGTTTTATTCTTAGTATACTTCTTTGTAGCAGTTTGGTACAACTGAGTGGCTTGCTGGGCCATTTCAGAGAGCAGTTAAGAGTTAACCACATTGCTGTGGGTCTGGAGTCACATATAGGCCAGACCAGGTAAGGACGGCCGATTTCCTTCCCTAAAGGACATTAGTGAACTAGATGGTTTTTTATGATGTCATGGTCATCATTACTGATACAAGCTTTTTGAATGGAAGCACACAGGTGCCAAATGGAGCATTTAAATGCCACTCCTGCTCCTTCTGGTTCCACAAAAATATAACATTGAAAAGGTTATGTGGCTATTTTTTGAGCAGCCTCCAGCAATCACTTTAAGGACCATTGATTAGGCCAGTCAAGACCTAGTACAACTGTAAGCTCCTCCCAGTTGTACCAAATTTGCATATGGGTCCTACAACGACGTTGGACCCCGATTTGCATAGTATAGCAGCCTGTTTCAAGCAGTGGGCTCCTCGCCCATTGATATGACCTGCCTGAATATGACATCAGGTGCAAAACGGATGGTCGTGAGTTGAATTTTTCCTCACCCCCCACCATGTCTCAAATTTATACAAATGAATATATTTTATTGCTCCGGCGAGCGGGAGACAAGTGTTCTGGCCTCTGAATACTGGGTTGACGTTCAACAGAGAACTTGCATCCTATGGGAGTGGAGTGGCGACTACCACCCCACATCAGGCTAACAACCTGCCCACATAAAAAGAGATTTTGTTACAAAAACAACCCAGAGAACAATCTGCGGGATGTAAAGCAGTGGAAGAAATTCATTGCCTCATGGCACAGAAGAGAAGAATATATTTCATTGTTTTTAATCACAATCTATACCATTTTTAATGCTGTACTGATGCTTTTTTTGAATGAGTACTTTTCTCAGAAAACTATTTCTGATTTTCTCTCAAAAAGATTGTCCACTTTATTGTACTTTTGAAACAATCAACATAAAAGACCGCAGAAATAACTATAACACATACTGAACATGTAAAGTCCTGTTAAACTACCATGTGATAAAACTTGTTAAAGTTCTTTTCTGAATGTCATCACACATCACAAGAGACTGAGGCCTAGAAATTCATTGTAGCCACTTTTGGGGCGGTAAAGTTGGGCGGCCGCTAAAGTTTGCGCCCGCCGCCAAATCGAGGCCACTTCTCCGATATTCATTAGCTTCGCCCTAAGAGTTCGCTCGAGCGCTAAAACTGGTGCTGGACGCCTCTCTTTGGGCGCTAAGCCGGAGGTGCTGATCGATAGCGCCGAGGCCGGGCACAGCGCAGGTGCGGCCATCTCGTGATTGACAGCAGACACCCTGGCGCCGGCCAGCTCTTAAGGGGGAAGGGTCGACTGTGTCTGCTGCCACGCCCTGGATAGTGGAGCCCTCCAGCTAGGCCTGAACACTGCTGCTGGACCCAAATAGCGCCTGAAGCCATGGAGAAGGCCCGTGAACGTGCGCAGCGCTTCTCAGAGCGTGATCTGAGTGTGCTGGTTGGTGCTGTGGAGAAGAGGCGCCATGTTTTGTACCCGGACAATGGCAAGAAGGCGCCGTTCCGCGTCTACAGGAGAGCCTGGAGGCATGTCGCCAGCAAGCTGTCAGCCAACAACGAGGTCCCCAGGAGCGGTGTCCAATGCCGCAAAAAGTTTAATGACCTCACTCGCATTGTCAGGGTGAGTACCCTTTCCAGTGACCTCCTCATCCTTGCATGTGCACTTCACATTATGGGCAAAGGGACCTGAAAGCCCTAATGGCCAGCCCTCATCCAGCAGCGATGGGACAGGCATGAACATCAATTGCACATTCTGCACTTAACACACTGGCCAAACTATTCCACCATGGGAGGCAGTGCACACAAGATCAGGGCGACACACTGGCCAGGCTATTCCACCATGGGAGGCAGTGCACACAAGATCAGGGCGACACACTGTACTTAGAGGCCGTCCTTTCTCTTGCAGGCCAAGCTGGCTAATAATCGGAAGAGCCGGACTGCAACCGGGGGAGGCCGACCCCAGATCCAGCCGCTCACCGAGCTTCAACATCACGTGGAGCGCATCATGGGTGCCCGGGTGATTGGCCCTGTTGCATGTGGAGATGCCGACCCTGTTCTGGGCACCAATGGTAAGGACATCCACGTTTGGACCTCTCTCGTCCCACTTGCGCATCAGATCTACATCCTTTGCCACTGTCCGACCAATGCGCTGAATGCCACCACTCATGCATCCCTTGCTGACGCCCTCTCCTCAGTCTAAAGCTACTCTTGTGCCTCCCTGCTTTCAGATGGTGAGGAGGAGGCCCCTGAACTTGCCAGTGACAGCCCCTCAGAAGAGGAGCAGGAGGAGGAGCAAGAGGAAGGCGGCCCATCAGGGGAACCCTCAGCCGCGGCCACCCAGGCCAATGTAGGGGACACGTCTTCCCTGGAGGGGAGCGTGGCGGAAGTGTCGAAGGGGAGGGGAGCTCACGGGACCTGCGGCCTGCAGAAATGCGGGAGGGGGGTGGAAGCTCGGTGGCCTTCTCCCCAGAGGGGGGATGCGTCGGAGGGGAGTCCAATTGCTGGGCCCAGCGGCGTCCAGCAACGCAGGAAGGGTCGGCCAGCTCGGCGGCCTTCTCCCCAGAGGGAGAGTCCGGCCTCCAGTCCGGAGATGGTCTTCGCCGAGGAGATGGAACGCCTCGAGGACTTGTCTGCGGACTCGGAGCGCCGGCACGCGGAGCTCATGGCGGCAGTGGCACGGTTGCCTGAGGCCATCGAGTCCCTCTCTCGGAGTGTGACCGAGTTCGGGCCCTCAGAGGCCACCAGTCGGGCGGAATTCCGGGCAGATCAGGCAGCGAGTCGGGCGGAATTCGGGGCAGCTCTGGCAGCGAGTCGGGCGGAATTCGGGGCAGTTCAGGCAGCGACTGGCCAGGTGATCAGTGGTGCCGTCCAGTCACTGGCTGCTCTGATGCGGTCAGTGAACAGGTCAACACGGGCACTCACTGCTGCCACACTCGCTGTGTCAGCCAGGCATCGCCAGGGCACCCGGCGCGCTGCAGCAGCACAGCGGTCTGTCCCTCGGCAGATTGGTGCGCATGCTGCAGTGCTGGCCCGGGCGAGTGCCAGTGCCTCAGGTGACCAGCGAGCGCCTGCCATCCGCCAGCTTGCCCCCATTCCTCCAGCCGCCACTGCCACTCCCCCAGTGGAGCTGCCAGGAGCTGCTGCAGCGACTGATGCTGGCCAGCCACAGCTGCAGCATTCAACAGCCGCCCACTCGACGGCCAGACCTCGACTAGGCCGACCCCCAAGGGCATCTGCCGTCACGACATGTGCCCCTCAGGAGTCTGCCCCCAGCCTTGCAGCAGCCAATGGCCTTACTTTGAGGAGGAGCAGCAGGGCGGGCAGGGGCCACACAAAGATGGCCAAGGCATCGCCCTAGCGGGCCAAATAGTCGAATGTGTGGCCAGTTGTGTTTGTTTTTTGAGGCCGAGTATTGGATGTTTGTTTTTTGAAGGCCGATGATGTGATGTTTGTTTTTTACGAAGGCCGAGAATGACGGCCATTTTAGTTGCACTATTTTGTTAATCCTCTCCAGGTTGTGGGAGCGAGTAATGTGTTTGAGTGTTTTTTGTGGGTTTCGTCTGTTTTTGGTTTTCATGTGGGAAGGGACCTGAGTTTGAACAATAAAGCATTTTATTTATTAACATTGTCCATGTTTGATCTTTGAAGTGTTTGTTGCCTTAACCGGCTGAGGGCTTGCGGAGCGGCTGCAATCATGTTCTTTCATTGGCACAAGCCATTCCGACAGGGGGCCTAGAAGTGACGTTCAATAAGCCGCCGACGGGCGGCCCTTGGACCTTGTGCCTCCCTCCTGGGCTGGTACTCCTCGTCCTCCTCCTCCTCATGCTCCTCCTGCTCCTCCTCCTGAGGTGGTGGTCCAACGTGAGGTGGCAGTGCCTGAGTCCTGCGGATAGCCAGGTTGTGCAGCATGCAGCAAACGACGACGAATTGGGAGACTCGATCCTGCGAATACTGGAGGGCTCCCCCGGAGCGATCGAGACAGCGGGACCGTTGCTTGAGGACGCCGATTGTTTGTTCTATGATGTTCCTAGTCGCTTGATGGCTCTCGTTGTATGCCTCTTCAGCAGGGGTCGTGGGCGCGCGGAGCGGGGTCATGAGCCAGGTACACAAAGGATAGCCTTTGTCCCCGATAAGCCATCCTCTTGGGGGAGGCTGTGCCTGGAACATGTCAGCCACAGTTGTCTGTCGCAGGATAAAGGCATCGTGGCTGCTGCCTGGAAAGCGGGCATTGACGGCTAGGATGCGCTGCCTGTGGTCACACACCAGCTGTACATTGAGGGAATGGTAGCCCTTCCGGTTGCGGTAATCCTCGGCATGCTCAAGAGGTGCCCGCAAAGCCACATGCATGCAGTCAATGGCACCCTGCACCATGGGGAAGCCCGCTATTCTTGCAAATCCCACTGCACACTGCTGCTGCTTGTCCAGGGTCATGGGGAAGGAGATGAATTGATGTCTCCTTGTGAAAAGGGCTTCGGTCACCTGGCAGATGCAGCAATGCACGGCGAACTGGGAGATGTTAGCGATGTCCCCAGTAGCGGATTGGAAGGAGCCGGTGGCATAGAAGTTGAGAGCCACCGTCACCTTCACTGCCACCGACAGAGACGTCCTGCGCATCAGCTGTGGCTGCAGATCTCTGTGAAGCAGCCGGCAGATGTCTGCAACCACCTCCCTTCTGAATCGCAGCCTCCTAACACACATCGCAGCAGACATGGTCAGATAGGAGGTCTGCTGGCGGTATACCCTGGGTGGGTAAGGCCTCAGTTGGCGACGCCTGTTGCCCCCTCTGCGTCTAGCCAGGGCTGCCACTCTCTCACGGCATCTGTAAGCCCTTCTGGCATAAGGCTGAAATTCAGCGTTGCCACCCAATGCAGCCCCCATTATATGCTGGCAAACACTGAGCTCTCAATGAAGGCAAAGATAATTGCTAAGCTCTGGCCTGAGCCAAAAATACCTGTCCTAGTGTTGGTCCAAACCAGTAAGCTCTCCTCCTTGGTCTCTGTCCAAAAAACCGTTGCACAAGAGTGAATGCTGCAAAATGGCGGCCCTTTATAGTGCAGGGTAAGTGCCCTTTAATTAGCGCTCCCCGCGGCCCGGCTCGGCTGTGTACCGTTCCACTTCACAGTCGTTAGGGCCGCCCGGCGCACAATGGGCGTTGCGTGAAGTTCCGGTTTGGGGCGCACAAAGGGCGTTGCACTAGTAAATGACGTCATGATCTGCGCGCGCAGCAGGGCGCGCGCTAAGACTTTGTGCCGGCGCTAAATGTGTACTGAAGTTGGGGCGAGGCGCAGATCGCGCTGCGCCCGGGCGCTAAGCGCCTAGCGCTCGAGATCTACTCCTCCTAAGGCGCTAACGGCTGGCGCGCCCAACTGAATTTCTAGGCCTGACAGTTGTACTGTTGGAAACATGAAATAGAATTTGTACAGAATGAGTATGCATCAATATTTAATAATCTTGAATATTTGATTACTAAAGCAACATGTATGAAAGCAACATGTTTGAACTGCAGGTACTTGTATAAAATTAACTAAACCATAATGGGGATGACAAGTCTTAGCCTCTATCGTTTAATTCAGTTTGTGGGCATGCTTTTGTAAATATTATAATATTCTGTAACTAAAGCTTTTTTGAGCCTGTTCTTCTAAAGATACATTTCAGTTTCATGGACCTTTGCTAACCTTATTTTGGATCACCTGTTTACCTAAAGATTTCTGGGACTGTTGGTAAAGTAAGTGCCAAATGAAACAGGCCCTTTCCAGCCCACCCACATGCCTGGCTCGCCACATCAAACAATATGTCATCTATATGATCAATGGTTTCAGTCAAATTACTGTTTAAACTGCCATTTACACCATGGTAGCATAGGGTCAAAGAGGAATTCACTGTGCACTCTGCTGAGTGTACAGACCTGCAGAAGATGAAATCCAATTTTTCTTTGAACTGACTCTTTGTGACTTTGGGGTTGAATACATTGGAAATGTAAGGTCAGAATTTGTGGCAAGTGTTCCAGCTGTAGCTTTACACACCTGTAAGAATAACCTTTTGTGATTCTCGGCGGGAAGGGATTCGTCAGGTTTGATGGCTAGTCATATTTATGCAGACTTTTCATTATAAACTGCATTAAACATGCACCACTTCTGGATGCAGTTTCATACCAGGTTGACCCCATGTTTTTCTTCAGTTTCAACTGAAAATCACATTCAGTGTATACAGAGTGAGAGAGAAAAAACAACTTAAGTGGGTTATTTTAATTTTATCGCTGGACAAAAGTTAAAATTGCCCCCATTAAGTTGACTTCAATTGGAAAGAAAATCAAGCGAGGTGTAAAACAGGTGGCTATCACCCATTTTTTAGCTGGCAATTAAAGTTAAAATTAGCCCTGACTTGTTTATAATTTATAAAGTCCCTGGGCTTAGCAACATAGGAATAAAAGGAGAACAACTGGCCCAATGAGCCTGCTGCACCATTTTGTTATCTATGGCAGCTTTGTGCCTGGTGCAGTGAATCATGATTCATACATGAATTGGTATCTCTTTGCTTAATCCACTTTCATAATATCCCAAAGACAGTTCTATATAAATATCTGTAAATTTTATTTGAGAATGAAAAGACCGGAAAAAAATTACTGCAGAATAGCGAGCGGAGTATCATGCTTCTCTTCTGTCCTTCACTTCATGCCTACTTACTGTCATACAGGCATACACTCAAGCATAACAGCATGTCAGGCAGTACATTGCTATGTAAGCACTGTTTGAGGAGTAGGAGCCTGCCAACTTCATTCACTCTCCAAATTCTGAATCCTGCTCACCTACTTTGCATACCAGCAAAACCCTTTCTGCTGGTCAGAATTTGTACCATTTAAGTCAAATTACTATTTAAACTGTCATTTACTGCATAGGGTCAAAGAGGAATTCACTGTGCGTTGTGCTGAGTGTACAGACCTGCGCAAGATGAAATCCAATTTATAAAGCAGGGGTGTGCAAGCTTTTGTCTTCATAGGCTACATAGGCATGTACCATGGAGCCTTGAAGCCAAATATAAATTGAAATCAGGTGCCCATAATCTGCATATATCTCAAGTTTCTGTTGTTACAGATCTTGATGTACTGATTTAGGAGTTAACCTGTAGTGTGGCAACAGGGCTGAGAATAGCCCTTTCCAAATCGCCATGCCCACAAAATGTAGGAGAAACCAACAACGAGAAATTTAAGCGCAAATAGAAATGATTTGCTTGGCTTTCCATGGGCCAGGTTACCAGGGTTTGGGAACCACACATGGCTCTAAGGCCATAAATTGGACACCTCTGCTTTAACGTTATAGCAGAAACTAGAATTTCTTTTTTGCAAATCTCACTGTTTCATTACCTTGAATCTTACAAAATTATATCGTACATAGAATTGCATAGAAACTACGACATGGAAACAGGCCATTCAGCTCAACCAGTATATGTTGGTGTTTATCCTCCGCATAAGCAGTAGTCCTAATCCCACGTGTCTGCTCTGTCCCCATATCCATTTATTCCCTTTTCCTTCAACCACCTAACTAACCTATTCTTAAATGTTTATATGGTCCATCGTTTACAAGAGCTCAGGAGATTAAGCATTTGATTCTCAGCCAGAAGTCTGAGCTCTCTGTCAATCTTACTCCCCTACCTAAACTGGCTGAGTTTTATTAGTTCTTGACTGGGTTACTATATGTAGCACCTCACAAAATGAGTCAGGTATTCTATTGGAACGAAGGCAAAAATGAACATTACCCAGCCACTCTACATGAATTCTGGGCCTTGCTTGCTGACCATGCAGTTTTTTTAGTGCAGGCTATGGAATAGTCTATAACTAAGATGACAGGATGACAATTTGTTTTAGTTAGCAACCTACTTATAATACAGCCCACCTCCCCTTATTCTGCAGCCCTCAACTGACTTGCTGCTCCATGTTCTTCTGGGCCTTCATTCAGGACTTGTCCAGCTGTGGACTGTTGCTCAAACTGAGAATTTGTCAATTCTCTTTCCTTTCCTTTTCAGCCAAAGAAGGCAAAGCAATGCTATTGGGAAGCAGAGTTGTCCCAGCTTCCATCCAGCAAGTAAGGGGCCCTTATAAAGTAGAACTATTGGCTCTGCAGGGTGTTTTTCTCTTCCTGTGGGGAAATGCCTGATCTCCATTTGGCAACCGTTCTCTGTGGCATGATTGAAATCAGGAACTCATATTCAGGGAATCATAGGAGCAGCACCACATTCCAACACTCAGTGGTACTATGGGGGTTAAATTGGATAGCCCCCGAAAACGGGTGCAGGGATCACTATGCGCAATTACCCCATGCCCCTTCAGTGTAATGCAGGCAGCACTCGAACTTCGTGCTGCCTGCTCATTATAATGATTTCTGCGTGCAGCCAGCACTAACCGCGCTGTTCTTTGGCTGCACGCATCAGCAGGGGGCCAAATATTGTTACTTCCTAGCACTACTTAAAGCAAGTCTGTACTGCTTAAAGCTAGCCCACACCTCATAAAGTGAAGGTGCATTGTTGACTGCTGGAGGTGCTGAGATCATTGGGAATGGTGTGCTATGCAACAAACAGCAATAGCTGACCATGGGAGAGAGCATGCATCAAGGTTTTCGGAAGCTGCACTGGAGGTCTTGGTGGAACAGGTGGAAAGGAGGAGAGATGTCCTATATCAGCAGGGGACCAGGAGGCCTTCCAAATGCATGATGAGAAGGCAGTGGGAATAGATAGCTATAGAGGTCAAAACCAGCCCCACGGACCTGGATGCAGTACCACAAGAAGTGCAATGATGTCACATGAGTGATCAAGGTCAGTGAATGCATCTTCAAATGCCATAACCTACCAAATTCACCACTAGCCTCAGCCACTGTTCAATTCACCGCATCCCCATCACTCACCTACCAACAATCTCTATCAATCAGGACTCATATCTAATATTCATATGCTTCACCTCACCCTCACACACTTAGCACTGTTGCAAGCCTCACACCCACATCTCACACCTTGCACACACTACCAACTATTCAACCATGACAGCCACATCACCAAATGTATTGCACGACACTCACTGACACACTTCCCTCTCTCTCCTCTCTCTTGCAGGAGAAGGTGGCAGCAAGAACTAACTGGAGAGGGGGAGAGGCGTGCCTGCATGTTCTATCCCCCATGGAGGAGATGGAGCTGGCCATTATGGGAAGGGCCATTGCTGAGGCCGTGGCCACCGGCAGGGCTGAATCCATTGAAGATGACAGTATCCTCATATCTAATACTCCTTCTCACATCCCACTTACCCCTCACCCCACAATCTCTTCTGACTTACAAGCTACAGATGGTGTAAGTATGCACTTCTTACTTTCTTCTCTCCCCGCATCACAACCCACCCTTGTCCCTTTTTCCTTTCAGATACCCAAGAACTGCAACCTGCCCAGGCAGTGGAGGAAGACCAAAAAGACAGTGATGATGAAGATGCACCATCATTCAATTTCATACTCACAGCCACCAGCTCAGATGCTGGCACTACGCATAAGTTAGAGGATAGCATAGAGGCAGGATCTGCACGTGGTGAGACACCGGACACAAGTACGCAGGGGGAAAGGAGAGCTCAGGTGCCAGCTCATCGGAAGGCGAGGTCGCACAGGAATTCTGCGGCAGAGGACTCAGTTGCGGACTTTGATGGGCCAAGCTACAGAAAAAGCCTGATAGGTGTACACAACAAAATGCTTGGTATATTGGGAAGCCTGCTTTCGCTGTCATTGAGCATGAAGGAGTCTGGCACCAACTGGCACAAGGCTTTGTGCAGAGCTTGGAGCCCATCCTTTCCAGCATGGAACTGGTGGTCAACTCCACCAACACACTTGTGGAACCAACCATCATGCAGCTTCTGATGGCTGGTGTCTCAGCTTCCATTGCAGCACAAGCAGCAGCCACCCAATATCTGAGTGCTGCAGTGGACGCTCAGATTGCTGCCATCATGGCTCTGCATACCAGTGTTCAAAGGGGCTTCCAGGGTGTCAGAGCATTCCAGCAATCTATCCTCCAACAGATTACTAGGATTGCTGAGGCGCCGCCCCGGGGGAGTGACAGTGGCTCCACGGAGCACAAACCTGCTGTCCTCTCTCATGACCACAGCATTCATGAGCCCACCCCAGCCACTCTGCCAGTGCCCTTGCTGTTGCCTGTCAGCCAGCCAGCCCAGACTGCTGCCACCCATGCTGAGAAGGTGCAGTCTGAATCTGGGTGTTCTAGGCCCAGAGCTGCTCAAGGTCATCCTCCAGGGCCATCTGCCGTCTCCTCCACTGAAAGTCAGCAGCCTTCCACCAGCCATGCTGCAGCCACTGGGGTACCACTTCATAGGAGCACTAGGACAGTCAAAGGCATACAGAAGACAGACACCAAGGTGTTGTGTCCGTCAGTAGTAAGACACAGACTGCAGGAGAATGGTACAACAGGTGTTTACTCAACATGGCTCACTCTGGAACTGAACTGTACAGATTACTACTCAGTGCTATATACAGGTGTGGTCACTGCCGGTACTACATTTTACATGAGCTGTAAAAAGTAGTTCCCCCTTTAAAGGTATATACATTACAATTCCTCCCCTTTTAGATTAACAGTACCATAACACTCATTTAAAAATTAACTATCAAACTAATTACAATTAACACTTGTAACATGCAACGTTAGCTGAAAATAGTCCATTTATATATTCAGTCTTTGGGGAGGCTTTCTGATCCTTTCTGGATAGCGCCTTTCCCGAGTGTCTCGCTCTTGGTGCGGAGGCGATTCTGGCACCCTGTCGTTGGTTGGGTCATCAGCTTCCGATGCTACTGTTTCTGGGGTAGATGTGACCTGTACGTCGGGTTCCTCACCAGGTACGTATGGGTGAGGCATGGGGTTGACTTGTTCCTGTGACTCTAGGATCTGGTCAGCATGGCGTCTCACGATGTTCTCCCCAACGTCCACCGTGTACATTAGTGGGCCCTGCCGTGTGCATATCGTTCCTGGCTGCCATTTTTCTGTTCGGTAGTCGCGGGCCAAGACTGGTTGCCCTACATTGAAGCTCCTTGTTGGCTTCTCATGGATGTGCTAGAATTGCTTACTCTCAACATCTCTTCGTACATTTGGTCTGAGCAAATCCAGGCGAGATCTTAACCTTCGGTTAAAGAACATCATGGCCGGGGCCTGGTTGGTGACTCCATGTGTCGCATTCCGGTAGGTGAACAGGAAATTGTCCACCTTATGCTGCAGCGGGATGTTGTCATTGTACATAGCCTTTATTGCCTTCTTAAAGGTTTGTACGAACCTCTCAGCCAATCCATTTGTGGCTGGATGATACGGGGTGGATGCGTAATGCCTTACCCCATTCTTCTTCCAAAAGCTCCGGAACTCTTCGGACACAAACTGTGGTCCGTTATCGGAGCAAATCTGTTCTGGCAAGCCGTTCCTGGCAAAAATGGTCCGTAGGACTGCAATAGTTTTCTCCGTGGTGGTGGAGGACATTTTGGTGACCTCAGGCCATTTCGAGTGTGCATCCACGGCTATTAAAAACATTGAGTCCATGAATGGACCAGCAAAATCAATATGCACCCGTTGCCATGGAGATGAGGGCCACTCCCATGGGTGTAGAGGGGCATGTGGTGGTGCATTTTGGACTTTCTGGCATCCTGAGCAGCTCTTGGTCAGGTCCTCGATTTGTTTATCGATTCCCGGCCACCACACATAAGCCCTGGCAAGGCTTTTCATTTTTACCCCTCCCAGATGACCCTCATGAAGCTCATTGAGCACTCTATCCCTTAACTTGGGTGGAATTACCACTCAGGATCCACACATCAAGGTCCCCCGGCACACTGACAGCTGTTCTCTTCTTGTCGAGAATGCTGGCAACAGTGAGTCGCCATGTGCTGGCCATCCCTTCACCGTCAAATCATATACCCGAGACAGTGTCGGGTCATTTCGGGTCTCCTATTCTATACGAGCGTTAGTTACCGGTAGGTATTCAACTATAGTCGAATGAAATATTTCGACAGGATCCACTGCTGGTGCTTCCTCCGCAGTAGGCAGTGGCAGGCGTGATAGCCCATCAGCATTTCCATGCTGTTTTGTGCCCATATATTCAATCTCATAGTGGTGCGCCCCTAGAAAGAGTGACCATCTTTGTAGTCATTGCGCAGTCATCACCGGAACGCCCTTCTTCGGGTTAAAAATAGAGACAAGAGGCTGGTGGTCAGTCAGCAAGGTGAATTTCTACCCGTGCAGATAGTGATTGAAATTTTTCACTCCCCACACTAGGCTGAGGGCCTCCCTGTCAATCTGGGCGTAGTTACGCTTGGCTGAGGTTAGTGATCGTGACGCAAAGGCTATTGGCCTCTCTGAGCCGTCCGAGAATTTGTGCAACAGCACCGCTCCAATGCCGTAGGGTGACGCATCACACGCCAACCGAATTGGTAGTGCTGGGTTGAAATCGGCCAATACCTCTTTCGATGTGATTAGTGTTTTGCTCTTCTGGAAAGCTCGTTTACATTCGTCACTCCACTTCCATGGCACTCCAGTTTGCAGTGGGGTGTTCAGTGGGTGTAGCATTGTAGACAAATTTGGCAAGAACTTATGGTAGTAGTTTACCAGCCCGAGGAACGACCTCAGTTGTGTAAGATTCGTGAAATTTTCATTAAATAATCACATAGGAAAGTAGGGTTAATAAAACAGCTTTATTGACCAAAAGAAGCTTTTACAGAGAAACCTTTGATAAAAGGGCACACAAAATGGCCGCCAGACCTCGTGACCAGTGTAGTGTCCGTGTGTAGATAAAGACACTGAAGACAGGAGTTGGTTCATAGGTATTTACTAAGCAAGTCTGGGGGGGGGTTTCTAAAGGATATACACAATACACAGGCTTATATAGCCCAAGTGGCAATTACCGGCATTACGCACACCTGGGGCTCTTAAAGGCACATACACCATAATTGCTCTTAAAGGCACATACACCACAATTCCTCCCCTTCTAGCTAACTAGTACATCATATTTTAAGTAATTATTAATTACATGTTATATGCAAAATAATATACATTGCTGTATTAATTAATTATAAGTTATTCTCTCAGGAGGCTTTCTGACTCGGTCCGGATAACGCCTCGGGGGTGTAATAGTTTCTGGTGGTGTAGTAGGTTCTTCTGGCAAGGCTGATTCGGCTTGAAGGCCAGTGTCGGGTTCATCGGGCTCCAGTATCACCGGATCGGAGGTAGATATGGATATCTCTACTTCATCGTTAGATGTATAGAGTGGTGATGTAGGTTGTCCCTTTTCGGATGACTTGATGATTTGGTCAACATGGCGTCTCATTATGCTGTCTCCGATGTCCACGGTATACATCAGTGGTCCTAATCGTGTGCAGATAGTTCCAGGCTGCCATTTCTCGGTACGGTAGTCCCGGGCCAAAACCGGTTGGCCTATCTGGAAGGCCCTAGTTGGCCTTTCATTCATGCCCTGAAACTGCCGGTTCTCCACGTCCCTTCGGATGTTGGGCTTGACCAAATCCAGCCGGCATCTTAGGTTTCTATTGTAGAACATCATGGCGGGAGTTTGGTTAGTAACCATATGCGTTGCATTCCTATATGCAAATAAGAAGTTATCCACCTTGTGCTGAAGTTTTATGTCTTCATTACCCATGGCCTTGATGGCCTTCTTAAAGGTCTGGACAAACCTTTCAGCCAATCCATTGGTGGCGGGATGGTATGGGGCGGACGTGTAGTGCTTTACCCCATTGTTCTTTAAGAACTTTCTGAATTCTTCGGACATAAATTGCGGTCCATTATCAGAACATATCTGCTCCGGCAGCCCATTCCTGGTAAATATGGTCCTTAATACTGTGATGGTTTTTTCCGTGGTGGTGGAGGACATCTTTATTACCTCCGGCCACTTGGAGTGTGCATCAACTGCGATTAAGAACATTGAGTCCATAAATGGACCAGCAAAGTCGATGTGCACCCTTTGCCAGGGAGATGAGGGCCACTCCCATGGATGTAGAGGGGCCTGTGGCGGAGCATTTTGGACCTTCTGGCATCCTAGGCAGCTCTTGGTCATGTCTTCGATGTCTCCATCAATACCTGGCCACCATACAAACGCCCTAGCTAGGTTCTTCATTTTCACTCCACCCAGATGCCCCTCGTGAAGCTCCTTTAGCACTTTATCCTGGAGTTTGGGTGGAATCACCACTCTGGATCCACACATCAAGGTTCCTCGGCACACTGACAGCTGTTCTCTTCTTTGCGAGAATGCTGGCAACAGTGGTTCGCCATGTGCTGGCCATCCCTTCACTGTTAACTCGTAGACCCGTGAGAGAGTAGGGTCATTTCTTGTCTCCCTTTCAATGGCAGAATTTGTCACCGGTAGACATTCCACTATGGTAGAGTGGAATATCTCTACTGGGTCTACTGTAGGTGCCTCTTCTATCGTTGGCAACGGTAGGCGTGATAAACCGTCAGCATTCCCATGCTGTTTTGACCCTTTGTATTCAATGTTGTATTGGTGTGCCCCTAGAAAAAGGGACCACCTCTGTAGTCTTTGTGCCGTCATAATGGGGACGCCTTTTTTAGGGTTGAATATGGAGATGAGGGGTTGATGGTCAGTCAGCAAGGTAAATTTTTGTCCGTGTAGGTAATGGTTGAATTTCTTCACTCCCCATACCAGGCTGAGTGCTTCCCTGTCTACCTGGGCATAGTTACGCTCAGCTGAGTTCAATGAGCGTGACGCAAAAGCTATCAGCCGTTCCGAGCCATCAGGGAATCTATGGGACAATACCGCTCCTATGCCGTAAGGGGATGCATCGCACGCCAGTCTGATTGGTAGTGATGGGTTGTAATGAGCCAAAATTTTCTCGGATGTGATTAAGTCTTTACATTTATGGAAGGCACGTTTACAGTCTTCATTCCATTTCCAAATCACTCCTGTCTGTAGAAGATCATTAAGAGGGTGTAGAATAGTTGATAAGTTCGGTAAAAATTTATAATAGTAATTTATTAATCCCAGGAATGACCTTAATTGTGAAACATTTTCAGGTGCTGGGGCTTTTATAACTGCTTCAATTTTTTCAGGTGACTTATGCAACCCTTCCTTATTAATTATGTGGCCACAATATGATATCTGATTTTGGAAAAATTCGCACTTGGGGCGATTTGCTCGTAGGCCCCGTTCTTTCAGCCTAGTGAGCACCTGCTCCAAATTGGCAAGGTGCTCGTTGTCGTTTTCTCCTGTTATAAGGATGTCGTCTAGGTAGCATTGAGTCCCCGGAATCCCTTGCAGGACTTGCTCCATAGCTCTTTGCCAGATAGCTGGAGCTGATGCTATTCCAAAAACCAGTCGATTGTATTGGTACATGCCTTTGTGTGTGTTTATTGTGAGATACTTTTTAGAGGTCTCCTCAACCTCCATCTGTAGATATGCCTGTGCCAAGTCAATTTTTGTGAAACGTTTCCCTCCGGATAGTGAGGCGAAAATATCTTCTATCCTCGGAAGAGGATACTGTACCGTGTGAAGGACCGGGTTTACAGTCACCTTAAAGTCCCCACAGATGCGAATTTTTTTCTGTTCCTCAGAGTTATTTTTCAATGTTTTTTTCATGACTGGAACGATGGGTGTTGCCCATTCGCTCCAATCTATTTTGGATAATACGCCTGCCTTTTCCAAATTCTTCAGCTCCGCCTCGACTGCCGGACGTATTGCGTATGGCACCGGTCTTGCCTTAAAAAATTTTGGAATTGCTGTATCTTCCACTTTTATTGAGGCGGTGATGCCTTTCAAGGTTCCTAGTTTCTCTTGAAACACTTCTTTGGCGTTGGCCAAGATGTCTTTTAATCGTTCAGGTATGATGTCATCCTTGTTTTTTTCCTTACTGGTCACCGTCAGTGCCTGAATGGAGTGCCAGTCTAAACGTATCTTCCTTATCCATTCACGTCCCAACAACGGTGGACCACCATCTTGTAGAATGTATAAATACAACTTTTGTATTTCTTTGCCGTTGTATACCACAGGCACCCTTATTTTTCCTTTGGGGTAGACTTTCTGCCCCGTATATGTTTTTAAGATAATGGATGTGTCTTTTAGAGGTATATGCGAAAATAGCCTCTCGTAATCTCGTCGATTTATTACGGTTAGAGCTGATCCTGTATCTAGCTCCATTTTAACTGGGGACCCTGCTATTGTGAGGGTAACCCAAATGGTTTGGTAATCCTCTTTGGCAAGTACATTATGTAATTTGAGACAGCTTAGTCTCTTGTTTCCGGAGTCGCTATCGCTATTCTGGTCTTCGGAGCTATTGTCCGTCATCATTTGTACCTTCCTGTACTTTTCTTTATTGATTTTTTGTTTTCTGTCAGTGGATTTATTTTGTCCAGATTGGCATACCCGTGCAATGTGTCCAATCTTACCACATTGCCTGCATGCTTTGCCCTTGAACCAGCAGTCCCTCTGGTTATGGGTGGATCTGCCGCAGCGATAACATCTTCCGAACTCCTGTGTCATTTTATGGGTGCCGAAGTCTTGCGTCTCTTGTTGTATCTCTGCAGCTCCTTTTGCTGCTGCTTCGTATGATACAGCCATACTGAAAGCTTTGTCCAATGTTAAATCTTTTTCAGAAAGCAGTCTTTTTTGTGTTCCTTCACTTAAGAGACCGCAAACAAATTTGTCTCGAAGATAATCCGATAGTCCTGCTCCGAATTGGCAGTACTTTGATAGCTTTCTTAATTCGGTTAGGTAATCAGCGTTACTTTCATTCTTGTGTTGATTTCTCTTGAAGAACTTGAATCGTTCCACTATCAGCAGCGGTGTTGGGTTTAAATGCTCCTGCAGGGTATCAACAATTTCTTTAAAAGTCTTGTCCTTTGGTTTGGCTGGAGTGATTAAATTTCGTAACAGCCCGTATGTCTTCGCGCCCATTAAGTTCAGAAGTACTGAAGCTTTTTTTTCATCTGTTATTCCATTTGCAGTGCAATAAACCTCTACTCTTTCCACGTATGTGGTCCAATCTTCTATTTCGCCATCAAAAGCCTCAATATTACCAGATTTAGGCATTTCAGAAAAGATATGGCGCTTCCCGCACTTTTTCTTTCTCTCTGTAGCAACGATATGGCGCTTCCCGCGCTTTCCCGCAGCTGCTACCGATAACAACGCTGTTTATTCACTGTTGGAGACTCGTTCCCGACGGAGGTCTAAACGCTGACCTACTTGCCGCGCCGGCCGTCTCTCGAGTGCACCCTCCCAGTCCGTTATTGCTTGCCTCCGATTTCGCTGCCTGTCTCAGCTGTAGAGCCCGCCGCTGGAGCTCCAGCCTGACGCCCAGGAAGGATTAGCGCAGTACCTGTCACCAGCTTGGCCAGCTGGTGAAACCACAGTTTCTCTTACTTCCTTGAGTCTTCTGGACGCTGGAGGAATCGATGTCCTTGAGGTGCTGCCGAATTGCCGGTAAGTCCGTTTCCACTTCATCGCCACTGTAGTGTCCGTGTGTAGATAAAGACACTGAAGACAGGCGTTGGTTCATAGGCATTTACTAAGCAAGTCTGGGGGGGGGGGTTCTAAAGGATATACACAATACACAGGCTTATATAGCCCAAGTGGCAATTACCGGCATTACGCACGCCTGGGGCTCTTAAAGGCACATACACCATAATTGCTCTTAAAGGGACATACACCACAACCAGCTTCTGGGACCATTTGAATTTCTGTTACTGCAAGCCAGACAGGCTTGTGGATGGAGGACATTAAAAGCCCGCGAAAACCAGTTTCGGGAAGCCGAAACTCATGGAACTGAGTATACATATTGATTAGATTACAAGTACAGGACAGATTTGGGTGACAGGATGAGACCCATCAAGAAATGGGCGGACAATTGAACGAACGCTTAAACCCATTACACTGTACAAAGAGAAGCCGTTTAACAGCCATCCAGGGCAATCTCCAGACCGATCAATATACAAACCAAGTTACGGTAACAAAGCAAAGACATTATCGGCCCAGGAAGGCCAGTTCAGCTATCACCGACTCCCGTTATGAAGACAAAACACCCCTGCAGAGAGTTCTGCCCGCCAAAATTATTACAAAGACAGGACTATGATTTGGCGGGAGATAAGAATGTTCCAAAAAGTATAACTGTGGATTGAGTAAAGTCCATCAAGGAGAAAACTTGAAGGACAGCACTTTGGTTCGGACCTTCGGAACAACTTCGGTTCGGAACGTGTTCGGTGTTCGGCCAGGCAAGGCCCGGCCACGACGAGAAGACGACGAGAAGATTTCGGCTTAGGAAGCCAGCTCGGCCAGGCAAGGCCCGGCCACGACGGGAAGACGACGAGGGAGGCCCGGGTACTTTTGTCGGGAGATCATCGACGACCCAGGCCGGAGAAGAAGACACTCAGGCCCCGGTACTCCAATTCTTCAACATCACATCGGCGAGCGCTCATCGCAGGAGAACCAAGAGGAAAACAAGCTGCGCCAGAAGCTTCCAAACCCACGTGACGACGGAAAGCTGTGTCGAAAGGCTGCAAAGCCTTTTTCGCAATTCTTAAAGTGGTGAGCATGATCCCGAGTCCCTCAAATCGAAACTTAGTTAGGTTTAGGGGAGGGGGTTAAGGGTAATTGTAATGTGTTACCCCTTTCACGATGTGCCGTGTGTTCCCCATTTCTATAGAGTTAAGTTTATAGATGTGTGCATGCTTGTAGTTGCTTTAATCTGTGCATATGACATGTATTTTATAATGCTGCAAACTGTTCAATAAAGGCATCCATTTCGTGCTATTCGACCTGGTCTATTGAGTTTTTCTGCACTACAGCTCCCTGCACCTAAGTCCAAGGTCTAGAACCGTAGGGGCGAGTGGGTCGAACCACTCACGGGTAATTATTGCAAGAAGCCTGGCAGGAGACCAGAGCAAGCAAGAGAAACCACCTACAGTTGTGACACGTTTTCCGGTGCTGGAGCCTTGACTACTGCCGCAATCTTTTGTGGGGACTTATGTAACCCCTCTTTATCGATAACGTGGCCACAATACGAGATCTGTTTTTTTAAAAACTCGCATTTGGGGCGGTTAGCTCGGAGCCCATATTCCTTCAATCTAGTGAGCACCTGCTCCAGGTTGGCGAGGTGATCACTGTCATTTTCGCCCGTGACCAGGATGTCGTCCAAATAACACTGGGTCCCTGGGATCCCTTGCAGGACTTGTTCCATTGCCCTTTGCCAAATAGCCGGAGCTGATGCTACCCCGAATACCAGCCGGTTGTATTGGTAGAGACCTTTATGTGTGTTGATTGTGAGGTTTCTTTTGATGCTTCTTCTACCTCCATTTGCAGATACGCCTGGGCCAGATCAATCTTAGTGAAGCGTTTCCCTCCAGATAGCGAGGCGAAAATATCTTCAATCCGCGGAAGTGGATATTGCACGGTGTGAAGGATTGGGTTCACTGTTACCTTAAAGTCCCCACAGATGCGAACCTTCCTTGGTTCCCCAGGTGTGCTGCTCAATGACTTTTTCATCACAGGGACGATGGGTGTAGCCCACTCGCTCCAATCTACCTTGGACAGTACTCCTGAACGTTCCAAACTCTCCAGCTCTGCTTCGACAGCTGGGCGGATCACATAAGGTACCGGTGTGGCCTGAAAAAATTTTGGGCTTGCGTTTTCTTCGATTTTAATTGTTGCTGTCATGCCTTTTAGTGTTCCGAGTCCTTGCTGGAACACTTCTTGCACTTCGGTTAGGATCTTTGACAGTCGCCCAGGTGTGACGTCGTCATCCTTTTTGGCAGCCACAGTCAGCGCTTGTATGGAATGCCAATCCAGCTGTATTTTCCGGATCCATTCACGTCCCAGTAATGGTGGTCCTCCATCTTGCAATACATATAGGTCTAGTTTTGGTTTTTCCTTACCGTTATATATAACGGTCACCCTTATTTTTCCTTTGGGGTAGACTTTTTGCCCCGTGTACGTCTTCAAAATAATTTTTGTGTCTCTCAAGGGTATGTGTGAGAATAGCCGCTCATAGTCCCGTCGGTTCATGACTGTTAGGGCTGATCCTGTGTCCGATTCCATTTATACCTGGACTCCTGCTATCTTGAGAGTGACCCAAATGGTTCGGTGATCCTCCGTTTTGATCACATTATGTCGTTTCAGACAACTCAGCTCCCTGTTTTCGGAGTCGGTATCACTCTTTTGTTCGTCTGAACTATTCTCCGTCACCTTATGTACCTTCTTGTGCTTTTCTTTTGGAGATTTCTTATTGCTGGTTTTCTTTCCCGACCTGCAGACTCGTGCTATGTGTCCTACTTTTCCACACTGTCTGCACACTTTGTCTTTGAACCAGCAATCATTGTGGTCGTGTGTTGTTCTGCCGCAGCGATAGCACTTCTCTGTTCTGTATGACATTTTGTTTGTGCCATATTCTTGCAGTCTCTGTTGTATCTCTGCAGTGCCCCGTGCTGCTGCTTCATATGATACCGCAATGCTGAAAGCCTTTTCCAGCGTAAGGTCCTTTTCAGATAAAAGCCGTTTCTGGGTTCCTTCACTTTGAAGCCCACACACAAACTTGTCCCTTAAGGTATCTGCCAGTCCCGTTCCAAACTGGCAGTGTTTCGATAGTTTGCGCAGTTCTGTTAAATATTCAGCATTGCTTTCATCCTTATGCTGGCTCCGTTTGTGAAACTTGAATCTTTCTGCTATCAGCAGCAGTGTGGGGTTTAAATGTTCCTGTAGTATCGTCACTATGTCTCCAAAACTCTTTTCCACTGGCTTCGCTGGGGTTACTAGATTTTGTAATAAGCCATACATCTTTGCACCCATTAAATTGAACAATACCGGCGCTTTCTTGTCATCTGACACCTCATTTGCCTTGCAGTATACCTCTATTCGTTCAACATATGTAGTCCAATCTTCGACTTCATTGTCAAATGCAGTGATACTGCCACTCTTCGGCATTTTGGGTGTGGTTTAAAATGGCTTAAAATGGCGTCTCCCGCGCTTTCCTTCCTCCCCCGCTGCTGCCAACGCCGCTCTCGGCGGTCCTCGTGGCAATGGCGGTGCCCTGTAGGTGTCGCGTGCTTCTCCTGCGCTGCTGCCCACGCCGCTCTCGGCGGTCCTCGTGGCAATGGTGGAGCCTCGCGGGTTTCTGCGTGTCTCTCTCCCTCTCCTCGACGCTGCTCGGCCCCTGAACACCGGCTGCGCCCTGTGCGCTCTGCCCTCTCTCTCTCTCTCCCATCGACGCTGCTCGGCCCTTTGCTGTGCCGCTCAGTCGGGATCTAGCCCGCCGCTGTCCAGGAAGGGTCTGCGCACTACCTGTTGCCAGCCCGTTTCGCTGGTCCACCGCGACTGGAAAGCCAAGCCTGGCTCTCAACAGCCTCCCTCGCAATTCTCGAGTCTCTGCTGGATGACTGGGCGGTTGCCCGTGGTCGACGCCCGTGTCTCTTGCCTTGACCTCCAATCTACTGGTCTCCAGGAACGAATCCCTGGGAGGTGATGCAGAGTCGCAGGTAGGATCGAATTTGCCTCGTCGCCAATGTTGTGTCCGTCAGTAGTAAAACACAGACTGCAGGAGAACGGTACAACAGGTGTTTACTCAACGTGGCTCACTCTGGAACTGCCTGTACAGATTACTACTCAGTGCTATATACAGGTGTGGTCACTGCCGGTACTACAGTATACATGAGATGTAAAAAGTAGTTCCCCCCTTAAAGGTATATACATTACACAAGGGAAAGCACAAGGGTGATTAGTTTAATTTTGTATGCAAAATGGCATGATTTAATTTATAAATTTTGTTTGGAATGTGTATTTTGTGTTGGTTTTTATTTTTGGCTTGTGGCCAAGAGGACGATGTGATGGTCAGGGGAAAATAAGGAGTATGGGACTGTTGGTGAATGGGGAATTGGGGTTGAGGCTACTCGTATCGCACTTGAATTAGTTCTTCACATACAGCCCAGGCAGAAAGGGGCTGTCTAGGTTGCCTCCTCCCTTCCGCTTCCTCCTCTTCCTCATCCTCCTCTTCCTCCTCCTTCTCCTGCTCCTCAGCTTCTCGCATGATAGGTGGTGGCAAGGGCTGTTCCCTCATGAGGGCAAGGTTGTGCAGCACTTGGAAAACAGTGACAGGATCGGACAAAGTCAACATGGAATTACAAAAGGTAAATTGTGCTTGACTAATCTGCTGGAATTCTTTGAGGATGTATCTGGTAGAATAGATAAGGGAGAACCAGTGGATGTGGTGTATTTGGACTTTCAGAAGGCTTTTGATAAGGTCCCACATAAGAGATTAGCATGTAAAGTTAAGGCACATGGGATTGGGGGCAAGGTACTGACTTGGATAAAGAACTGGTTGGCAGATAGGAAGCAAAGAGTTGGAATAAACGGCTCTTTTTCTGAGTGGCGGGCAGTGACTAGTGGGGTACCGCAGGGATCGGTCCTAGGACCTCAGCTATTCACAATATATATAAATGATCTAGATGAGGGAACTAGATGTAATGGGGTCGATTTTAACTCAGGTGCGGGGAATTGGCGGGTTCCTCACCAGTACTCAGCTTTACCAATCTCTTCCTGCACATCCCACTCGACACTCACATCCATGCACCCTTACCCATTCCCTCTCTCTCTATGCTCACATTCACAGAACTATTCCACCATGCAGCCCTCACACCCCCCCTGACTCTGATGCTTTGAACACAACTGACTACACACAGGGAGGGCCCTTGGTCTTGCAACCTCACTCCATCTTTGTCTCCTTCTAAGTATCTATGCTATGCTATCTCTGCACTCACTCCTTCATTCTCACTCAACCTCCACTTGTCTCCCTCATTGCAGGAAAAGAGAGCTCACAACAGGAGAACATAAGAACATAAGAAATAGGAGCAGGAGTAGGCCAATCGGCCCCTCGAGCCTGCTCCACCATTCAATAAGATCATGGCTGATCTGATCCTAACCTCAAATCTTCTATCACTCTACATCCACCCGAACCCATGTGATCTCCCGGGAGAGGCGAAAAACCAGATAAAGACCCAATGGCCAATTTGGGAGAAAAAAATCTGGGAAATTCCTCTCCGACCCATCTAGGCGATCGAAATTCTTCCAGGAGATCACTCTGTCCCTATATTTTCTACAGTACTTACCTTGTGTAAAGGCAATCTCCACCCCAGCCAGGAACAGGAATAAAACCATCTCCTGAAATCTAACAGAATTAGAACACAGTAGGAGCAGAACAAGGCTACACGGCCCCTGGGCCCGCTCCACTACCCACAGGGCCATGACCATTCCGAACCCAGACTCATGTCCAATTTCCTGCCCGCTCCCTGTAACCCTTTATTCCCTTTACTTCTAGGAAACTATCTATTTCTGTTTTAAATTTATTTAATGATGTAGCTTCCACAGCTTTCTGGGGCAGCAAATTCCACAAACCTACCACCCTCTGAGTGAAGAA
Source organism: Somniosus microcephalus (assembly GCF_052327205.1). Lineage (NCBI taxonomy): Eukaryota > Metazoa > Chordata > Chondrichthyes > Squaliformes > Somniosidae > Somniosus > Somniosus microcephalus. Next base: position 178,960,994 of record NC_140993.1, on the reverse strand, counting down.
GTTTCTCCTCATCTCAGTTTTGAATGAGCAGCCCCTTATTTTAAGATTATGCCCCCTAGTTCTAGTTTCACCCATCATTGGGAACATCCTCACCGCATCCAGCCGATCAAGCCCCTTCACAATCTTATATGTTTCAATAAGATCGCCTCTCATTCTTCTGAACTCCAATGAGTAGAGTCCCAATCTACTCAACCTCTCCTCATATGACCACCCCCTCATCCCCGGGATTAACCGAGTGAACCTTCTTTGTACTGACTCGAGAGCAAGTATGTCTTTTCTTAAGCATGGACACCAAAACTGTATGCAGTATTCCAGGTGCGGCCTCACCAATACCTTGTACAACTGCAGCAATACCTCCCTGTTTTTATATTCCAACCCCCTAGCAATAAAAGCCAACATTCCATTGGCCTTCTTAATCACTTGCTGCACCTGCATACTAACTTTTTGAGTTTCGTGCACCAGGACCCCCAGATCCCTTTGTACTACAGTACTTTCCAGTTTCTTGCCATTAAGATAATAACTTGCTCTATGATTTTTCCTGCCAAAGTGCATAACCTCACACTTTCCAGTATTGTATTCCATCTGCCAAATCTCTGCCCACTTACTTAGCCTGTCTATGTCCCTTTGCAGGTTTTTTATGTCCTCCTCACTCACTACTTTCCGTCCCATCTTTGTATCATCTGCAAACTTTGATATGTTACACTCGGTCCCCTCCTCCAAATCGTTAATATAGATTGTAAAGAGTTGGGGACCCAGCACTGACCCCTGCGGAACACCACTAGTTACTGGTTGCCAATCTGAGAACGAACCATTTATCCCAACTCTCTGCTTTCTGTTAGAGAGCCAATCCTCCACGCACGCCAGAATATTACCCCCATCCCGTGATTTTTTATCTTGAGCAATAATCTTTTGTGTGGCACCTTGTCAAATGCCTTTTGGAAGTCTAAATACACTACGTCCACTGGTTCCCCTTTATCCACCCTGTATGTTACTTCCTCAAAAAACTCAAGCAAATTTGTTAAACATGACTTCCCCTTCATGAAACCATGCTGAGTTTGCCCTATTAAATTATGTTTATCCAAATGTCCCATTACTGTCTCCTTAATAATGGACTCTAACATTTTACCAACCACAGATGTTAGGCTAACAGGTCTATAGTTTCCAGCCTTCTGCCTACTACCCTTTTTAAATAAGGGTGTTACATTAGCAGTTTTCCAATCTGCCGGGACCTTTGCTGAGTCCAGTGAGTTTTGGAAAATTATTACCAATGCATCCACAATCCCTACCGCTACTTCCCTCAAGACCCTGGGATGCAAGCCATCAGGTCCAGGGGATTTATCCGCCTTGAGTCCCATTATTTTACCAAGTACCACTTCTTTAGTGATTTTAATTGTATTTAGTTCCTCCCCCCCTAGAGCCCCCTGTTTGTCCAGTGTTGGGATATTCTTAGTGTCCTCTACTGTAAAGACTGATACAAAATAATTGTTCAGTGCTTTTGCCATCTCCATGTTTCCCACCATTAATTTCCTGGTCTCATCCTCTAAGGGACCAACATTTACTTTAGCCACCCTTTTTCTTTTTATATAACTATAGAAACTTTTACTGTCTGTTTTTATATTTTTTGCTAATTTACTTTCATAATCTATCTTCCCTTTCTTAATCAATCTTTTTGTTATTTTTTGCTGTCTTTTAAAGACTTCCCAATCTTCCATCCTCCCACTAGATTTGGCTACCTTATATGCCCTTGTTTTTAGTCGGATACTATCCTTAATTACTTTACTTAGCCACGGATGGCTATCTTTTCTTTTACACCCTTTTTTCCTCAGTGGAATATATTTTTTTTGGAAGTTGTAAAATAACTCCTTAAATGTACACCACTGGTCATGTACCGTCTTACCCTTTAATCTATTTTCCCAGTCCACTCTAATTAATTCCGCTCTCATACCTTCATAGTCTCCTTTATTCAAGCTCAGCACGCTTGTTTGAGATCCAACCTTCTCACCCTCTAATTGAATATGGAACTCAACCATGTTATGGTCACTCATTCCAAGGGGATCCTTTACTAGGACATTTTTAATTAATCCTGTCTCATTACACAGGACCAAATCTAAGGTTGCTTGCCCCCTGGTCGGTTCAGTTACATACTGCTCAAGAAACCCATCCCTAATACACTCAATGAACTCTTCCTCAAGGCTGCTCTGCCCAATTTGATTTGTCCAGTTAATATGATAATTAAAATCCCCCATAATTATAGCTGTTCCCTTATTACAAGCCTCAACTATTTCCTGATTAATACTCCGTCCAACAGAGTTGCAACTGTTCGGAGGCCTATAGACTACACCCACTAGTGTTTTTTTCCCCTTATTATTCCTTACCTCCACCCAAACTGTTTCACTATCCTGCTCCTTTGACCCAATATCATTTCTCTGTATTATAGTGATTCCTTCCTTTATTAACATAGCCACCCCACCTCCTCTCCCTTCCTGCCTGTCCTTCCTGATTGTTAAATAACCTGGTATGTTTAATTCCCAGTCATGGTCACCCTGCAGCCATGTTTCTGTAATGGCCACAAGATCATACCCATATGTCATTATTTGTGCCGTTAACTCATTCATTTTGTTACGAATGCTACGTGCATTCAGATAAAGAACTTTCAAATATGTTTTGTAACACTTAGTTCCTGCTTTTTCCCTTTTTAGTACTTTACTTTTTACTCCATACCTTCTGTCCCTTCCTGACACATTCTGTTTTTTAATTCCCCCACTGCTACCTAAGTCTATGACCTTCTCTGTTGTCATTTCTATTATTTGCTCTCTAGAAACCTCCCCCCCACTAATTAGTTTAAAGCCCTCTCTACAGCCCTAGTTATATGATTCGCCAGGACTCTAGTCCCAGCACTGGCCAAGTGGAGTCCGTCCCAACAGAACAGCTCCCTCCTGTCCCAGTACTGGTGCCAGTGTCCCAAGAAGCAAAACCCATTTCTCCCACACCAGTCTTTGAGCCACGCATTTAACTCTTTAATTTTATTTATCCTAGCCAAATTCGCTCGTGGCTCAGGTAATAACCCAGAGATTATTACCCTTGAGGTTCTGTTTTTTAATTTGACCCCTAGCTGCTCATACTCCTTTAACAGAACCGTCTTCCTTGTCCTATCTACGTCGTTTGTACCAACATGGACCACGACAACTGGATCCTCCCCCTCCCACTGCAAGTTTCTTTCCAGCCCAGAAGAGATGTCCTTAACCCTGGCACCAGGCAGGCAACACAGCCTTCGGGACTCCCGCTCTTGACTGCAGAGAACCCTATCTATCCCCCTAATGATACTATCCCCTACCACTACAACATTTCTTTTTACTCCCTCCACTTGAATGGCCCCCTGTACCACGGTGCTGTGGCCAGGTTGCTCATCCTCCCTGCAGTCCCCGCTCCCGCCCTCACAGGGAGTAGGAACCTCGATCCTGCTGGACAAGAACAAGGGCTGCGTCTCCTTCAACACTACATCCTGGATCCCTGTACCTTCCTCACTCGTAGTCACACCATCCTGTCCCTGACCACGGACTACATCTGCAGTAATTAACTTCATAGGTGTGACCATCTCCTGAAACATAGAGTCCAGGAACTTCTCCCCCTCCCTGATGTCTCGCAGTGTCTGAAGCTCGGTCTCAAGCTCCATAACATGGAACTTGAGTTCCTCTAGCAGCAAACACTTGTCGCAGATGTAATCACCGTTAGCCTTAATGGGGTTCAACGGCTCCCACATCTCGCAACAGTAACACATCACCTGCTCCATTCTATATAATTAATTTAATTTCTTATTATTAGCTATGAAGACCCTGCCCGGATATATATGATAATATCACACCACTATTCAATAGGACTTACCAACTTAAAAGGTATGAAAGAGAAGAGAAGGAAGAAAACCAACCAACCAGCTGATCACCAACCTCCTCCTTGAATAGTGTCTGTGGAGCCTGTTTGGTTGACTCGTCTCGCTGCTCCGCCTCCGCAGTGCTGTCTAAGCCTGGGAGTGGGGAATAAAACAGAGCAAAAAACACACCCTCACCTCCCACTTATCCGAACTCTCCCACTTAGCAAAACTCCAACAGCACTCAATGCACAAAGCACTCCGTGCACTGCACTAGCCCCTCCCCTTTTATACCCGGATTCTACTTCCTGTTTAAACTGCCCAAGAGTTTAAAAAACCCTTAAAAAATTAAACTTACTTCAAATAATTGACTTCTTAACACACTAAAATTCACAAAATACACTTAAATGATTTTTCTCCCACTTAGCAAAACTCCAACAGCACTCAATGCACAAAGCACTCGAGAGAGCGAGCCAGGACAGGAGGAGGGCCGCCCTCAGTAGCCCAGTTCACCCCCTGGGAGGAAAGCATCCTGGAGATTGCCGGGGCGAACCGAGATGTGGAAGTTGGGGAAGGACGATAGGAGCATCCCCGCATCCCCGCAAGCTGGTGACAGAATAGTTTTCCATCTCTCTCATTGGCATTGCATGAGCCGGTGATAATGATTCTGAAGCTACATCATATGGACTTATGATCATCTGCAAAATGCAATGTGTATGTAACCTTGGCATCACATCTTTAACTTTTTCCTTGACTCCCCCACAGGACCATCAAGAGCCCCCGTCCCCAGTGTGCAGGAGGAAGAGCCTGAGCAGCCAGACTCCTCAGAGGAATCTGCAACCTCTGAGGGTGCAGCGTCAGCAGAAATAAGCGCACCCAGCACCAGCGCAGACACTCATACCTCGGTGGGACCTTCGGGACATAGAGTAGAGTTGTCACCTGGTGTATCATAGCTCACAAGTGAGCATCAGCAGATTGTGCAGACAGGGACAGCAGTGGAGAGTCCTCGTTGGAGGGCACAGGACTCTGCCAGCTCGGCTCAGCTGCATGTCGACCCTCTGCCTCTGGGTCCATCCGTAAGATCAGAAGTGATGGAACTCCATGCACAGATGCAGGAGTCTCTGGCAGGTTTTGTCTCTAGGGTCGCTGCGAGTGTGGAGCGAATGGAGGAGTCCATAGTGAACATGAGCAGAGCCTTTGTGGAGTCAGTGGCGCATGAACGCATCAACACGGAAAGGATGGCTACCTACATGGAAATGATTGTTGCCTCTGTGGTAAGGCTGGCTATGGTAGAGGAGAGGAGGGCTACGGCCATGGAGGAGGTTAGTCGCCAGGGTATGGAAAACATGGTGAGCGTTCAGAATAGAATGACATCTTTTGAGGAGCGATGGGCATCTATTGAACAGAGAAACCAGACCTTCATGGAAGTCCTTCTGAGTAGGACTGCCATTGTAGATACGGGTCCCCATGGCCCCCCTGATGTGCAGCAAGCTGCTCTCAATCCACTTGCAGGCACTGAGGGGGACCTGACCCATGAGAGGGAGGTTGGTGGCAGACCTCAAGGAAGTGGGGGCTCCTCTCCAAGCGCTCACACTTCCATGCCACTGCAGAGCCCTCGGTCAGAGCCCCGCCGGAGTCCACACCCAACGGAGGTAGAGGTCTCAACCCCTGCACAACCGCAGGAGCAGCAGACTGCTGGCGAGCCCTCACAGGCTCATCACCCCAGAGGACGCCCGCCAAAGGTGTCTGTAACATTTGCATATTCAATTATCATTGGCCCGCAGGCAGCTGTAAGGAATACCTATTATATTCACGTGATCACATGCTGAGTTGTCATTGGCCTGCAGGCATCTGTAAGGACTACTATTGTTTGGAAGACCCAGGCTACGGGTCCTAATGCCAGGATTTTTCCACTGATGCTGCTATGAGTAAGATCAGACCTAATGCTTAATAAAAGAGTTAAACTGTAATACTCCGTTGTCCTGCAAGTTATTATTTTTGTACAAAGTGTGTAAAACAAGACATGGTGTCAGAATAGGGATTGAAACTGGACATCGTTGGAGCTCCCTTGCCGCGAATGGATTGGGGATCTTTGAACTTATCTCGAGAGTAGCGCAAGTTCAAGCAACACGTGGAGTTGATGTTCTCGGGTCCGCTGAAAAGCAAAGGGGAGGAAGAAAGATGCAGCTACCTACTCCTGTGGATCGGAGAAAAAGGGAGAGACATTTTTAACACATGGTCTCTCACCGCGGATGAAGCAAAGGTACTGAAAAGTTATTTTGACCATTTTGAATCATATGTGATGCCCAAGACAAATACAATATTTGCTAGGTACAAGTTTCAGGAGAAAGTACAAGGAGCTAGTGAGTCGCCCAGGGAGGCTATAAGTACTGCCTTGTCCTGGTGGATGTGTTTACCAAGTGGGTAGAAGCCTTCCCGTGTAGAACAGCTACGGCGCTGGGTACTGCCAAGATCTTGGTCCGGGAAGTGTTCTCACGGTGGGGGCTCCCCCGGTTTGTCGAGTCCGACCGAGGGAGTCATTTCACCGGCCAAGTGATGCAGAACACCCTCATGCTCTTGGGCATTGAAGGGAAGTGGCACATAGTGCACAATCCCCAGTCATCCGGGATTGTTGAACGCATGAACCGGACCCTCAAGGAAAAGCTGAGGAAAGAGGCAATGGGCTTGCCCCAGAAGTGGGCGGAGATCCTGCCTCTAGTCCTCATGGGGATCCGGGCCAGCCAGTCCAAAAGTACGGGGTACTCCCTGATGTAAGAAAAAGGAGTCTTACCATCAAGTAACTTTAAAGTAAGCTTTAAGTAACTTATAAACACACTATATACAAGAGAGGTCTTTACCATGCCTCTGGTAGAAGCCTCTTACAATACTGAACAGACCAGTATTTATATCAGTCCAACAGGAAGTGACATATGACAGGAAGTGAGGTATGTACACAGTTCATAGTTCATAGTTCATAGTTCACAGTTCACAGGAAGTGATGACATAACTTCCCGGAAGTTATTATTATTATCACATTCTTCCCTCCTGCAGGATTAGAAGGCTGTGGTCTACCTTTTGGTCCGCAGCCGCCGAACAAGGAAGAGTCGCACCCGTTTGGATTCCCGTCGTAGAGGGTCGCTGGTCCGCTTACATGCGGTTGGCCATTGGTCAGAGTCTGTGTGGCCTGGATTGCCCTGTGAAGGGTCGGGGAGATCATGGCTTCGAGTACGAGCCCCAATAGGTTCAAAGTCGGGCTGCCTCTGTTCAGAGGAAGGTGCAGAGCTGGTCTGTGGTGGATCAGTACTTTCATGCGCGGTACTGGGAGGGTCGCAACCTTGAGTACGGGGTTCTACCGGCACCAAGCTAGTTGGTGTCCGATCAGGATCCTGGAGAGGGGTACCCGATAGGTCCCAAGAGTTTCCTGGTGAAATGCCATCACCCGATGTCCCACTAGGTCCTGGTGGGCAGGGAGCCAGATCCCGTAATGATACGGTAGATTCTCGGCCGTCGGAATATCGTATGTTTGCATAGGTGGGGTTGGCATCGGTTAGTTCGACCTCGTCTACGAGAGGGTCATTTTTAGACGTCCGAACGTATCTTCGGAGTAATACAGGTCCAGGAGTAGTTAGCCATGACGGGAGTGATGTCCCATGAGATGAGCGACGCTGGAATCCAAAGAACCGCTCATGAGGTGTAGTATTTGTGGCTGAAGAAAGCAGGGACCGTATAGAGTGCAATGCATCCGGAAGCACTGTTTCCCATTGCTGGTCTGGTAGGCCCCGAGATCTTAAAGCGAGACGTACGGAATTCCAGATGATACCGTTATACCTCTCTACCTGCCCATTTCCGATGGGATGGTATGGTGTTGTTTTGCTTGTAGCAATTCCCCGTTCTGAGAGGTAGTCCTTGAGTTCCCTTGACATAAAGGATGGCCCCCGGTCTGAGTGAATATAAGCCGGCATGCCACAGAGAGAAAATACCTGCTCAAGGCAGCAGATTACTGTGGACGCCAGCATATTGGAGCAGGGGAAGGCAAACGGAAAACGTGAATATTCGTCGATCATGGTGAGCAAATATGTGTTCCGAGTTGAAGAGGGCACTGGGCCCTTAAAATCGATGCTAAGTCGTTGCATCGGTTGGGTTGCATGTATGAGTATACCATCTGAGGGGCGGAAGAACTGAGGTTTTAATTACGCACAAAGCCGGCATTCTGAGCATATTTTCTTTACATCTCCAGTGGAAAAAGGGAGATTCCGTGATCGTACGAAATGTAGCATGCGCGTAATGCCAGGATGACACAATCCATTGTGGACATCCATGAGAGTAGAGGATGACATAGTGGAGCAGAATGCCCGTGTGAGGGTGTCCGGGGCCACATTCTCCTTGCCAGGCCGATAGAGAATGGTATAACCAAAAGAGGCCAGTTCCATCCTCCAAAGTTGTATTTTATTATTCTTAATTTTGGTTCGTTTTCGATTATCGAGCACGAAGGCGACTGATCGTTGGTCCGTGATCAATGTAAAGTGCTGGCGAGCTAGAAAATGGTTCCACTTCCGTACTGCCTCTATGATGGCTGTGGCTTCTTTCTCAACCGGAGGATAATGTAGCTCGGCACCTTGTAAGGTCCTGGACATAAATGCTACAGGACGACCTTCCTGATTCAGAGTAGCCGAGATCGCCACCTCCGAGGCATCACATTCAACCACGAAAGGGAGATTCTCATCGATGGAGTGAAGAGCCGCTTTCTCCAACTGTTTTTTGAGAAGGTTAAAGGCTGCAACAGCCGCTGTTCCCAGTGGAAATGATCTAGCATGCAGCAAGGGTTGGATTTTGTCTGAAAAATGAGGAATCCATTTAGCGTAGTATGCAAACAGACCGAGAGCCCGACGTAAAGAAGCCGGATTCTTAGGTGACGGGAGCTCTTGGAGCGGGTGAAGTCTTTCTGGGTCTGGCTTAATGATACCATTGCCTACGCAGTAGCCAAGGATGTTGATGGTCGGTTGCGACTCAACAGATTTGGATTCATTCAGGGTCAAATTACGGCGATGGAGGGCATCCCGAAATTTTTGGAGGTTGGCGTCGTGTTCCTGTTGATCGTGACCTGCAATGGTAATGTTATCAAGATAGGGAAAAGTGTCCCTTAGGTTTTCCTGCTTAACCAGGCCATCCATTGCCCGTTGGAAGACAGCCACTCCATTAGTAACCCCGAATGGGAGGCGACGAAATTGGTACAGCCGTCCATTAGCCTCAAAGGCCGTGTACTGCTTATCTGAGACCTTCAAGGGTACCTGATGATAGGCACTTTTTAAATCATAAGTTGAGAACACTTTGTATTCGGCCAGTTTATTAACCATATCATCAATGCGTGGCAATGGGTAGGCGTCCAAGTCGGTATATTGATTGATGGTTTGCGAATAATCGATGCATAGTCGCTGTTTGTGAGGTTTTAGAGGGTTCTTGACAATGATGACTTGAGCCCGCCAGGGCGACGAACATGGTTCGATGATATCCTCTGCTAGAAGTCGAGAGATTTCAGCCGCAATAAAAGATTGGTCTTCCTGATTAAAGCGCCGCGATTTCGTTATTATTGGTTTGCATTGAGGCGGAATACTGGCAAATAATGAGGGTTCATCAAGTGAAGCTGCTGACAATGCACAAAACGGTAATTTAGACGGTATATTAGAAATAGTAAGTCCAGGTTTGGATCCACCAAACTCAATGGTGAGTTTCTTATGCTGTTTTTGGAAGTCCAGTCCTAAGAGGAGATCACTACATAAGTCCTTGAGCACCGAAAGTCGGGTGGAGGGATACATACGACCATGAAGTGTCATATCAACAACACAAAAGCCGGAGATTCTGGTATTAAGTGATGACTGAGCCATCGCAATTGCCTGGTCCGATGGGAAGACATGTAGTTTCAATTTCGCAACAATCTGTTCCTTAATGAAACTATCAGTACTTCCTGAGTCAATTAAGGCATCTAAGGTATGCCCTTTAATTGAAATTTTTGTGGCTGCATGAGACAGGTTTTGTGGGCAAGCAGCTGTAATTGGTGTCGTTGCACAGAGAGTGGCTAAAACTCTCGGTGTGCTTCTTTGGGAGAGAGCTCGAGAGGAAGCTTGATAGGTCCTAGCTGGAGCATCTTGATAGGCCCTAATTGGGGCAGTTCGGTAGGCCTTAGCTGGATTGGCCCTCGTAGAGGCCCTTGATAGGCAAACTTTAGCAAAGTGTCCTTTTTTTTTGCAATAACTGCAGATTGCATTGCGAGCAGGGCAGGTTTTCCTAGGGTGAAAAGCATCTCCACAAAAGAAGCACTCCTTCCTAGATTGCCAAGAGGCTGCTAAAGTGGGGTCATCCTCCTCTTCTTCATCAGAATTATCAGAATTAGATTCCCCCATGATAGGGTTCACCTGAGACCGCTTGAATTGTCTGGTTGCAGCTACAGCAGCAGATCGAGATCTGGGCAGCTGATAGAGGTCTGCATTTCTCTTTGCCAAATCCAGAGAACAAGCTAGGTCAAAAGCTTTTTGTAGCTCAAGTGTTTTACTTTCTAGTAGACGCTGGCGTATAAATGGAGAGGCAATCCCGCAGATGAAAGCATCACGAATCATTTCTTTGCGGTACAGCTCAGCTGAGGCTGCCTGAAAGTTACAATCTATGCTGAGCCTGCGAAGTTCTTGCAGGAATTCGTCAATTGATTCCCCTGGCCCTTGTTGGGCTGTGGCCAGTAGATGTCTAGCATAGACCTCATTTGGGGTCTTGGCATACAGTTTCTTAAGTGCCCGAATCACCTCATCGTAATTATCCCATTCATCAACATATTCGAACACTTTTGGGGTCACATAATTGATAAGTATCCTCAATCTAGCAGGAGCATCCGCTTCACATTCATCCAGAAAATTCTCAAAAGTACGGTACCAATGCTTCCATACCCTGCCAGCTGCTGGTGTATTCGGGTCCAAGGCCAGACGAATAGGTCTAAGGATTCTCTCCATGATGGGTGGTTCCCTGGATCCTTAACTCCGAGTTTGTCCGAAGGTCTAGTACTTGTGAGTGTAAACACTAAGTTACTTAAATTGAAGTAAGAAAAAGGAGTCTTACCATCAAGTAACTTTAAAGTAAGCTTTAAGTAACTTATAAACACACTATATACAAGAGAGGTCTTTACCATGCCTCTGGTAGAAGCCTCTTACAATACTGAACAGACCAGTATTTATATCAGTCCAACAGGAAGTGACATTTGACAGGAAGTGAGGTATGTACACAGTTCATAGTTCATAGTTCACAGTTCACAGGAAGTGATGACATAACTTCCCGGAAGTTATTATTATTATCACACTCCCCGCACGAGTTAATGACTGGGAGGATCATGCGAACACCCACCCATGTACTAGCCCCAGTGCTCACTGAGGGCCAGCTCCAAGAGGTGAATCGGGACAAGTTCGTCCAAACCCTTTTGGAGCGCCTGAAACAGGTTTATGAGCAAGCGGCTGGGAACATGGGGAGACAGCATCAGGGCAATCGACTGTTGCTGGAACCCCGTAAGAAGCAAGAGTGGGAAGTCGGAGACCAGGTCATGGTTAGGAACTATGCCCGAGTAGGGAGTCTAGAACCACTGTACATGGGGCCCTACAGCATTGTAGACAAGGCCAGCCCCATGGTATACGCAGTGAAGGTGCCCCGACGTACTAAATGGTTTCACATTAACCAGTGTAAACTGCTTAAGTCGGGTGCACAAGGGCCAACAACAGGGGCCAGGTCTGAGAACAGAAATCCTCAGCCTGAGACAGGGTCACAGACCACACAGGCTGGAAATGTAGCCTGCGTGAGGGGAGGAGTCATCCCATCGGAGTGGGAGGTCTCCCCGTTAGTTTGGGATTTGGACGAGGAAGAGCCCGAACAGCTCGACCCCGCCCCTGACCCGATCACGGAGGAGGAGGAGTCGGAGGAGGAAGGTCTCGCCCCCGACTCGAGCTTAGGGGAGGTAGGGATTGGGGGTGGAGACTCACCACCTGTGGGGACAGGTGGGGTGGAGTCGGATGCCACGGATCCCAGCCCCAGGGGGGCGGAGCCTGAGGGAAGGGAGCCGGAGCCGGCAGCTGTGGTGGGACCACAGGCTGCAACGGTGAAGGTCCCGATCCCCGGTCCGTTAGCCCTGGGAGCCTCGCCCAAGGTGCCCCCTCGTAGGTCAGCTCGGACGCCTCAGCCCAGAAAGATTTGGTCAGATTCTCCTTACTTCCCCCAACATCGATCCAGGGTAGCCCAGGAAAGACACGATTCCCGTTCAGCAGCGACAGGCTGCGGGGGATCAAAGCCGAAGGCCAGTGCAGCCCCGCCACGGGGAGCGGCACGCTGCAGCCCTCACAGGAATTAGGTAGGCCGCCCGAAGGAGGGCAGCGCTGTACATAAGTTTAGGTAATGATAAGTTAAGTTAAGTAATTTTAATGTTAGTTTAAGGCATGTAAAGTTTAAGATGATGGGGATGTTTTAAAAGGTAGTTTTCGAAGTCTGCCCAGTATGTGTGTTTGTTTGGAAGCGGGGTCAAGGGACCCGAGCGTCAGTTTAATTAGGCCAGCGCCTATTGGGAGCCTGGCTACATCATCTTATCGGTTACAGAAACCAGGAATACAATGGAGAGGATTCTCGTGGTGCTCGTGGCGATCGGGTGCGGGCTGGCCTACCGAGGCCGCACCAAGGACGTCGTCGTGTTCGGATGCTCCGGGGACACAGCCCCCATCGCGACGGATGGGACGGGGAAGCGAGAGGTTGAGGAAACCGCCACCTACTTCCACCAAGGGAGATGGCCAGGATGGCTGGGGTCGAATTCTACAGAATACTCCAGCAAATCCGGGTTTGCCTACCAAGAGACTTCGTTACTGTGCCCTCGGGTGAGGATCATTGCACCCAGAGTCAGCGTTACCGTGGGAAAGAGGATCTGTTTGGTGTGTAATGGGAACGTACCGCTAAGTAGATGGTGGTGGCTTCGAAAGCTGGGAAAGAATATGAAGAACTCTACAATCGAGTGGGAGCGACTGGGTAACAATAACCATCGGACAATTATGGGGACTCACGGACAATTACGTGTGTGTTGGGACAAGTGGTGGGAACCAGATGAAGGGATATATGTCTGCATGTGGGGTTCGAAGTACGTTTGCCCCAAAGGCATATCCATCTTTTTCCAAAGGCAGTGGCAGGATGAAGGGAAAGGCATGAGGTGGGACGTCAGCACACGGGCGTGCGGAGTCCCATTCTCCCCGATTCCGGTAAACGCCACTGAACTCATCACCCGCCCACGCAAGCCCCTGCCCACGATTCCGGTAGCACTAGCCCAGAAGGAAGGGTGCCCCACCACCACAAAGGGACCCGGGAATGGTTTAGTATTGGTACCCACCGGTCAGATGCTGTACCAAGGGGTACACTACGCGGTGGCCTCAGTGATTTTAAACCTCACTGAGGTACGATTGCCGGAGTGGTGTCCCAAGGAAATGGAGCAATTGTACCAGGTCCTGTTAACCAGGATGTTCAGACAATTTTATGAGTTTGACTTTGCCGACATCGACAAAGCCGAATTGTACACCACACCACAGGAAGTTTTGGATCGGGTAGGGAGGCAAAGAAGGGGTACAGTAAATGACATCTTCACTGCTTTTAGTACCGGGACGTCTGTTGTCAACGCTCTAGACAACATGGAGCTGCAGACACAGATTAATGGTCTAAAGGCCCAGTTAAGGAACATCCTGACAAACGAAAATAAGGTAGTAGGTTCTGAGCTACATGAGGACCAGGCCATGACACTACACTTAAAAGAAATAATCGCTGAGCTGGAGAAACACGCTAGAACGGTAAATGCACTCATTAGGGAGGATCGGAATGCGTCCGATCAGGCTGCACAGAACGAGGCTTGTGTGCTATACGGGGCGTGGTTACTGGGTGAGGGCCGCAGTAATCTGGAGGATTTAAAACAAGGTTTGGTCCCGTCCTGGATCAGCAATAAGCACTTGCAAGCGCTCCACCCTTTTGAGAACGCATTAAGTCCGTGCCAGCTCAGACTAGCTGCAGAGGCATAGCCAGTCCCAGTGGACTGCGGACGCTCGAATCACACTATCATGGGAATAGTGGTGAGGATGCCGGTGTTGGGTCCCACAGCAAAACCCGCCCCGGTATACAGGGTGGAGAACATTGGAGTCATTCAGGGGGGTGCGCACATTCGTTACGCAGTGGTCCCGCCTTATGTCATCAGATGGGTACGTACGATGACAGGCACCGACCTCTCGGGGTGTCGAAGCCGGGGAGCACACATCATCCTGTGTCCCCAGCACTTGAATGCCTTTTTAAAACCACAGTGTGGGTTCAGAGCCGCTAGCGCGAAGCCGGTAAATTGCACCATGGAGGCAATGGCAAAAGACCATGTGCCCCCGCAGGTGGCATATATCGGAGGTGGAACATACTGTGTTACCACTGCAGCGCCTCACTACCATCACGGACAGCACGGGTGGTGTCCGGTCAGTGACAGCAGTTTCTGTTTCAAACCCAGGGCTGAAGTTCAAGTGGCACAACAGCGAATTGTCCCCATTCCTGTACCTTCCACTGTTCACCTCACTGTAAAAGAGAATTTCACGGATTTGCAGCGATTCGTTGTGCATTTTGGTTATGTAATTCCCCCTCTCCCCGAACACCTCACCAAGATTTTAAAAGCCGTAATAGTCTCACAGAAGCATTTTTACACACTAGAGCAGAAGACATTGGAGATAGGGAAAGACATATTGGACATAGTCACCCCACTATGGTGGGACCTGTTCACTAATATAGAGATCCCACCCTGGATTAGAATAGCATCCCACATCCTAGTAGTGTGTCAGGTTTTGATCGTAATATATTTACTGTTCGTGCATTGCAAGAGAGGCAAACGCCTCCAGAGGCACGAGAACATCGGAGAATGGAGAGAACGCTATGTACAAGTAGGTGAAGAGACCCCCACTTAGGCTGTTATGTATTAAAGGATAAAGCATCCCTCCACTCTTGGTTTTGGTTACTATATGATTTAAGTGTATGAATACTGTTGTGTTATAACCGTTGATCGGTTTTCTATTTTTGATTAACAAAATATGTATGCAGGTGGTATAAGGGGTATCGGCCCCTTTCACATCTGAAAGATGAATGTGTTATAGTTTGAGGTAGTACTGCCTATGGTTGTCCAACTGTACACAATGTAATTTTCTGAAATGGGAACTGCATGTGTCGTGGGGGTCATAGATAGTTAATTACCAGGAATGTTTGGATGTGGGGAATCAGGGAAAATTTGCTCACCAAGGGTTATTGATACTTTAAGCAAGCTATCAGTATCACAGGAGGGACTGTAAGATTCGCGAAATTTTCATTAAATAATCACGTAGGAAAGTGGGGTTAATAAAACAGCTTTATTGACCAAAAGAAGCTTTTACAGAGAAATCTTTGATAAAAGGGCACACAAAATGGCCGCCAGACCTCGTGACCAGCTTCTGGGACCATTTGAATTTCTGTTACTGCAAGCCAGACAGGCTTGTGGATTGAGGACATTAAAAGCCCGCGAAAACCAGTTTCGGGAAGCCGAAACTCATGGAACTGAGTATACATATTGATTAGATTACAAGTACAGGACAGATTTGGGTGACAGGATGAGACCCATCAAGAAATGGGCGGACAATTGAATGAATGCTTAAACCCATTACACTGTACAAAGAGAAGCCGTTTAACAGCCATCCAGGGCAATCTCCAGACCGATCAATATACAAACCAAGTTACGGTAACAAAGCAAAGACATTATCGGCCCAGGAAGGCCAGTTCAGCTATCACCGACTCCCGTTATGAAGACAAAACACCCCTGCAGAGAGTTCTGCCCGCCAAAATTATTACAAAGACAGGACTATGATTTGGCGGGAGATAAGAATGTTCCAAAAAGTATAACTGTGGATTGAGTAAAGTCCATCAAGGAGAAAACTTGAAGGACAGCACTTCGGTTCGGACCTTCGGAACAACTTCGGTTCGGAACGTGTTCGGTGTTCGGCCAGGCAAGGCCCGGCCACGACGAGAAGACGACGAGAAGATTTCGGCTTAGGAAGCCAGCTCGGCCAGGCAAGGCCCGGCCACGACGGGAAGACGACGAGGGAGGCCCGGGTACTTTTGTCTGGAGATCATCGACGACCCAGGCCGGAGAAGAAGACACTCAGGCCCCGGTACTCCAATTCTTCAACATCACATCGGCGAGCGCTCATCGCAGGAGAACCAAGAGGAAAACAAGCTGCGCCAGAAGCTTCCAAACCCACGTGACGACGGAAAGCTGTGTCGAAAGGCTGCAAAGCCTTTTTCGCAATTCTTAAAGTGGTGAGCATGATCCCGAGTCCCTCAAATCGAAACTTAGTTAGGTTTAGGGGAGGGGGTTAAGGGTAATTGTAATGTGTTACCCCTTTCACGATGTGCCGTGTGTTCCCCATTTCTATAGAGTTAAGTTTATAGATGTGTGCATGCTTGTAGTTGCTTTAATCTGTGCATATGACATGTATTTTATAATGCTGCAAACTGTTCAATAAAGGCATCCATTTCGTGCTATTCGACCTGGTCTATTGAGTTTTTCTGCACTACAGCTCCCTGCACCTAAGTCCAAGGTCTAGAACCGTAGGGGCGAGTGGGTCGAACCACTCACGGGTAATTATTGCAAGAAGCCTGGCAGGAGACCAGAGCAAGCAAGAGAAACCACCTACAGTTGTGACACGTTTTCCGGTGCTGGAGCCTTGACTACTGCCGCAATCTTTTGTGGGGACTTATGTAACCCCTCTTTATCGATAACGTGGCCACAATACGAGATCTGTTTTTTTAAAAACTCGCATTTGGGGCGGTTAGCTCGGAGCCCATATTCCTTCAATCTAGTGAGCACCTGCTCCAGGTTGGCGAGGTGATCACTGTCATTTTCGCCCGTGACCAGGATGTCGTCCAAATAACACTGGGTCCCTGGGATCCCTTGCAGGACTTGTTCCATTGCCCTTTGCCAAATAGCCGGAGCTGATGCTACCCCGAATACCAGCCGGTTGTATTGGTAGAGACCTTTATGTGTGTTGATTGTGAGGTTTCTTTTGATGCTTCTTCTACCTCCATTTGCAGATACGCCTGGGCCAGATCAATCTTAGTGAAGCGTTTCCCTCCAGATAGCGAGGCGAAAATATCTTCAATCCGCGGAAGTGGATATTGCACGGTGTGAAGGATTGGGTTCACTGTTACCTTAAAGTCCCCACAGATGCGAACCTTCCTTGGTTCCCCAGGTGTGCTGCTCAATGACTTTTTCACCACAGGGACGATGGGTGTAGCCCACTCGCTCCAATCTACCTTGGACAGTACTCCTGAACGTTCCAAACTCTCCAGCTCTGCTTCGACAGCTGGGCGGATCACATAAGGTACCGGTGTGGCCTGAAAAAATTTTGGGCTTGCGTTTTCTTCGATTTTAATTGTTGCTGTCATGCCTTTTAGTGTTCCGAGTCCTTGCTGGAACACTTCTTGCACTTCGGTTAGGATCTTTGACAGTCGCCCAGGTGTGACGTCGTCATCCTTTTTGGCAGCCACAGTCAGCGCTTGTATGGAATGCCAATCCAGCTGTATTTTCCGGATCCATTCACGTCCCAGTAATGGTGGTCCTCCATCTTGCAATACATACAGGTCTAGTTTTGGTTTTTCCTTACCGTTATATATAACGGTCACCCTTATTTTTCCTTTGGGGTAGACTTTTTGCCCCGTGTACGTCTTCAAAATAATTTTTGTGTCTCTCAAGGGTATGTGTGAGAATAGCCGCTCATAGTCCCGTCGGTTCATGACTGTTAGGGCTGATCCTGTGTCCGATTCCATTTATACCTGGACTCCTGCTATCTTGAGAGTGACCCAAATGGTTCGGTGATCCTCCGTTTTGATCACATTATGTCGTTTCAGACAACTCAGCTCCCTGTTTTCGGAGTCGGTATCACTCTTTTGTTCGTCTGAACTATTCTCCGTCACCTTATGTACCTTCTTGTGCTTTTCTTTTGGAGATTTCTTATTGCTGGTTTTCTTTCCCGACCTGCAGACTCGTGCTATGTGTCCTACTTTTCCACACTGTCTGCACACTTTGTCTTTGAACCAGCAATCATTGTGGTCGTGTGTTGTTCTGCCGCAGCGATAGCACTTCTCTGTTCTGTATGACATTTTGTTTGTGCCATATTCTTGCAGTCTCTGTTGTATCTCTGCAGCGCCCCGTGCTGCTGCTTCATATGATACCGCAATGCTGAAAGCCTTTTCCAGCGTAAGGTCCTTTTCAGATAAAAGCCGTTTCTGGGTTCCTTCACTTTGAAGCCCACACACAAACTTGTCCCTTAAGGTATCTGCCAGTCCCGTTCCAAACTGGCAGTGTTTCGATAGTTTGCGCAGTTCTGTTAAATATTCAGCATTGCTTTCATCCTTATGCTGGCTCCGTTTGTGAAACTTGAATCTTTCTGCTATCAGCAGCAGTGTGGGGTTTAAATGTTCCTGTAGTATCGTCACTATGTCTCCAAAACTCTTTTCCACTGGCTTCGCTGGGGTTACTAGATTTTGTAATAAGCCATACATCTTTGCACCCATTAAATTCAACAATACCGGCGCTTTCTTGTCATCTGACACCTCATTTGCCTTGCAGTATACCTCTATTCGTTCGACATATGTAGTCCAATCTTCGACTTCATTGTCAAATGCAGTGATACTGCCACTCTTCGGCATTTTGGGTGTGGTTTAAAATGGCTTAAAATGGCGTCTCCCGCGCTTTCCTTCCTCCCCCGCTGCTGCCAACGCCGCTCTCGGCGGTCCTCGTGGCAATGGCGGTGCCCTGTAGGTGTCGCGTGCTTCTCCTGCGCTGCTGCCCACGCCGCTCTCGGCGGTCCTCGTGGCAATGGTGGCGCCTCGCGGGTTTCTGCACGTCTCTCTCCCTCTCCTCGACGCTGCTCGGCCCCTGAACACCGGCTGCGCCCTGTGCGCTTTGCCCTCTCTCTCTCTCTCCCATCGACGCTGCTCAGCCCTTTGCTGTGCCGCTCGGTCGGGATCTAGCCCGCCGCTGTCCAGGAAGGGTCTGCGCACTACCTGTTGCCAGCCCGTTTCGCTGGTCCACCGCGACTGGAAAGCCAAGCCTGGCTCTCAACAGCCTCCCTCGCAATTCTCGAGTCTCTGCTGGATGACTGGGCGGTTGCCCGTGGTCGACGCCCGTGTCTCTTGCCTTGACCTCCAATCTACTGGTCTCCAGGAATGAATCCCTGGGAGGTGATGCAGAGTTGCAGGTAGGATCGAATTTGCCTCGTCGCCAATGTTGTGTCCGTCAGTAGTAAAACACAGACTGCAGGAGAACGGTACAACAGGTGTTTACTCAACGTGGCTCACTCTGGAACTGCCTGTACAGATTACTACTCAGTGCTATATACAGGTGTGGTCACTGCCGGTACTACAGTATACATGAGATGTAAAAAGTAGTTCCCCCCTTAAAGGTATATACATTACACAAGGGAAAGCACAAGGGTGATTAGTTTAATTTTGTATGCAAAATGGCATGATTTAATTTATAAATTTTGTTTGGAATGTGTATTTTGTGTTGGTTTTTATTTTTGGCTTGTGGCCAAGAGGACGATGTGATGGTCAGGGGAAAATAAGGAGTATGGGACTGTTGGTGAATGGGGAATTGGGGTTGAGGCTACTCGTATTGCACTTGAATTAGTTCTTCACATACAGCCCAGGCAGAAAGGGGCTGTCTAGGTTGCCTCCTCCCTTCCGCTTCCTCCTCTTCCTCATCCTCCTCTTCCTCCTCCTTCTCCTGCTCCTCAGCTTCTCGCGTGAGAGGTGGTGGCAAGGGCTGTTCCCTCATGAGGGCAAGGTTGTGCAGCACTTGGAAAACAGTGACAGGATCGGACAAAGTCAACATGGATTTACAAAAGGTAAATTGTGCTTGACTAATCTGCTGGAATTCTTTGAGGATGTATCTGGTAGAATAGATAAGGGAGAACCAGTGGATGTGGTGTATTTGGACTTTCAGAAGGCTTTCGATAAGGTCCCACATAAGAGATTAGCATGTAAAGTTAAGGCACATGGGATTGGGGGCAAGGTACTGACTTGGATAAAGAACTGGTTGGCAGATAGGAAGCAAAGAGTTGGAATAAACGGCTCTTTTTCTGAGTGGCGGGCAGTGACTAGTGGGGTACCGCAGGGATCGGTCCTAGGACCTCAGCTATTCACAATATATATAAATGATCTAGATGAGGGAACTAGATGTAATGGGGTCGATTTTAACTCAGGTGCGGGGAATTGGCGGGTTCCTCACCAGTACTCAGCTTTACCAATCTCTTCCTGCACATCCCACTCGACACTCACATCCATGCACCCTTACCCATTCCCTCTCTCTCTATGCTCACATTCACAGAACTATTCCACCATGCAGCCCTCACACTCCCCCTGACTCTGATGCTTTGAACACAACTGACTACACACAGGGAGGGCCCTTGGTCTTGCAACCTCACTCCATCTTTGTCTCCTTCTAAGCATCTATGCTATGCTATCTCTGCACTCACTCCTTCATTCTCACTCAACCTCCACTTGTCTCCCTCATTGCAGGAAAAGAGAGCTCACAACAGGAGAGAGCGAGCCAGGACAGGAGGAGGGCCGCCCTCAGTAGCCCAGCTCACCCCCTGGGAGGAAAGCATCCTGGAGATTGCCGGGGCTAACCGAGATGTGGAAGTTGGGGAAGGACGATAGGAGCATCCCCGCAAGCTGGTGACAGAATAGTTTTCCATCTCTCTCATTGGCATTGCATGAGCCGGTGATAATGATTCTGAAGCTACATCATATGGACTTATGATCATCTGCAAAATGCAATGTGTATGTAACCTTGGCATCACATCTTTAACTTTTTCCTTGACTCCCCCACAGGACCATCAAGAGCCCCCGTCCCCAGTATGCAGGAGGAAGAGCCTGAGCAGCCAGACTCCTCAGAGGAATCTGCAACCTCTGAGGGCGCAGCGTCAGCAGAAATAAGCGCACCCAGCACCAGCGCAGACACTCATACCTCGGTGGGACCTTCGGGACATAGAGTAGAGTTGTCACCTGGTGTATCATAGCTCACAAGTGAGCATCAGCAGATTGTGCAGACAGGGACAGCAGTGGAGAGTCCTCGTTGGAGGGCACAGGACTCTGCCAGCTCGGCTCAGCTGCATGTCGACCCTCTGCCTCTGGGTCCATCCGTAAGATCAGAAGTGATGGAACTCCATGCACAGATGCAGGAGTCTCTGGCAGGTTTTGTCTCTAGGGTCGCTGCGAGTGTGGAGCGAATGGAGGAGTCCATAGTGAACATGAGCAGAGCCTTTGTGGAGTCAGTGGCGCATGAACGCATCAACACGGAAAGGATGGCTACCTACATGGAAATGATTGTTGCCTCTGTGGTAAGGCTGGCTACGGTAGAGGAGAGGAGGGCTACGGCCATGGAGGAGGTTAGTCGCCAGGGTATGGAAAACATGGTGAGTGTTCAGAATAGAATGACATCTTTTGAGGAGCGATGGGCATCTATTGAACAGAGAAACCAGACCTTCATGGAAGTCCTTCTGAGTAGGACTGCCATTGTAGATACGGGTCCCCATGGCCCCCCTGATGTGCAGCAAGCTGCTCTCAATCCACTTGCAGGCACTGAGGGGGACCTGACCCATGAGAGGGAGGTTGGTGGCAGACCTCAAGGAAGTGGGGGCTCCTCTCCAAGCGCTCACACTTCCATGCCACTGCAGAGCCCTCGGTCAGAGCCCCGCCGGAGTCCACACCCAACGGAGGTAGAGGTCTCAACCCCTGCACAACCGCAGGAGCAGCAGACTGCTGGCGAGCCCTCACAGGCTCATCACCCCAGAGGACGCCCGCCAAAGGTGTCTGTAACATTTGCATATTCAATTATCATTGGCCCGCAGGTAGCTGTAAGGAATACCTATTATATTCACGTGATCACATGCTGAGTTGTCATTGGCCTGCAGGCATCTGTAAGGACTACTATTGTTTGGAAGACCCAGGCTACGGGTCCTAATGCCAGGATTTTTCCACTGATGCTGCTATGAGTAAGATCAGACCTAATGCTTAATAAAAGAGTTAAACTGTAATACTCCGTTGTCCTGCAAGTTATTATTTTTGTACAAAGTGTGTAAAACAAGACATGGTGTCAGAATAGGGATTGAAACTGGACATCGTTGGAGCTCCCTTGCCGCGAATGGATTGGGGATCTTTGAACTTATCTCGAGAGTAGCGCAAGTTCAAGCAACACGTGGAGTTGATGTTCTCGGGTCCGCTGAAAAGCAAAGGGGAGGAAGAAAGATGCAGCTACCTACTCCTGTGGATCGGAGAAAAAGGGAGAGACATTTTTAACACATGGTCTCTCACCGCGGATGAAGCAAAGGTACTGAAAAGTTATTTTGACCATTTTGAATCATATGTGATGCCCAAGACAAATATGATATTCGCTAGGTACAAGTTTCAGGAGAAAGTACAAGGAGCTAGTGAGTCGTTTGAACAGTTCGTGACTGAGCTAAAACTGCTGGTAAAAGACTGTGAATATGCAGATAAAGATGAGATGGTCAGAGACCACATCGTGTTTGGAATACATTCAGCTAAAGTGAGAGAGAAACTTTTGAATGTTGGGTCCGGGCTAACGCTGGACAAAGCTACGGACATAGCTAGATCGCACGAGATAGCCCAAGCACAGTTGAAAACCATAACCGGCGCCACGAGCAGCTTGCGTGAACAGACAGTGTACGCAGTTAATAGACACACACCAAGGAATATCGCCCAGAGAGCGTGTTTCAGAACAGAAAGAACAGAGAGAGTTCTAAAAATGGGCGACACAGACATAAAACGCTTCAAAACCTGTGGATATTGTGGAAACAAGGTGCATGGGGAAAAGGAGCATTGCCCTGCCAAAGGAAGGCAATGTGCTAAATGTGGTAAACGGAACCACTTTGCTAAAGTTTGCAGGACTGTTTTTGGAAAAACAGTACACACAGTGAGTGACAGCCAAATGACAGATAGAGAGCCAAATGCAGAGGAACTGTCTATTGATTCTGTGTCACAGAAAAAACAGATTTCAGAGACTGAGCAAGCCTTTGCAGAAATTGAGATACGAAAACAGGGCACAGAGCTTAAGTTTAAATTAGGCACTGGAGCTCAGGTTAATGTAATTCCTCTGAGTGAGTATCACAGCTTGAAGGATGAGTGTGAGTTACAGCCCACCTCATGCAGACTGACCAGTTATGGGGGTGAGCAGCTCATTGTAAAAGGCACATGCGTGATGAAATGCAAGTACAAAGAAAGCGACATGATGTTGGACTTTTACATTGTTGACACTCGAGCACCTCCAGTGCTAGGTCTAAAGGCATGTTTAGACATGGACCTCGTCAAGCTAGTGCTATCATTGACAGCATCAGTTGAGAAGCAGACAGTCATGGAGGAGTTTGCTGATGTTTTCAAAGGAATCGGACTATTCCCAGGCGAATGCACTATTCACCTTGACCCGGCAGCAACCCCCATGGTTTGCCCACCGAGAAGGATACCCCTTGCTCTATGTTGCAGGAGGAGCTGCAGAGCATGGAGAATACAGAAATCATCATCCAGGAAACAGAACCGACAGAGTGGGTCAATGCGTTAGTAATGGTTGAGAAACCATGTACAGGCAAGCTCAGAGTCTGTCTCGACCCCAGAGATTTGAACAAGGCTATCAAATGCCCTCACTACCCTCTACCAATGCTAGATGACATCACACCCAAGCTAGTGGGAGCACGTTACTTCAGTGTAATGGATGCACGATCAGGATACTGTACTATCAAGCTCACGGAAGAGCCATCTAAGCTAACAACGTTCAACACACCATTTGGATGCTACCGATTTCTGCGTTTACCATTTGGTCTTATCTCAGCTCAGGATGAATTCCAGCGGAAGATTGACGAAACCTATGAAGGCCTCGATGGAGTAGTTGCAATCGTAGACGACATCCTCATCTATGGCAGGAATAGAGAGGAACATGACAGGAATCTCCGTGCGATGCTACAAAGATCACGGGAGAAAGGTATCCGGCTCAACCCCGAGAAAAGCATAATCGGATCCACCGAGATCAGTTATTTCGGGCATCACCTCTCAACTGATGGCATTAAGCCGGATCCAGAGAAAATCTCCGCCATCAAGATGGAGCCGCCGAAGAACCGCGCAGAGCTAGAGACAGTACTAGGCATGGTTAACTACTTAGCCAAGTTTGCCCCGAGCCTCTCCGAAATCAACGCACTCATGCGTCAGTTGCTCAAACAATCTAATGAGTTCCTGTGGGACAAACAACATGACGCAACATTTCAGAAAATGAAAGACCTAATCACCAGAGAACCAGGACCAGTTCTTGCCTACTTCGACCCCAACAAAGAGCTCAGACTACAAGTGGACGCGTCAATGTACAGACTAGGCGCAGTATTACTGCAAGAAGGAAAGCCCATCGGCTACGCTTCCAGATCTCTCACAGACAGTGAAATCAACTATGCTCAAATCGAGAAAGAGCTATATGCAATTCTGTTTGGATGTAAGCGTTTCCACCAATACGTCTATGGCTGACAAGTCATTGTGGAATCCAACCACAAGCCTCTTGAGTCAATCATGAGGAACCACTAGCCGCAGCCCCACCAAGACTACAGAGAATGATCCTTCAGCTACAGAAGTACGACTTCACAATCATTCACCATCCAGGCAAAGACATTCCTGTCGCAGACACGCTCTCCAGAAAGTCTCTTAGCTACCAGGACAGCAGCCTCAGTGAAGGCATGAATGTGCAGGTGCACATGGCGTACAACAGCTTTCCTGTGAGTGACTCATAACTGAAGGAGATCCGAGCAGGAACAGAGAAAGATGCACAACTCACACTGCTGAGCAAAGTCATACATGAAGGATGGCCTGAGGAAAGGAGGAAATGCCCTCAGAGCATATCTGAATTCTGGAACCACAGAGACGGACTGTCACAAATCAACAGAATCGTCTTCAAAGGGGAGAAAATCATCATTCCTACCAGTCTCAGAGAAGAGATGTTGACAAAAATTCATGCTGGACATATGGGCGTGGAAAAATGCAAACAAAGAGCACGTGACATTATGTTTTGGCCCGGAATGTGCAAACACATTGAGGACATTGTCGGAAAATGTTCCATTTGTCTAGAACGCTGCCCATCAAATGTGAAAGAGCCCATGATACCTCACCGTATCCCAGACAGGCCCCGGCAGGTCGCGGCAATGGATCTGTTCACATGGAACAACGAGGACTACATAGTGACTATTGATTACTACAGCAGATTTTTTGAACTGGACAAGCTTCACAACACCACATCTGCAGCTGTGATCCACAAGCTAAAGGCAGCCTTTGCCAGGCATGGCATGGTAGAGACTTTAGTCTCAGACAATGGCCCCCAATACAAATCAAAAGAGTTCGAGTCATTTGCCAAGGCATGGGATTTCACACATGTCACATCAAGCCCACATTACCCTCAAAGTAATGGCCTTGCTGAAAAAACTGTCCAGATTGCAAAAGCACTCATGGACAAAGCCAAAGTGGACAAAAGAGACCCCTACATCAGTCTCCTTGAGTACCGCAACACTCCGGTTGACAACTTCCAGTCACCAGCACAGCTGTTGATGAGCCACAGACTTCGCTCAATCCTTCCAAGCACCAACCAGCAGCTGCAGCCAGAGGTCATCAGCTGCAAGCAAGTGCATGCAAAACGTGTACAGAGACAGCAACACCAAAAGAGATACTATGACAGGTCAGCTAGACTACTGCCGCCGCTGCACAATGGAGAATCCAGCCAGCTGACACTGAGCAATCGTGTCATGTTCGCACCCCAGAAGGACAGGTGTACCGCCGCAATTGCAGGCACCTCCTGAACACCAAGGAACAACACTGTCATTCCGACAAGAGGATCAGTTCAACAGAGTGTGATGAACAGAGCAATACACAAAACACATCATACTTACCTGAACCTAAACCGGAACCTGAATTGTTGACCGATTCAGGAACATGCTCAGTTTCATACCACACAAGGGCGGGACGAGAGGTCAAGTCGAGAGTTATCCTTGACTTGTGAATTGTCAAAGGGTGTAGGCGGATCGCTGCCCTAAAAAAAAACTGCACATCGCTATTAAAACGTTGAGATGTTTTCAGTGCTAGCTAAATGCTGAGTTTACTTATATGTTTATGTTACCGAGAACATTACGTAGAAGAAAGGTTTAAAAGTAATGCATAACATTTTTCTTTTAAAAGAAAGGGGATGTAACATTTGCATATTGAATTATCATTGGCCCGCAGGCATCTGTAAGGAATACCTATTATATTCACATGTGATCACATGCTGAGTTGTCATTGGCCTGCAGGCATCTGTAAGGACTACTATTGTTTGGAAGACCCAGGCTAGGGGTCCTAATGCCAGGCTTTTTCCACTGATGCTGCTATGAGTAAGATCAGACCTAATGCTTAATAAAAGAGGTAAACTGTAATACTCCATTGTCCTGCAAATTATTATTTTTGTACAAAGTGTGCAAAACAAGACAGTGTCGAGACAGGAGCAGCAGGAAAGTGAGCAAGGGGCCTCCACATCTGCTGAAGCCACAGGGGAACCACTACGTAGGAGCACACGTAAGAGGAAAATAAAGCACAAATAGTCACAAGGGTAGTCACTTGGGTGAAATGCTGTGTATTTTGTAAAAATGCCATCAGTTGTTTGTTTTTCATAAAAATTCTGATGGCAACTTCTGCAGTTGTGGCGTGTGTCATTTCGCGAATGGGGCTGGAGGTCCTCTAATGCCAAGAGGGGAAGGAAAAAAAGACCTCCCATGCTTCTGGTAGATGCCTCAGTTGAGGAAGCGCTGAGTGAGGGTGGCGAGAGGGGTCTCGCAGGAGGTCACACTGGAGAAGTGTGTGAGGCTCTAACCTTCCACAGGTGTGGTTAGGCATGGTAAAAGTTGTCCCAGACCTGAGACAACAAAGTCCTGCCAACTGCAAATGATGGCTGATCAAATCTCCTCTTTAATGTTGGGCCTGCAGCTGATAGTCAGCAAGCCAATAGTGTTCACGCCAGGTTTCACAGGCGTGATCCCCACCAGGCGTGTTTTACGTGGGAAAAGGGTTAAACAGGCAAGGGCCTGTTAAAATGGGATTACAAAAGGCCAATTAGTGCTGTTTAAGGGGCCTAAAGACCAGTCCCGCCTATTGCAGGCAGGACTGATTCGGGTCCATAAGGCACACCTAGGTTAAAATGGCGTGGAGGCGGGAACCAGGCGGGGGGGTGTCCCAAACCCCAGGTTTTGCAATTTTAACCCCCCACACGCCTACAAGCCCGGCTGTCGGCTGCATTAAAATCGAGCCCAATATCTCCAAGTTTGCAGACGACACAAAGCTGGGTGGGCATGTGTGCTGTGAGGAGGATGTCGAGAAACTCCAGTATGATTTGGACAGGTTGGGTGATTGGCCAGAAGCATGGCAGATGCAGTATAATGTGGATAAATTCGAGGTTATCCACTTTGGTGGCAAAAACAGGAAGGCAGATTATTATCTGAACGGCAATAGATTGGGAGAAGCGGAAGTGCAACGAGATCTGGGTGTCCTTGTGCACCAGTCGCTGAAGGTAAGCATATAGGTGCAGCCGGCGGTTTAGAAGGCAAATGGTATGTTGGCCTTCGTAGCGAGAGGGTTCGAGTACAAGAACAAGGATGTCTTGCTGCAGTTGTACAGGGCCTTGGTGAGACCACACCTTGAGTATTGTGTGCAGTTTTGGTCACCTTATCTGAGGAAGGATGTTCTTGCCATGGAGGGAGTGCAGCGAAGATTCACCAGGCTGATACCTGGGATGGCAGGAATGACATATGAGGAGAGATTGGGTCGATTGTGCTTATACTCACTGAAGTTTAGAAGAATGAGAGGGAATCTCATTGAAACTTATAAAATTCTAACAGGACTGGACAGACTAGATGCAGGAAGGATGTTCCCGATGGCAGGGGAGTCCAGAACCAGGGGTCACAGTCTAAGGATAAGGGGTAAGCCATTTAAGATAGAGATGAGGAGGAATTTCTTCACCCAGGGAGTGGTGAACCTGTGGAATTCTCTACCACAGAAGGCAGTGGAGGCCAATTCATTAAATATATTCAAGATGGAGTTGGATATATTTCTTAAGGCTAAAGGGATCAAGGGATATGGGGAGAAGGCAGGGACAAGGTACTGAATTTGGATGATCAGCCATGATCTCATTGAATGGCGGAGCAGGCTCGAGGGGCCGAATGGCCTACTCCTGCTCCTATCTTCTCTGTTTCTATGTAGCATTCCACCACAAATCATGAGACCCGCTCAGCCGAGCACTGCAGGGCTCCTCCAGAGCAATCCAGGCAGTAGAATCATTGCTTCGTAATGCCAATGGTTTGCTCTATCAGATTACTTGTGGCAGCATGGCTCTCATTGTATGCCTGCTGCACATGTGTGTGGGTTGTGAACAGTACTTATGAACCATGTTGTCAGTGGATAGTCCTTGTCACCCAGAAGCCACCCTTTGGTTTGTTGTGGTAGCTGAAATACAGCAGACCCAGAGGTCTGCCGCAGAATGATCGCATCATGACTGCTGCCAGGATACCGGGCATTGACCTGCAAGATGCACTGACTATGGTCACACACCAGCTGCACGTTGAGGGAGCAGAATCCCTTTTGGTTCAGGTACATGACAGAGTTGACATGAGGCAGATGCAAAGCAATGTACGTGCAGTCATTGGCACCCTGCACTATGGGGAACCCTACAATCCTTGCAAACCCTCGTGCTCACTCCGTCTGCTTCTCTCTGGAAAGGGGGAATGAAATGAAGTTATCTCTCTTTGAATGGAGAGTCCCAGTGGCCTCCCTTATGCAACAGTGTACTGCAAACTGCGAGATGTTGCTAATATCTACAGCAGCAGCCTGGAAGGAGTCAGATGCATAAAATGTCATCGCCATGGTCTCCTTCACAGCCACTGGCAATGCGGTCCTTGCCCTGCTCTGAGGTAAGAGTTGTGGCTTCAACATTTGGCAGATTTCAGTAATGATGAGCTCCTTAGTGAAGCACAGACGTCTCACACATTGGTTGTCGCTGAGGTTCAAGTAGGAGAACTGCTTCCTGAACACCCTGGGTGGATGTGGCCTCCTGCTGAGAGCCGTTCTCCCCCTCATCCTCCTCCCTCTTCTAGCAGCTTGTCCTGCTCTGCGTGGCCTCTACTCATTCTCCCAGTCATGCTCGATTCCAAGTGGAAGGCTTACTAGTGCACCCATGTCTGGAAACAACTGGTTTGTGCAGAAGTTAAGTTAGCAAAAATGTACTTCAGCACCAGCCAGACCACTCCCTGTAGACAATTGAAACTTTTAACAACTATGGAAAAGCTTGCAAAACATGTATAATTGTAACAACAGCCAGAAGAAATAATCTAGCAACTAACCTGAAAGTAGTTGATGATCCCCTTAAATAGCGCTGGTGGGGGTGGGTGGGTGGGTGTGGGGGGTCCTTCATACAGTTGAATGCGTGTTCAGCTGTGGGAGGTTAAGAGGAGGCATCAGCTGGAGTGGGGAGCTCCAAAATGGCAGCGCTGGTGTCAAATTAGCGTTGCACGCTGATTGACGTCATGATCTGCCTGTTCTGCATACTTCCGGCGGATGTTAAGCAAACTAACACCTTTACCAATATGGCGCCCGGCGCGCTTCACATCAGAAGTGTGCGCATGCACCGCAGACACCATTTTGGAACCCTAAGGGGACTTAGAGCACCCAAAAAACGGGGGCTTACAAACCCAATTTCGCTCCCAGTGTTTTGACATTTCTGAGAGTGGCCTCCAAGGGAGATACAGTTAAAATTATCTCACTCGACAAAAAATTATTGAACATTATAGTAATATAATACGGAGAAATCAATAATGTGAGAAAATTAATGTCCATTTAAAGTTGTTTGATGATTCTCCTGTAAATAATTTTCTGTGATCAAAGTATAATTACATGTAACTGTATATAGGCTAGAAATAGAAATGTTTCTTACCTTAAATGTGACAAATCACTATCACTTCAGAGCTGATTTCAATTATTATCTTGGGGGGTAAATTGTAATTTACTTTAACCTGAAAAATGTTATTTACAAAGCATACTTTATGGTATAATAGCTAAAATGAAAGCAAAAATTGATCCAAATTTCACATGTTCAAATTTGTCCTAGGATTGTTCCTGAGATTTCTTGTGGGTAAAGGATCAAATCCAGTGGCAGTTTCTGTGACATTCACAAAGGCGATCATTTTAACATTTGTCAATAGTGTAAAACGGGCGATATTGGATTGGAAAGGAAAAAAATTGGGCGTTGTGTATACTGGGTGGCCAATCAGATAGCACCTGTTTTAGATTATCGGCAAAAGTTAAAATTACCCCCAAAGAAACCAATGGAATCCTTTGTAATTTACAAACAGAAATTAATTGCAACCTTCATCCACTTCCTCACCATAAAATATGACCTATCTTTCTATGTGGAGGGGGCATTTCTTTTCCATTCAAAAAGTGGATAAAATGTCTGTTGCAGTTTCAGTTTCAGTGACCCCTGTGTTTGTCACTGAATGTACGGTTTCGGGTAATTTTGTTAACACCTTAACTGCTGCTCATGAGTAAGCTGATTTCACAACTGAACAAAATTATATTGCCCTGTTTGGAAGGAATTTTCTCCTCATTTGTAAAGAGAGAAACAATTTCTACTATATTTTTTTACTAAGGAGTATTTGTTTCACCTCTTGAATGTACTAATTTGGAGATTGCTCTCAATAGACAATATAATGCACATTTGATTTATGGAAGTGGTTTCACTGCAAATTCACCTCCACTTATTTCCATAACATCACAAAAGGAGTGCTTTAAATTGTCATAAATCACCTGCTCTCCCTTGTCTGTTTGCGCTGTACAATATTTAACGTGTTTTTTTATTTTGAATTGAATTCTTTTCTGATTTGTTTATACCACTTTTTGCTCTGTGTCATTGCACAGCCTCTTACTACACCCGTGCCAATAAGTCTGCCTTAAATAGGCAACAAAATCAACAGCGAGTTCAACAATTTCAGACTATAACCTCGGCCCCCATGTTTTCTTTTTTCTCTCACATGGCAGCTGTTGATGATTCTGCCATTGCCATTTACACCTTATCTAGAGTCATCTTCTGTTTCTTAACTTGTCCCATTACCATCTCCTTTTGCCTTGCACCATCATCCCTTTTGTCATTTAATCTCTCCTACCTTCCACCCTATCACAGATCTTCCCTTTTGTTCTTTCCTCTCCTCCTCCCTTTCCCTGCCCCTACACTTGCTTAAAAATCTGTTACTTCTCCAACTTTTTCCAGTTCTGATGATGGGTCATCGACCTGAAACGTTAACTTTGTTTCCCTCTCCACGACACTGCCTGGCCTGCTGAGTGTTTCCACTTTCTGCTGTTGTTTCAGATTTCCAGCATCCATAGTATTTTGCTATTGTAAAATTAGATTCTTCAAAAATATATATTTTCAAATTTGAATGTTAACAGAACACACATTTCGAGAGTTGGGTTTATAAAAAAATAGAACACTCAGAATTCATGTGTCCATTTGGCCTTCCTGAGTTATGCAGCTATGGCATTTGTTAGCATTTTTATAAACCATTGGTCCTTGAAGTCTATCTTTTACTGTGAATGAAACTGGAATACCCTTGGAGTAATCTACTGTTTCATTAGAAACTTAGGTAAATGGCCATTGCTGCTTTTATATTGTGCTACAGCCAGGTTAGTGATGCAAACTCCTGACATGTGGGTCTTGTGCAGCGAGCCTAAGCAAATGCCAGCAAATTTACTGCCACGTTGCACCAGACCTGCATATCGGGAGCAAGTGCCATGGTACAATATTAAAGCAGCAATAGTAACTATATGTTAGGTTCAACTCAGTAGAAGTGGATATCCATATTATAAGTGAACATTTAGAAAAAATGGCACAGTAATCTGCAGAACCTGAAAGGGTGGTGTAAGCAGATTCAATGGTAACTTTCAAAAGGGAATTGGATATATACTTGAAGGGGAAAAATTCCAGGGCTATGTGGAAAGAGCAAGGGATTGGGACTAATTTGGCTAGCTCTTTCTAAGAGTCAGCACAGGCATAATGGGCCGAATGGCCTCCTTCTGTGCTATATCATTCTATGATTCTATGAAATAAAAAAAGAAATGCCATTTCATTCTTTTCTTCTTCCTCCCTCCAATTCCCAACTGCCTCCCCCCCACTTCGAAAGTGCTGACTCCATGCTCGGATACAGGTCCGCAGGCACCAGATATATATTGGCACTGTTTGCGGGTTATTCAACCTTGGGGGCCTCACAGTTGAGCCAAATCCTGTCTCACCCGACAGCAATGTGCACACTTTCCACCCAAGGTCATTGCAGAGTTATAAGGAGTGAGAACCTCGATTGATTTCTGCTCTCTCTAGCTCAGGGACGTTGAGGCCAGCTGTAACGTTCTTAGCACCATCCCAGATCTGGGCCTAGCTGGTCTGTATAACTCAATGCCACACTCAGCAGTGGACTTACTGAACAATCAGAGGAGACAGAATGCCATTTTTGATCATTCTTAATACTCTTATTGGATCAAAAGCTGAAGGAGATCAGAAAGACACATTTTTTTGTTTTTCCACTGCTGATTATTCTGACTGCACATAATGCTTTTGCAACATCGCCTCACCTTTGTTCTACTGAACTGTATCAAACAAGTATGAAACCTCCTCCTCTCCCCATCCTTTCTCCCTCCCCCACTCCACTCCAGTGTTTGCGTAATAGTTAGAGATTTTCGACATGTGCTTATTTTTGTTTTAAAAGGACATTCTCTACCAATTACATTTTAAAAACTATGTTTTAGGAGAAAGCATTTATATATTATCATTTTCAACTGGACAAAACATTTAGTTTATTTTATTCTCAAGGTTGCATGACATTTTCAATTTTTTTTAAAAGCATTTCAGAAACATTTGTTTGCTAATGTCCAAGGTTTGCAGAGAGTATGAGAAGCACATTCCCAAAACTGGGCACATAGCCAATTCATTCTTTTAATAAATAGACTGCATGATGTGTTTGGAGACTAGGTTTAATTTACCAGCAGTGATCCAATTCGCAATGCTGAATCTAATTCAACTAAATAAACCTTCAAGCTATTAGCAGCAAGGGGACGATAGGAAGGAATCTGAAGGTAACATATAGTTATAAACTTTTATTGTCAGTACAACCTGGGTGCAAAGGGAAGCGGTAGTCTCCAGTACATGTAAACAGAATCCATCATTGCTTGTGCACATATCACAGGGTCAATGTTTTACAGGAGTGTAGCTCAGTGTGCCTGGCACCTGTTGGTGTAGGGAGCTTGGCCAGCAACAATAAACTCCACATCAACCCACAATCAACCTTGATGACTACCTCTTAGTACAGACTGCAAATAATAAAAGTATTTTTTCAGGCTCCTGAGACTGGGAAAGGTGGGTGAGGGTAAACAGAATGAATTACAACAGACGCATATTGCAAACAGGTGGTGACATGCTCTTGTACAATTATTTTGTTTCCCATATGCAGATTATGGGTTAAGATGTTTGCTCTTAACGTAACCTCACAGTTCATCCACCTGCATGGTTATATCAGTCTACACGGACAGGCTCCAGGCGTTGGCCGATGAAAATGAGGTGATAGAAAATGGGGAATGATAGTAATTTCTGAATAAAGAAAGATCTGCAGATTTTTCTGCTGTTGTATCATAACATTACAGAAGTCTTTTTACCCTTCAATTTTCTCTCCTCTCTGAAACTGCAAACTCACCTTGGACTCCTCCCGTGCTGGTGGCCCTCTGGTATTTCAACCATTTTTCATGTGAGCCTAGACAGTGGGCATCAGTAGGCAATTCAAATGTGGGAGGCATCACAGCAGAGCATTAATCTGGCCTCACCCATGTCAACAATTGTGTGGGGGATCACTGGATAGCAACCAGGAGTAGGAATCATGCTGATTTTCTGTAGCCCATGGATGCTGAGGCCAGTTACAGCATCCCTCCTACCATCCATACCAAATCCAACTAACATAGCAAAGCTCAGTTCCAAACTAGGCAGTGCATTAATCAGCTGAGCCAGGGCCTTGGGCTCTTAAATAATAATGCACAAAATAGAAATTTGCAAAATATTTAAAAGCTGCAGCATCCCTTCTCAAGTGGAGCTGTATATATAAAAGAAGTTTTGCATCTTGTGATATATCACAGTAATTTACTTTGAGCTGAACATGGCTGGCCAACAGTCTTGTTCTTGAGTTAAAAAGCCTTTCCTCAATTCCATCCAAGTATTCTCATGCCTTAATTCGTGAAATGTTGCACAATTACACTTGAGAAGGGATTCTGCAGCTTTTAAGTAATCCTCAAAATTTAGTGCACTTCCTAGTTTTATATAAAAGGTTTGCATCTAGCACATGTTAGTCATGCTCAAAGTGTCATACCCTGATAGTGTCTGCAACACATGCAAAGTATCCACGGGGTAAAAAAAATCCTGACTGGCTCAAATAAATAAAGCAACAAAATACTGTTAAGTGACTGCCTGCAATATGGCTACAAGGTAGAAAAACTACCAATAAACAACTAGCAAGCAGCGAAAGGGCACCAAGTTACACAAAATTACACAGAATTTACAGCACAAAAACAGGCCATTCAGCCCAACTGGTCTATGCCGGTGTTTATGCTCCACACGAGTCTCTTCCCACTCTACTTCATCCAACCTTATCAGCATATCCTTTAAAAGCAGAAAGCAACAAAAAGCTACCAATTGAGTAGCTGAACACATTTTTCAAACTGAATTCAATAGCCATCTTGGTTTCTCACTGAGCATAGGATATACATCTAAAAATTAAATTCATATGGTAACAAATACATGAAGAATGACACCCTGGACCATCAAGTGTTGCATTGAGCCAACGTCTCACAATAGCACAAGACTTAATGCATTTACCACTGTATAACTAATTCACACTTCAGTTCACTTCGTCTACTGCCATTTGTTGAGAAAAATGCTGTAAGCAGCCTTTGGAATTAACCCTTGATACGCTGAATATAGAATTCTAGAAATATT
Source organism: Somniosus microcephalus (assembly GCF_052327205.1). NCBI lineage: Eukaryota > Metazoa > Chordata > Chondrichthyes > Squaliformes > Somniosidae > Somniosus > Somniosus microcephalus. The sequence continues at coordinate 178,925,943 of NC_140993.1, read as the reverse complement.
TTCAATTATAAAATTCAATACAGGCAAAATCCAATTTGCCATGAGTTAAAGTGAGAGGTCGATACTGAGCAAGCATTAGTGGTGGGAAAGGACTACCCAGCACCCCCGAGAGGATCACAGATTAAAGTTTGCCCATCACCTTTCTTAATCCCCTCCAATCCAAGTAGACAATCCGCACACAAATTACCAATAAGAATCATAATAAACTAGTGTCCTGTCTGTCAGTTCCAGTTGTTCAGGTGGATGTTAAAGTTCCCATGGCATTATCCAGTCTCCTCTGTTCCAGTCCTCTTCCTCCACATTAAAGAATGCCAAATATAATGGGGTGCTTATAGGTAGTGAAATGCTCTCCATGTCTCCAGAGGGATTCCACTTTAAGAGGCAGGTTAGACCCCTTTAAAAATCTCCCAGCAGAACCTGACTGAGGCTTGAATCTTGCTCCAGCATGGTTAATTTGGTTCTGATTTGGCAGGCTTTAGTTCAGACGTAATTAGGGGCAGGATGATGGTAAATGTGAAGGATGAGGTTATTCCATTATCATTCCCTCATTTGTAAAATCTACACCACCTGACTGGCAAACATGTGCTGTGCTTCTGTCAAGCGGGGCACAGAAATGCCAACAGAGCAGAGCACAGTCCCCTATCAGTTTCCAACCATGCTTAGAACTCTCACACTGTTTTTTCAGGCAGGCGAGGGCTGGAATATAAATTGAATAACTAAAGAAAGTTCTGGGTTGCATTCACACTATGGTGTATTAGTAACAAACATGTTAAAAAAATTTCTATCCACTGTTTTGATGAAGATGTTAAAATAAATGGGTTAACACCTTCATTAAAATAACTGACATAGGAATTTCACATGTGTTAATGTGTTCAATACCATTATTGCATAATGTGAAGTCGAAGTCAAGATGGCGGCCGAGACGGTCCGGTGCTGAGCGCGCTCTCCCTGCTTCGGGCGGCCAGCTCTCGCCTCTCGCTCCCGCAACCGGAGCGAAGTTGGGCAGAGGCAGCGCAGCACGGCGAGCAGCAGCAGCTGCCACGACGACCCGCTGGAGCACGTCAGCCGGCAGCTCCTCGGTGGGAAGGCATTCCGACTGGGAGGAGGGGAGTCGAGCATGGTGGCCAGAGGCCGAACCGTGAGAGGGAGAAGCAGGTCCCGGGCCGTCGGACCGTAGAGCCGGCGACGGTGAGGAGGAGGCCGCGGCGACCGGAGCATTCACATCCCGACGATGTGTTCAGCGAGTCAGGCGGAGGCAGCGCAGCGCAACGAGCAGCAGCAGCAGCCACGACGACCTGCTGCAGCACGTCGGTCGGCAGCTCCATGGCGGGAAGCTCGCAGTCCAACTGGGAGGAGGGGAGCCGGGCATGGCGGCCAGAGGTCGGATCATGAGCGGGAGAAGCAGGCCACCACTTGGAGCCGGCAACAGTGAGGAGGAGGCCCCGGTGACGAGGAGGACGGAGCGGCTGAGGGACATCGTGCTCCCACTGCCACTGGAAGCCATTGTATTGCCTTTCTGAACACGGCACTGTATGGATAGCTGACGTGTCCCTACGGGGAGTAAGCATTCCATTGTAATTGTATTTGTACTGGTTACATATGGCAAATAAAATTGAATTGATGTTAACCCTTTCCTGAGTTAAACACATTGGCCCTGACATTCCATGGGGGTTCTATTAGTCTCCCCTCATATCTCCAGCAGGAAATGGCAAAAATGGCTGAAAGCAGTTGTTGACGCCATTTCCCTCAGGGTTCTGCGAACCGCCCACCGGAATTATGGCAGGAGACCAGTGAACCCCCTGCACAACTACAGTGTTGTTCCTCTGACAGTTGTTGTTGACACAGCCAAAGGAATTTATTAGACTGATGCAGCCTGCTATCCTTTGGTATCAATGCTTGAAATGTCATACTAATGAGCGCACCATTTTCACAAGATCAAAACTTAAGTTCTGCAGTTTAGTTATGCACTTTGCTATATAGTGTAGAGTTACAGTCTGATTATTGGATTCCAGTCTTAAGCCTGTAAATAGATAATAGTTTGAAAGTACGGTTTCTTTTTATATATAATTCTGTCCTGTGGTAATTATTTTCATTTTTATAAGTGAGCAAAACTGCTATTTAGTACCAATTATTGCTGAATTATGATCAGTTTTGTGCAGTGGGCTTGCAGCCAATATGAACTGGATTGAGACTGCCCTAGATTAATTTCACTTAGAACCTTTAATGCTGTTAGAGAGGAAATCTTCATCCAAATAGTCTGGGCTGGATTCAATTGGAGTATATTTTTCCAAACATATTTCAAAACATCCTTTGAATGATATATTAATCCAGGGTCTCATCTGCCTGTTCTAATGGCTCAGCTGGACATTAAAGATTCCATGGCACTATTTGAAGAAGAGCAGGGAGTTCTCTGGTGTTCTGGTTAGTGTTGCTCCCTCAATATCACCAAAAATAGATTAACTGGTCATTCATCTCATTGTTGTTGTGCAAATGGCAGCCACATTTATCTACATATCAACAGTCACTGCACTTCAAAGTAATTCAGCGTATGTGTAACACTTTGAGATGTTGCTGAGATAAGTGATAAGGCTCCATATAAATGCAAGTCTTTGATTCTTAATCATACACACATCAACTTTTTAATGATGTTTTGTTGCCATTTTCTTATTACTATGTTAAAAGTTTATAAATTAACGAGAGAATATCTCCATCACACCTTTCGTTTTGCTGTTAAATGAAACAGATTTATGTTTGAGATGTGAGAGCATGGTAGGTCATCTCATTCACCAGTTGTTTAAATGTTGGAATTATTGCTTGAATCAATAAAAGTGTAATATTGAGATAAGGCATTGTTGTCCATGACCTTGTTATGAGTACAAGTTTCCACAATCTTCTGTGTTTTAAGCACTCAGCAATACAAGACATTACCATGGAAACAACTTGCAAGGTAATGCATTATTGAGGATGACTAATCCAAAGGCTGCTGTTTATGCATCAGTCTGTCGAATGACCTATATACATGTCAATCATGCATTGCATCATCACTCCTAGTAAGGTACAACTTTCTCATCTAGACTTTCATTCCCAATGAGTTATTAATGTGCTAGAACCAATATTCTTCTCCATAGTCAAGGCTGCACCAAATTCTCAATAAAAAAATACATTGCAATATAAAAAGATAATGGGGGAGAAATTGGTCCCAGTTGCACCCAGGGGACCAATTTCCGATTGCAATGTTACACGCTTGATCCCATTCTGAAAGTGCCCAAGGTGCCAATTAAAACAGGCGTTAGGCCCGTCGCATATGCAAATCAGGGGCCAAACGCTTGTTTTAGGACCCCAAATTTAGCATAAATTGGGCAGAGCATGCTCCGTGCAGCTTTTCCAGGTGTACCGTGGCCTAACCAGTGGCTCTTAAAGGCACCGCTGGAAGCCGCTGAAGAAAAGGTAGTATTTTTGTACTGTCCTTAATATGGAGCCAGGAGGAGCAGGAGTGCTCACCCTCACCGCCCCCCACCCCCCACGCCTCTCAAGACTTAACTGCGGACCAGTTTGGCATCCGAGCTTGCCGTTTTTTGAGAAGGCCCCAATTGACAAGTTGTCTAATTGACATCCACAGATCACCGGTATTATGAATCCTGATGCCCAATTTCAAGTGAGCCTCAGGCCTCCCTCTTCGGCGTGTGTCCTGGATGTGCTACCCACTTCACACCAGTTTTCGCCACAAGACCAATTTTCTGGCTGATGTTTGATTTGATTAAGGGTTACGGGCCAAGGTGAGTAAATGGATTTAAGATGCAGATCAGCCATGATCTCACTGAATGGCGGAACAGGCTCGAGGGGCTGAATGGCCTACTCCTGTTCTTATATTCTCATGTTCCCTCCTATGTTCCTATTTTCTGACTCAGTTTTGTTAAAAGTCTATTGGGGAAAATAGTAGCAATCTGTAGCTGAATAAAAACAAGAAATCATCCAGTACTTGTTCAAAATATGTTTTAACTTTTTTCTTTGAAATCATTGCCCTTGATAGGCTCCCTTAGACTGTTGTGGCTGAGATTACAGTGGATGTTAATGTTTTCAACAGAATTTGTTCTTTTCCAACTTATATAAAAAGTGACGGGAATATTTTGTGTGCAAAATTCTTTTTGCTGACCACAAGCACCTTCAGTGTACACACAATAAATTGTATCCTGGTTTTCTTCCTTCCTCTCAGCCCCTATAATAAAGAATCATCTGTCAGCCTGGAGTTAATTTCACAAAGAGAAATGCTACATTTGTGAATTAAAAAAAACTTATTGTAAGGCAACAATTGAAAACTGCAATGCAGTTAAACTTTAAATTTTCACAAAATCTGTACCATAGAGTTTGATAAATGATTATTGCCATTTCTTGCCTCTGTATGCCGAATATCTGATGTTGATTTGGTATTGTATGTATATTATTATGTTCTGCATTTACACATAATGGATATAATTGACTCTTTTGTAAAGGCAACAAACCTTTCCTGTGCAGTCAAACCATTTTACACGGGGTGGTTTTAGGTCACAATATCATCAGCTTTCAGAAGCAGGCCATTATAGCAGCCAAAGTAGATCGGCACGTTTCAACCCATTGGCAGCTTTTGTCAAGGCTGAAGGGAGACAGGGCTAAGATATGACAGTGAAAAGTGAAGTTAAGGGATCCCAATATGCTGGCCCGAGTATGCAAGCAAGTGATAGAACAGCCCAGCGTTCAATCTCATCTTTGATGGCTGTTAAAGTGGTGGTGCATGAGGTGGTTGCAAGCAGGACTTCTCTGCTAAGGGAAATAGTTCCTTCCTCTCCACTCTATCTAGGCTCCTCATAATTTTACACACCTCAATCAAGTCTCCCCTCAGCCTCCTCTGTTCCAAAGAAAACAACCCAGCCTATCCAATCTTTCCTCATAGCTAAAATTCTCCAGTCCTGCCAACATCCTCGTAAATCTCCTCTGTACCCTCTCTAGTGCAATCACATCTTTCCTGTAATGTGGTGACCAGAACTGTACACAGTGCTCTAGCTGTGGCCTAACTAGTGCTTTATACAGTTCAAGCATAACCTCCCTGGTCTTATATTCTATGTCTTGACTAATAAAGGAAAGTATCTCGTATGCCTTCTTAACCACCGTATTTACCTGTCCTACTACCTTCAGGGATCTGTGGACATGCACTCCAAGGTTCCTCTGTTCCTCTACACTTCTCAGTATCCTACCATTTATTGTGTACTCCCTTGCCTTGTTAGCCCTCCACAAATGCATTACCCTACACTTCTCCGGATTGAATTCCATTTGCCATTTTTCTGTCCACCTGGTCAGTCCATTGATATCTTCCTGTAGTCTGCAGCTTTCTTCCTCACTATCAACCACACGGCCAATTTTTGCAACATCTGCAAACTTCTTAATCATGCCCCCGACGTTGAAGTCTAAAGCATTGATATATACCACAAAAAGCAAGGGACTGAGCCCTGCAGAACCCCACTGGAAACAGCCTTCCAGTCACAAAAACACCCGCCGACCATTACGCTTTGCTTCCTGCCACTGAGCCAATTTCGGATCCAACTTGCCACTTTCCCTTGGATCCCATGGGCTTTTATTTTTCTGACCAGTCTGCTATGTTGGACCTTGTCAAAAGCCTTGCTAAAATCCATATAGATTACATCAAACGAGCTACCTTGTAAAAGAGATTTACAAGGATAATACCATAACTGAGAGGTTGTAACTATCAGGAAAGCATGAACAGGCTGTTTTCTCTAGAAAAGAGAAGACTGAGAGGTGACCTGATGGAGGCCTTTAAAATTATGAAGGGGTTCAATAAGGTAGGCGGAGAGATGTTTCCATTTGTGGGGAGTCCAAAACTTGGGGCCATAAATATAAAATAGTCACTAATAAATCGAATAAGGAATTCAGGAGAAACTACTTTACTCAGAATGGTGAGAATGTGGAGCTTGCTCCCTCATCAAGTGGTTAAAGCAAATAGCATAGATGCATTTAAGGGTAAGCTAGATAAAAACCTGAGGGGGATAGGAATAGAAGGACAAAAGCAAAACACTGCGGATGCTGGAAATCTGAAATAAAAACAGAAAATGCTGGAAATACTCAGCAGGTCAGGCAGCATCTGTGGAGAGAGAAACAGAGTTAACGTTTCAGGTCAATGAGCCTTCGTCAGAACTGGAGGTTCTTTCAGGAATAGAAGGATATGTTGGTAGGCTGAAATTAAGTATATTGGAAGGAGGCTCGTGCGGAGCATAAACACTGACATACCAGTTGGGCCAAATGGTCTGTTTCTGTGCTGTAATATTCTATATAATTCTATAGGGTTGATGGTATCTTGGTGGATGAGGCCTACCAGGCTATGCTAGCTGTTATCACTACAACATGCTTTCTTTAATTCAGTAAAGCCTTAAATTATGACACACTGAGATTAAGGTGTGTTTGCAAAACCATCCAGCATATAGTTAGTCAGGCATTCACATATATTTATTTCAACTATCAAGTCTGCTGATATAACCTTCCTTAGGAATAGGATCCTCTGCCTGTACTGATCATCTGCCAAAGTATCTCTGTCTGCAGATGCGAGTGTGCAGATAGTGGCGGGTGGGCACAGCATACCTCTGGTGCATCCTGTTCTGCTTAACATCTCTCCATTGCTCTTCCTCTTCTTCCGCCAAATAGCTGAGATGGATAATTCTCATTGAGTATTAATGGTGCTGGTGGGGAAGAAAAGAATCCATTGAACAATTAGTACAAAGGCTCATGAGAAACAACAGAAATAAAATAACAAGAACTGGTCCAGAAGTTCTCTAGAAACACATTGGGCTAGAAATTGGGCATCTTAGCACCTCCCATTAGCTCCTCCAGGGAGCGCTAACGGGGCGCTAAGCAGTTACCAACCGGGCGCGGCGAGAAGATCGACTTCCGCTATATTCAGCGGGAGGTTTGCGGCAGCAGCTAAATGGGGTTGCACCCCGATCTCCTGCGTCCGGAGATCGTGACGTCATCGCCCCGGGCCCAAACTTTGGTTCCGCCCCCTGTAGCATCGTCAGGCGAAAACACCGGCAGCTGCAGGAGGCGCTCATCGGGAGGCCGAGCGCTTCGGGGGCCGAGGTAAGTGAAAATAATTCTGAAATGCTCTCTCTCATTTTTTCCCTTGTCTTCGCCAGCGATCGATCAGCCCGGCATTCTGCTGAAGTGCATCGGGCTGATCGGGCCAGATCACAGCTGCCGTCAGGAACCAGGTAAGTTTTTTCCTTGCAGACTTTGGAGCGATGGTCCTTCCCTTTAAGGGAGAGAAGGAGCCTTCCAACGCAGGCCCATTGTGCAGTGCTGCACACCTACCGCCCTGCCTGCTGCCTGTTGCACTCCAGGAAAGAAGTGGAGAGCTTGATTTAGCGCTCCACTTACTTCCTGGAGTGCAAAACCGAATTTTTTTAAAGTTGAAAAACATTAGCCCCTGGCGCTAATTTTTACAACTTTTAAAAGTTAGTGCCCCAAAGGGGGTGATACCGAATTTCTCCCCCTTACTTATTACTGTGCCCTTTAAACGAACTCCCCAGTCCCTATAAATTTTGGATACCTAGCTGAAATTTACACTAACGCCCGATTTTAACTTGTGCGGGGGTCGGGGGAGGGGGGGGTTGCAAAGCAGGTGGCAATCCTTCCCGTCCCCTAGACAGTGAGCCCAAGAGATTTTAAATCTTCGGCCTTGTTTCCATGTCTCGACACTGACTCCCACGTAAAACCGGCAGGAATGACATCAAGAATAGTGGGCTGGAGTGGAAATTCGTGGAAAAGTTAGATAGGGTGTTTGTACTAATTTTCAGAGAAGTTCAGTTTGGATAGTGGAGTAAATATTTCAGTGTGAACATGGTCACTGTATATGGGTTTTGCTGTTTACAAATTTCCAGTATAGTGTCTGCAGTTTAAAGATATTTTTATTATACATTTTACTTTGTAGTGTCAGCTTGGCTCAGTTGGTAATATACTCACCTCTAAATCAGAAGGTTATGATTTAAAACTCCACTCCAGGATCTGAATACATAGGGCTCGAATTTCATCGGGCCGTTGAGGCGGGATTGGAGGTGGGTGGGGGTTAAAACTGCAAAAACTGGCAGGCGGGCCCAACCCCGCCTCCATCCCAACTCCAAGCAATTTTCATTAAATTGTGTCTACTGGTCCCGTCTCCGTCCCGCCTCCAAGTGGACAACCCTTACCAGTGGCCGTCAAAGTGACCACCGCACTCAACTTCTTTGCCTCAGGCTTATTCCAGGGATCAGCAGCAGACATCAGGGGCACCTCCCAGGCGGCCGCACACACTTGCATCACGCAGGTAACCGATGCCCTCTTTGCCATCGTGCACAATCACATCCATTTCACCAAGGATCAAGCAAGTGTCGTGGCGCGAGCGGTTGGATTAGCTAATCTGGCAGGCTTTCCAATGGTGCAGGGCGTCGTTGACTACACACATGTGGCCCTTAAGGCACCCCATCGCAATCCAGGTATTTTTTTCAACTGCAAGGGCTTCCATTCCCTTAATGTTCAGCTGGTGTGTGACCACAAGAAGGAAATTTTGCATGTTTGTGCCAAGTACCCTGGCAGTTGCCATGACTCCTTCATACTGCGCCAGTCTAGTGTGCCTCTGCTATTCAGTCTGCCAAACCAACTTAATGGATGGCTACTTGGAGACAAGGGCTATCCCCTGAAGATGTGGCTAATGATGCCGTTGAGGAGCCCATCCAACGAAGCTGAGGAGAGCTACAACTCCAGCCACATGTCCACCAGAGCCATAATCGAGCAAACCATCGGTTTGCTGAAGATGCGCTTCAGATGCCTGGATAGATCAGGTGGAGCCCTGCAGTACTCAGCAGCCAGGGTCTCCAGAATCGTCGTGGTTTGCTGTGCACTTCACAACATGGCACAGCGTCGTGGCTTGCAGATTCCTGAGGACCAAGTGGCTCATCACATATCCTCCTCCTCCTCCTCCTCCTCCTCAGAGAAGGAGGAGGAGATTGAAAATGAACATCTTGCAGAGGCCCATCAACCAGCGGCAGCAGTACGCGAGAACATTGTCTCCCGGGATGCAAGGAACGCATTCATCTTGGCCAGATTTGCTTAGCCTAGCCAATCAAGCACATTTGCCTCGCAGCTTCTTACCTGAGCATCGACAATGGCCAAGAACCAGCGGATTCCTAGCAATTTAACCACCATACTGACAATTGCAAGTAATCCTAAGGCCTCAATGCGGAAGTCCCATTCACGAAATGACACACACCACAACTACAGCAGTAGCCATCAGAATTTTTATTTACAGTAATCATCTGATGGCTTTTTAACATAAAACATCAAATTTCACCCAAGTGACTACCCTTGTGACAATTTGTGCAGTATCTTTCTCTTACGCGTGCTCCTACGTGGTGCTTCCCCCGTGGCTTCAGCAGATGTGGAGGCCCCTTGCTCACTTTCTTGCTGCTCCTGTCGTGATACCTTTGGCGGGTGTCCTCTGGGGTTGCAAACCTGTGAGGGCTCGCCAACAGTTTGCTGCTCCTGCGGCTGTGCAGGGGTTGAGACGCCGATCTCAGTTGGGTGTTGTAGGGGGTTTCTCTTGCTCGTTCTGGTCTCCTACCAGGCTTTGTGCAATAATTACCCTTGAGTGGTTCGACCCACTCTCCCCTACGGTTCTAGACCTTGGACTTAGGTGCAGGGAACTGTAGTGCAGAGAAAACTCAATAGACCAGGTTGAATAGCACGAAATGGATGCTTTTATTATTAAACAGTTTGCAGCATTAAGAAATACATGTCATAAGCACAGATTAATGTAACTACAAGCATACACATATCTATAAACTTAACTCTATGGAAATGGGGAACGCACGGCACATCGTAAAAGGGGAAACACATTACGATTACCCTTACCCCCTCCCCTAGACCTAGACTAAGTTTCGACTTGAGGAACTCGGAATCATGCTCACCACTTTCAGATTCGCAAAAGAGGGGGTTCGCAGCCCTTTTGGAACAGCTTTCCGTCGTCACGTGGATTTGGAAGCTTCTGGCGCAGCTTGTTTTTCTCTCTCAGGCGATGGGGCAGCGGACACAGCCTCGCTGAGCGCTCGTCATGACTGAATCCGTTAAAAGTTGTTGAAGAACCGGATGTCCATGGAAGACTCAGTCACCGATTCCTGGTCGGATGGTATGTTGAGGCCCTGGAGGGCTAGGCCCGGAATGTCCTTTTTCTCCGGCCTGGATCGTCGGTTTTCCTGAGGGTGTCTTCTTCTTCGGCCTGGGTCGTCGATGATCTCCCGACAAAAGTACCCGGGCCACCCTCGTCGTCTTCTCGTCGTGGCCGAGCCTTGCCTGGCCGAACATCGACCGCTTCCCGAAACCAAAGTGCTGTCTTAACCGGAAAGTCTGTCCCGGTGCGTTGAAGAAATGAAAACCCGAGGTGAAGCTTGAATTCCAGAAGAAGCGTACCGTAGAAGAACCGTTTGAGTTCCGAAGCTCCTGATGAAGTTCTGAAGCGTTCCGCTACTGATGGACTTTTCAATCCATAGTTATACCTTTTTGGGACAGTCTTATCTCCCGCCAAATCATAGTCCAGTCTTTGTAATATTTTTGGCAGGCAGAAATCTCTGCAGGGGCGCTTTGTCTTGTAACGGGAGCCGGTGATAGCTTAACTGGCCTTCCTGGCCGATAATGTCTTTTGCTTTGTCACCGTAACTCGGTTCGCATATTGATCGGTCTGGAGACTGCCCTTGATGGCTGTTAAACGGTCTTTCCTATGTACAGTAAATGGGTTTAAGTGTTCATTCAATTGTCCACCCATTTCTTGATGGGCCCCATCCTGTTACCTGAAACTGTCTTGTACTTAGAATCCAATTAATATGTATGCTCAGTTCCCTGAGTTTCGGTTTCCCGATACTGGCTTTCGCGGGCTTACTGTCCTCAATCCACAAGCCTGTCTGGCTTGCAGTAACAGAAATCAAATGGTCCCAGAAACTGATCACGAGGTCCGGTGGCCATTTTGTATGCCCCTTTTTATCAAAGGTTTTTCTGTACAAGCTTTCTCTTGGTCAATAAACTGTCTTATTAACCCTGTTTTGTTGCGTGATTAAATTACGGAAAATTTCGAATCTTACAGTCCCCCCCGTGATACTGATAGCTTGCTTAAAGTATCAATAATCCTCGGTGAGCAAATTTTCCCTGATTCCTCACGTCCAAACATTCCTGGTAATTAACTATCTATGACCCTCACGACACATGCAGTTCCCATTTCAGAAAAATTACCTTGTGTACAGTTGGACAATCATAGGCAGTATTATCTTATACTATAACACATTCATTTATTCAGATGTGAAGGGGCCAATGCCCCTTGCACCACCTGCATACACCTTTTATTAATCAAACAAAACAAAACTTCACCAACGGCTATAACATTACAGTATTCACACACTTAAATCATGCAGTGGCTGAAATCCAAAAATGGAGGGCCGCTTTAACTTTTAATACTAGCCGCTTACACTGGGGTGTCCTCTTCCCCCACTCGTACATAGCGTTCTCTCCATTCTCCTGTGTTCTCATGCCTCTGGAGGCGTTTGCCTCTCTTGCAATGCACGAACAGTAGGAATATTACAATTAAAACCTGACACACTACTAGGATGTGGGATGCTATTCTAATCCAGGCCGGGATCTCTATATTGGTGAACAGGTCCCGCCATGGTGGGGTGACTATGTCCAATATGTCTTTCCCTATCTCTAATGTCTTCTGCTCCAGTGTGTAGAAATGCTTCTGTGAAACTATAACGGCTTTTAAAATCTTGGTGAGGTGTTTGGGGAGAGGGGGAATGACATAACCAAAATGCGTGACGAATCGCTGAAAGTCTGTGAAATTCTCTTTTACAGTGAGGTGAACGGTGGAGGGTGCAGGAATGGGGACAATCCGTTGTTCTGCCACTTGAACTTCAGCCCTGGGTTTGAAACAGAAACTGCTGTCACTGACCGGACACCACTCGTGCTGTCCGTGGCGGTAGTGAGGCGCTGCAGTGGTGACACAGTATGTCCCACCTCCGATATATGCCACCTGCGGGGGCACATGGTCCTTTGCCATTGCCTCCATGGTGCAATTTATCGGCTTCACGCTAGCGGCTCTGAACCCGCACTGTGGTTTCAAAAAGGCGTTCATGTGCTGGGGACACAGGATGATGTGTGCTCCCCGGCTACGACACCCCGAGAGGTCGGTGCCTGTCATCGTACGCTCCCATCTGATGACATAAGGCGGGACCACTGCGTAACGAATGTGCGCACCCCCCTGAATGACTCCAATGTTCTCCACCCTGTATACCGGGGCGGGCTTTGCTGCGGGACCCAACACCGGCATCCTCACCACTATTCCCATGATAGTGTGGTTTGAGCGTCCGCAGTCCACTGGGACTGGGTATGCCTCTGCAGCTAGTCTGAGCTGGCACGGGCTTAATGCGTCCTCAAAAGGGTGGAGCGCTTGCAAGTGCTTGTTGCTGATCCAGGACGGGACCAAACCTTGTTTTAAATCCTCCAGATTACTGCGGCCCTCGCCCAGTAACCACGCCCCTTATAGCACACAGGCCTCGTTCTGCGCAGCCTGATCGGACGCATTCCGATCCTCCTTAATGAGCGCATTTACCGTTCTAGCGTGTTTCTCCAGCTCAGCAATTATTTCCTTTAAGTGTAGTTTCATGGCTTGGTCCTCATGTAGCTCAGAACCCACTACCTTATTCTCGCTTGTCAGTATGTTCCTTAACTGGGCCTTTAAACCATTGATCTGTGTCTGCAGCTCCACGTTGTCTAGAGCGTTGACAACAGACGTTCCGGTGTTAAAAGCAGTGAAAATGTCATTTACAGTACCCCTTCTTTGCCTTCCTACCCGATCCAAGTCTTCCTGTGGTGTGGTGTACAATTTGGCCTTGTCGATGTCGGCAAAATCAAACTCGTAAAATTGTCTGAACATTCGGGTTAACAGGACCTGGTACAATTGTTCCGTTTCCCTGGGACACCACTCCGGCAATCGTACCTCAGTGAGGTTTAAAATCACTGAGGCCACCGCGTAGTGTACCCCTTGGTACAGCACCTGACCGGTGGGTACCAATACTAGACCGTTTCTGGGTCCCTTTGTGGTGGTGGGGCACCCTTCCTTCTGGGCTAGTGCTACCGGAATCGTGGGCAGGGGCTTGCGTGGGCGGGTGATGAGTTCAGTGGCGTTTACTGGAATCGGGGAGTATGGGGCTCCGCACGCCCGAGTGCTGACATCCCATCTCATCCCCTTTCCTTCATCTTGCCACTGCCTCTGGAAAAAGATGGATACGCCCTTGGGGCAAACGCGTTTCGAACCCCACATACAGACATATATCCCTTCATCTGGTTCCCACCATTTGTCCCAACACACACGTAATTGTCCGTGAGTCCCCGTAATTGTCCGATGGGTATTGTTACCCAGTCGTTCCCACTCGATAGTAGAGTTCTTCATGTCCTTCCCCAGCTTTCGTAACCACCACCATCTACTTAACGGTACGTTCCCATTACACACCAAACAGATCCTCTTTCCCACGGTAACGCTGACTCTGGGTGCAAGGATCCTCACCCGAGGGCACATTAACGAAGTCTCTTGGTAGGCGAAACCGAAATTGCTGGAGTATTCCGTAGAATTCGTTCCCAGCCAACCTGGCCATCTCCCTTGGTGGAAGTATGTGGCGGTTTCCTCAACCTCTCGCTTCCCCGTCCCATCCGTCACGATGGGGGCTGTGTCCCCGGAACATCCGAACACGATGACGTCCTTGGTGCTGCCCCGGTTGGCCAGCCCGCACCCGATCGCCGCGAGTATCACGAGAATCCTCTCCATCATATCTCTGGTTTCTGTAATCGATAAGATGGTGTAGCCAGGCTCCCAATAGGTGCTGGCTTAATTAAACGGACGCTGGGGTCCCCTGACCCCGCTTCCAAACAACCACACATTCTGGGCAGACTCCGAAAACTACCTTTTAAACATCCCCATCACCTTAAACTTTACACACCTTAAACTATCATTACAATTACCTAACTTAACTCATCATTACCTAAACCTATGTACAGTGCCGCCCTCCTTCGGGCGGCCTACCTAATTCCTGTGAGGGCTGCAGCATGCCGCTCCCTGTGGCGGGGCTGCACTGACCTTCGGCTTTGATCCCCCGCAGCCTGTCGCTGCTGAACGGGAATCGTGCCTTTCTCGGGCCGCTCTGTACCGAGGTTGGGGAAGATAGGGAGAACTTGGCCACTGCTTTCTGGGCTGAGGCGCTCGAGTCGACCTACGAGGGGCTGCCTTGGGCGAGGCTCCCAGGGCTGACGGACCGGGGACCGGGACCTTCACCGTCACAGCCTGTGGTTCCACCACAGTTGCCGGCTCCGGCTCCCCTCCCTCTGGCTCCGCCCCCCCGGGGCCGGAATCTGTGGCGTCCGACTCCACCTCACCTGTCCCTACAGGTAGTGAGTCTCCGCCCCCAATCCCTACCTCCCCTAAGCTTGAGTCGAGGGCGGAATCTTCGTCCTCTGACTCATCCTCCTCCGTGATCGGGTCAAGGGCGGGGCCGAGCCGTTCGGGCTCCTCCTCGTCCGAATCCCAAATCAGAGGGGAGACCTCCCACTCCAATGGGATGACTCCTCCCTTCACGCAGGCCACTGTTCCAGCCTGTGTGGTCTGTGGCTCTGTCGCAGGCTGAGGATTTTTGTCCTCAGACCTGGCCACTGTTGTTGGCCCTTGTGCACCCGACTTAAACAGTTTACACTGGTTAATGTGAAACCATTTAGTACGCCGGGGCATCTTCACTGCATAAACCATGGGGCTGGCCTTGTCTAAAATGCTGTAAGGCCCCATGTACAGTGGTTCAAAACTCACCACCCGGGCATAGTTCCTAACCATGACCTGGTTTCCGACTTCCCACTCTTGTTGCTTACGAGGTTCCAACAACAGTCGATTACCCTGATGCTGTCTCCCCATGTTCCCAGCCGCCTGCCCATAAATCTGTTTCAGGCGCTCCAAAAGGGTTTGGACGAACTTGTCTCGCTTCACCTCTTGGAGCTGGCCCTCAGTGAGCACCGGGGCTAGTACATGGGTGGGTGTTCGCATGATCCTTCCAGTCATTAATTCGTGCGGGGAGTACCCCGTACTTTTGGACTGGCTGGCCCGGATCCCCATGAGGACTAAAGGCAGGACCTCCGCCCATTTCTGGGGCGAGCCCATTGTCTCTTTCCTCAGCTTTTCCTTGAGGGTCCGGTTCATGCGTTCAACAATCCCGGATGACTGGGGATTGTACGCTACGTGCCACTTTCCTTCAATGCCCAAGAGCATGAGGGTGTTCTGCATCACTTGACTGGTGAACTGACTCCCTTGGTCGGACTCAACAAAACGGGAGAGCCCCCACCGTGAGAACACTTCCCGGATCAAGATCTTGGCAGTACCCAGCGCCGTAGCTCTTCTGCACGGGAAAGCTTCTACCCATTTGGTGAACACATCCACCAGGACAAGGCAATACTTATAGCCGCCTTGGGCGGCGGGCAGGGGCCCTATGTAGTCGACCTGAATCGATTGCTATGGTCCCTCTACCCTCCTGATGTGCCCCATGGGCACCTTCCTTTTCTGGGGGTCTGGATTGTTTGCCGCGCACACAAGACAGCTTGCACAGAACTCGCGGACATCGTCTCGAAGTCCCGGCCACCATCCCGCCTGCTCTACCCGTTGCCAGGTAACCTCAGGCCCGGGGTGTCCTGCCCCTGGACCCTCATGGGCCAGTTGAAGGAATTCCCTCCGGTGTTGCTGCGGCACAACCCACTGTTCCTCTCGGAACAGCATGCCTTCCTTGACTGAGAGGGCTGCCGTACTGTACGGACCCTCTACCTGCTTGCCCTCAGTAATGGCTTTTAGGACTGTTTTTAGGGCGGGATCCAGGGTTTGGACGGTCTTTAGGTCTGGGGGCGGTGTCACCCCTGTGTTCCCTGGAGTTCCCTCCCTATCTCGGATCGCTGCCACGGGTCCGGGTCCATAGGGGTCTCAGAAAATGCCGTTGCGGGCACCCTCCCTGGCTAGCGCATCCGCCTGCTGGTTGCCCTGACTGCGGGGTTCCGTGGTGGAATGAGCCTTCACCTTGTGGATGAACACCTCCCCTTCCTCCCCCACAGCTGCCAGGATCTTTTCCAGCAAGGGCTTAACTGTTAAAGGCCGTCCGTCCGCGGAGGTATATCCGCGGCGGGACCAGATGGCGAGGTATTCCGTACACGAATTGCACGTGAACATGCTGTCCGAGCAAATCGTGTATGGGGTTGGGAAGATCTCGGGGTGGGTAACCACGTACGCCACCGCGAACAGTTCAGCCTGCTGTGCGCTCATAGTGCTGGGGAGCTTAATTGCCAAGGCAATGTCTGCCGTAGGGTCATAAACTCCACACCCTGTGAGTCGTTCGCCAGCAGATACCGTGCTGGAACCGTCTACATAGATCTCGCGGCCTGTGGGGTGTATCCCGGCCCGTAAACCTATGTTAACCTCCCATACCCCTTCGACGGAACACCGATGGGCTGTTCCGGGATATACCATGTTGGCTGCGAGCTTTGGCTCGCAGAGACCTTTAACCTTGAGATCCATCTGGGAAAGGAGGAGGGTCCAGCGCGCAATCCGAGCGCTGCTTACGGTCCCATCCTTAATCCTTCCATCCAGAAGCACCTTTGTGGGGGTGTGATGGGTGAGGAGAGTGATGGGAGAGGTTCCTGTGAAGATCACTGATCTGTTCACAGCCCAATGCGTGGCCAGGAGGTGCCGTTCGCAATTGGAAAAACTCCTCTCCACATCTGTGAGTACTCTGGAGGAATAGACTACTGGTCTCAGCTTGCCGTGTCGCTCCTGGAGCAGCACGGCACTCAGGCTGTCCCCACTAGCGGCTACCTCCAGGAAAAACTCCTCCCCTCCCCCCATCTATGGCCCCTAGGGCTGGCGCGGTCTGCAGATCCCTTTTCAACTTCTCGAATGCTGCCTGACACCCCTCATCCCAAGACCACTCGACTCCCTTGTGTAAGAGTCGGAGTAGCGGGGCTGCTGTGGCTGCATAGTCCTCGATGAAATCCCTGCAGTACCCGGTCAACCCCAAAAAGGACCTTACACCCGTTACTGTGTTAGGGATCGGTAGATCTTGCACCGATTCCCGTCTAGCCTTATCTATGGCTCTTTCTCCAGCGCGGATGGCCAGCCCCAGGAATTTCACCTCCTGCTGGCCGATTTGTGCTTTCTTTGGGTTTACTTTAAAACCCTTCCTTTCCAGCAGCTCCAATAATTCGGCTAATAGTGGGCCGTGCTCCTCCCTTGAGTCCGTGAACAGGAGTAAGTCGTCCACATACTGCACTATCTGATTGGGCTGGCTAAATTCTTTTAAACTTCCCGCCATGCATTGATGGAAAATGCTGGGGCTGTTGTGAAAACCCTGTGGCAAGCAGTTCCAGGTGTACTGTTGTCCTTTAAAAGTAAAGGCAAACTTGTACTGATCCTCCCGCCGCAGTGGAATGGACCAGAAACCGTTCGAGATATCCAGCACCGTGAATGTGGTCGCGGATGCTGGAATACTCCCTATTAGGTCGGCAACTGCTGCTACCGTGGGCGCACAGGCTGGGATGTTACTGTTGAGGACTCTATAGTCCACCGTGGCCCTCCACGAATTGTCCGGCTTCTTTACCGGCCATAATGGGGAGTTCACGTGAGTGGCTATTGGTCTCAACACGCCCTGCTGCACCAAGGAAGATATTGCTGTCTCCATGTCGGGTTCTGCCTCCTTGGGGAAGTTATACTGTTTTTGGGGTCGGATCATGGGGTCCCCGTCTACGCTGACCTCAAACCCGGTGACCCTCCCACAGTCGTGCTTGTGGGTGGCAAACGCGGTCAGGTTTTCCGACACACACGCTTGCAAGTCCGTTGGGACGTCCGCGACCAGAAGCTCGAGGTCGTAACCCCCTGACGGCTTCATGGTGCACAGGGTCCCCTTTTCTCCTCTTCCTGGGATTACAACTACCTTGCCCAACCCATTCTCGGCTCCCCAGAGACAGTGATTTCTAAGGTCCACGAGGATCCCGTGTTCCACCAAGAAATCAGCCCCGAGGATGCCTTTCCCACCCCCCTCATTCCACTTCAATAGGATGCACGTCCATGTGGTGTGGAGTGCTCCCAAATGAATGGAGAGCGGGATGGAGTACGCGCCAGCCTGTTCTCTGCCTGTGAAACCCGCTACTGAGAATGGAGCCTGGGTAGATAGAGGTGAGGCAAAAGGCTTAGCTGTGTGGATCACGGTGCATGATGCTCCCGTATCCAACAGGTAACTACCCTTTTCCTTCTCCACCTCCATCTTCACAACGGGTCTTCTCCACGCGTCATAGCGGAGCGGACACAGGTAGACGGGCTGCGCGGGCTTCAGTCATTTGGGCGCTTCGGTTGGGGTTGGGGAAGCAACAGAGTTGTTGACGACTGCCACTTTCCCCTGCGAGGTCATTAGAGACCGCATTGCCTCTAAAACCGACTCGATCGTATCGGGATGGATCGACACATCGGCTCCCCTCTCCCGGACGGGCGCTTGGGCTGGGGCTGGGGGGGTCTTTCCCTTTAAATCCTTCCAGGGATTTTTACAGTCCCGGCGCCAGTGACCCTCCTTTCCACACCCGTAACAACTGCTCTTGGCTTGGGGGGGCGCGATTCCCCTCCTGATGCCATTCCTTTTTAGCAGGAGCTGCAGGCCTCGCCTCATGCACCTTTCCTTTTGAGGAAGGCACATCCCTACTCTTGTTGTTCCTGTAACTTATCGTGAGCTGATCAAGTACTACGTCCTCCATGGAGCGGGGGTTAGTGGGGTCAAACCATGCTTTGGCCTGCTCCCTCACCGGCGGCAAGCAATTGGCGACCAGGCACCGGAGCCAATGAGCCCTTTGGTCATCATTTAGCGCGTTCCGGTCCGGTCCTCCCGGGCAGCTGCGCCGGTACACTGGCCACAACCTTCCGGCGAAAACCCATGGGGGTTCTCCCTCTAGCTGTACCGTCCTTTCCAATCGGAGGAACGGAGTTCCGTCACCCTCCCCTATAATCTCCAGGATCTCATCCCGTATCTCCTCGTACATCTTTCGCCCTCTTTTGCTCTCGTCAGGGAGACACTGGAGGAGCGAGCTGTCCAGGGAGAACAGCAGCATTTTGGACTGTTCGGCCCCATCGCTGTCATTAACTGCTGCGGTCTGCTCCACGTCCCTAAAATGGACGGAGGGATCTCCTGACTCGGAGAGTTTTGGGATGTGACTTATCATTGCCCTCAGCTGTTGTGCGCTATGGGGCATTACGATCTGATTCACGAGGGGTCCGTCATCGCCATTGTCTTCGTTCGGACCGAGCCTCCGGTGTCGAGTTGGACACATCGGTGCCGGCCCCGACTCTACTACCTGGTGTTGCTCTACCTCAAGAACCTCTGTGTCTGACTTCTCCGTTTCCTCCCCCGGAGTCCAAGACTCGTTATAGGCGGGAGGTGCTGAGGGCTCGGGGGTTGGTACCCTAACTGCCTCCTGTGGAATTGGTCTTTTTGATTCCTTGGCTAACAGTAGCTGGCTCGCTGGCGGGTTTATGAGACACACCAAGCCGGTTGCCTTTGCTAGGGCCATTCTCAGGTCATCTAGCTCCCTGTGGCAAGCGCTATGATTGGTGTTCTCAGACCTATCCTCCATGGCCATCTTATAAGCTGCCCTAGCCCCCAAGATTCTTTCCTACTGTGTCGCTATCTGCTTAGCTAGGCGGAAACACCTCTCTTTCATTCTACCTTCACTGGCCTTGGCCTCAATGACCTGACATTCCAAATACTCTATCCGGGTCTCATGGCGGTGAGTTGTGGATTGTCGTTCCTGATTCAGCGCGTTAAGCGATTGAATCAGTTTCTGACCTCCCGCAACCTTTTCCTCTACTTCTGTAAGCAGCCCGTTGATCTGGGCTGTCTGTGCCACAACGACCTGGTCCAAAAGCTGGACTTGCTTCTTGTAACACATCAGCCAGACCGCCTTTTCTACCGATTTCTTATGCTCTTTGCTTTCTGTCCACTTGATGGCTGCGTCTAGCGGGCGCCTATCCCTTAATAGGTCAGATATCCACTGTTTTGTAAGGTTTACCTTCCCAAAAACATAATCCGCTATTCTCTCATCCATCACATTTCGTTTATTCAGATCTTGATCTAACACACTACATTCCTGCTGCCAAGGTCCTGCCGTGGTCGCCATCTCTGTAGGGGGTTTCTCTTGCTCGTTCTGGTCTCCTACCAGGCTTCGTGCAATAATTACCCTTGAGTGGTTCGACCCACTCTCCCCTACGGTTCTAGACCTTGGACTTAGGTACAGGGAGCTGTAGTGCAGAGAAAAACTCAATAGACCAGGTTGAATAGCACGAAATGGATGCTTTTATTATTAAACAGTTTGCAGCATTAAAAAAATACATGTCATAAGCACAGATTAATGTAACTACAAGCATACACATATCTATAAACTTAACTCTATGGAAATGGGGAACGCACGGCACATCGTAAAAGGGGAAACACATTACGATTACCCTTACCCCCTCCCCTAGACCTAGACTAAGTTTCGACTTGAGGAACTCGGAATCATGCTCACCACTTTCAGATTTGCAAAAGAGGGGGTTCGCAGCCCTTTTGGAACAGCTTTCCGTCGTCACGTGGATTTGGAAGCTTCTGGCGCAGCTTGTTTTTCTCTCTCAGGTGATGAGGCAGCGGACACAGCCTCGCTGAGCGCTCGTCATGACTGAATCCGTTAAAAGTTGTTGAAGAACCGGATGTCCATGGAAGACTCAGTCACCGATTCCTGGTCGGATGGTATGTTGAGGCCCTGGAGGGCTAGGCCCGGAATGTCCTTTTTCTCCGGCCTGGATCGTCGGTTTTCCTGAGGGTGTCTTCTTCTTCGGCCTGGGTCGTCGATGATCTCCCGACAAAAGTACCTGGGCCACCCTCGTCGTCTTCTCGTCGTGGCCGAGCCTTGCCTGGCCGAACATCGACCACGTCCCGAAACCAAAGTGCTGTCTTAACCGGAAAGTCTGTCCCGGTGCGTTGAAGAAATGAAAACCCGAGGTGAAGCTTGAATTCCAGAAGAAGCGTACCGTAGAAGAACCGTTTGAGTTCCGAAGCTCCTGACGAAGTTCTGAAGCGTTCCGCTACTGATGGACTTTTCAATCCATAGTTATACCTTTTTGGGACAATCTTATCTCCCGCCAAATCATAGTCCAGTCTTTGTAATATTTTTGGCAGGCAGAAATCTCTGCAGGGGCGCTTTGTCTTGTAACGGGAGCCGGTGATAGCTTAACTGGCCTTCCTGGCCGATAATGTCTTTTACTTTGTCACCGTAACTCGGTTCGCATATTGATCGGTCTGGAGATTGCCCTTGATGGCTGTTAAACGGTCTTTCCTATGTACAGTAAATGGGTTTAAGTGTTCATTCAATTGTCCGCCCATTTCTTGATGGGCCCCATCCTGTTACCTGAAACTGTCTTGTACTTAGAATCCAATTAATATGTATGCTCAGTTCCCTGAGTTTCGGTTTCCCGATACTGGCTTTCGTGGGCTTACTGTCCTCAATCCACAAGCCTGTCTGGCTTGCAGTAACAGAAATCAAATGGTCCCAGAAACTGATCACGAGGTCCGGTGGCCATTTTGTATGCCCCTTTTTATCAAAGGTTTTTCTGTACAAGCTTTCTCTTGGTCAATAAACTGTCTTATTAACCCTGTTTTGTTGCGTGATTAAATTACGGAAAATTTCGAATCTTACAGTGTGGACTCTGGTAGCGCTCTGACCGAGGGCTCTGCAGTAGCATGGAAGTGTGAGCGCTTGGACAGGAGCCCCCACTTCCTTGATGTCTGCCACCAACTTCCCTCTCATGGGTCAGGTTCCCCTCGGCGCTTGCAAGTGGCTTGAGAGCACCTTGCTGCACATCAGGGGGGTCATGGGGACCTGTATCTGCACTGGCAGTCCTACTCAGAAGGACTTCCATGAAGGTCTGATTTCTCTGTTCAATAGATGACCATCGCTCCTCCAGAGATGTCATTCTATTCACAACACTCACCATGTTTTCTGCACTCTGGCGACTTATCACCTCCATGGAGGTTGTCATCTTTTCCATGGTGATACGTTCATGCGCCAATGACTCCACAAAGGCTCTGCTCATGTTCGCAATGGACTCCTCCATTTGCTCTACACTCGCAGCAACCCTGGAGACAAAATCTGCCAGAGACTCCTGCATCTGTTCCTGGATTTCCAGCACTGCTGATCTTATAGATGGACCCAGAGGCAGAGGGTCGACATGCAGCTGAGCCGAGCTGGCAGAGTCCTGCGCCCTCCGACTAGGACTCTCCACTGTTGTCCCTGTCTCCACAATCTGCTGATGCTCACTTGTGAGCTGTGATACACCAGGTGACAACACTACTCTATCTCGCGATGTTCCCTCCGAGGTGTGAGTGTCTGTGCTGGTGCTGGGTACAGTGAATTCTGCTGACGCTGCCCCCTCAGAGGTTGCAGCTTCCTCTGAGGAGTCTTGAGGCTCATTCTCTTTCTCCTGGATAGTGGGGACGGGTGCTTGCGTTGGTCCTGTGGGGGAGTAAAGGAAAGAGTCAGAGATGTGAGGCCAAGGTTACATGCACATTGCATATTGCAGATGATCATAAGTCCATCTGTTAGAGCTTCAGAATCATTATCAGCGACTCATGCAATGTCATTGAGAGAGATGGAAAAGTATTCTGTCACCAGCTTGCTGTGATGCGCCCATCTGTCCGTCCCCCACTTGGGAATCTTCCTCCACTCCCACGATTTCCAGGACCGCCTCCTCCCAGGTGGTGAGCTGGGATACTGAGGGTGGCCCTCCTCTTGTCCTCGCTCTTTCCCTCTTATTGTGAGCTCTCTTTTCCTGCAATGAGGGAGACACGTGGAGTTTGAGTGAGAATGAAGGACTGAGTGTAGAGAATCCATAGCATAGATGCTTAGAAGGAGACAAAGGTGGAGTGAGGTGGCAAGACCAAGGGCCCTCCCTGTGTGTTGTAAGTTGTAATTGCATCACAGTGATAGGGAGTGTGAGGGCTGCGAGTGTGAGGGAGTCGAATAGTTAGGTGAATGTGACCATAGAGAGAGAGGGAATGGGTAAGGGTGCATGGATGTTAGTGTCAAATGGGATGTGGAGAAAGAGATTGCTAAAGCTGAGTGTTGGTGAGGAGAGGCAATGGGGATCAGATTGAGGGTGATGAGAAATTCATACTCACTTTTCCAGTGCGCAGAAGGTCATGAAACCTCTTCCTGCACTGAAGCCAGGTTCTGCGGGTTATTGACAAAGAGTTGACCTCCGCTGCCACCTGGATCCATACAGCCTTGGTTTGCTGGGGAGGCTTCTTCCTCCCTGAAGAAGGGAAGAGCATCTCTTTATTTGCTCTTGCTCCCTCTACTAAAGCCTGCAGGGCAACATCATCAAAGTGGGGGGCGACCTAGATCTCTGGCTGGCCATTCTTCCTGCAGGTGCCTCTAACATGCAAGGGCAAAAGCTTGGCAGTCTGCAGAAGAAGCAAGGCTTGTTGCAAACCTTAAATCAGCAGCAATGATGACATCATCGGAGGCAACTTTCAGACTGGAAAAACTCATTGGCCATGGGTTACCACACGTTGGAAATCAATTGGCCAATTAAGTTAAAATGGCATCATTTTCCCACATCGATTTAGAATCGGGTGGCTAACACGAAATGCGGATTAAACGACCCCAGCCCGCCCCAGTATCAAAATCCAGCCCAGAATCTGTGCTGTCACTGTATTGCACTACTGACATTGCCAGAGTTGCCACCTTTCGAATGAGATGTTAAACTGAGGCCACATCTGCCTGTTCCAATGGTTCAATTGGATATAAAAGATTGCATGACATTTGAAGAAAAGCAGGGACTTCTCTTGGTGTCCTGGCCAACATTTCTGTTTCAACCCAAATAAAACTAAAATTAACTTGTTATTCAGCTCATATGCTGTTTGTGGGACTTTGTGCAGATTAGTTCCTGTGTTTGCTTATGCAGCAAGAGGGACTGCACTTTAAAAGTCATTCATTGATTGTAAAGCACTTTGGGATGCCCTGATGATGAGACAGATGCTATATAAATGCAAGTTCTTGCTTTGCTTTTACCTGGCAGACTACATTGGAGGTGTAGAAACAAAAAGGATGCATTCCTCCATCTACCATGGGCCACATTTTGTTTTCTTTTTTCTTACCAATTTTCTCCACTAAATTGTCCTTCGCTCTTCCTTTCCCTTCTGAAATGCTTGACTTCCTGCTGGGTTACAGTTTCACAGTCACAAGGCACCCTCAATATCTCACCCAAGTGACTTCTTCATGTTTGAGCTTTGACAGTGAATGTTGCTAAACTATTCCATCATGGAGGCATCCCAAAATCCCAATCCTGTCCTTACCCAATATCCACACATGTACACTTCCAGCAGATCTTGTTGGATAGCGAATCGGAGTGGAAATTCTAGATGGTATTTCCCTCCCTATCCGAGAAACGCTGAGGTTACCTGTTGTCCATCAACTGCCACCCCAGGTAATCCAGGAGAGATTGGGATCGAAGCTGTTCATACGGCTCAAATACTCACTAAA
Source organism: Somniosus microcephalus (assembly GCF_052327205.1). Classification (NCBI taxonomy): domain Eukaryota; kingdom Metazoa; phylum Chordata; class Chondrichthyes; order Squaliformes; family Somniosidae; genus Somniosus; species Somniosus microcephalus. Next base: position 178,901,262 of record NC_140993.1, on the reverse strand, counting down.
TAATCACACTGAGACATCAGGAGAGACAGTTTTAAAATGACTTCTTGGGCTGCCTATTTTGTGCATTGTAGGTGACAGAGTCAAATATGACTGGCATTAGAAGCTCTCATGCCAACTCAAAATCTATTCCAAGTATCTTGGAGGACACCAGCAACATAAAATTGGGCCGATGTTAACATAGAAACATAGAAGATAGGAGCAGGAGTAGGCCATTCGGGCCCTCGAGCCTGCTCCGCCATTTAATGAGATCATGGCTGATCATCCAAATTCAGTTCCCTGTCCCTGCTTTCTTCCCATATCCCTTGATCCCTTTAGTCTCAAGAAATATATCTAACTCCTTCTTGAATATATTTAATGAATTGGCCTCAACTGCCCTGTGTGGCAGGTTCACCACTCACTGGGTGAAGAAATTCCTCCTCATCTCAGTCCTAAATGGCTTACCTCTTATCCTTAGACTGTGACCCCTGGTTCTGGACTCCTCGGCCATCGGGAACATCCTTCCTGCATCTAGTCTGTCTAGTCCTGTTAGAATTTTATAAGTTTCAATGAGATCCCCTCTCATTCTTCTAAACTCTAGCGAATATAAGCCTAATCGACACAATCTCTCCTCATACATCATTCCTGCCATCCCAGGCCTGGTGAATCTTCGCTGCACTCTCTCCATGGCAAGAACATCCTTCCGCAGATAAGGCGACCAAAACTGCACACAATACACAAGGTGTGGTCTCACCAAGGCCCTGTACAACTGCAGCAAGACATCTTTGCTCCTGTACTCAAATCCTCTCGCTATGAAGGCCAACATACCATTTGCCTTCTTCACAGCCTGCTGCACCTGCATGCTTACCTTCAGCGACTGGTGCACAAGGACACCCAGGTCTCATTGCACTTCCCCTTTTCCCAATCTATTGCCGTTCAGATAATAATTTGTCTTCCTGTTTTTGCCACTGAAGTGGATAACCTTGCATTTATCCACATTGGGCAGATGCATGGCAAATGCAATATAATCACCCAACCTGTCCAAATCGTACTGGAGTTTCTCTGCATCCTCCTCACAGCACACACGCCCACCCAGCTTTGTGTCGTCTGCAAACTTGGAGATATTACATCTAGTTCCCTCATCTAGATCATTTATATATATTGTGAATAGCTGGGGTCCTAGCACCGATTCCTGCAGTACCCCACTAGTCACTGCCTGCCACTCGGAAAAAGACCCGTTAATTCCAACTCTTTGCTTCCTGTCTGCCAACCAGTTCTCTATCCAAGACAGTACCTTACCCCCAATCCCATGTGCTTTAACTTTACACGCTTATCTCTTATGCAGGACCTTATCGAAAGCCTTCTGAAAGTCCAAATACACCCCATCCACTGGTTCTCCCTTATCTATTCTATCAGTTACATCCTCAAAAAATTCCAGTAGATTAGTCCTGTCAATTTTCCTAACACCATTTCCCTACAAATACTGATTTCATTCAATTCCTACCTCTCATTAGGCCCTATGTTCCCGACATCTCTGGGAGGTTATTTGTGTCCTCCTTTGTGAAGACAGAACCAAAGTATGTATTTAATTGGTCTGCCATTTCTTTGTTCCCCATTATAAATTCCCCTGATTCCGACTGCAAGGGACCTACGCTTGACTTCACCAATCTTTTTCTCTGCACATATCTATAGAAGCTTTTACAGTCAGTTTTTATGTTTCCTGCAAGCTTACTCTCATAATCAATTTTCCCCCTCTTAATTAATCCCTTTGTTCTCCTTTGCTGAATCCTAAACTGCTCCCAATCCTCAGGTTTACTGCTTTTTCTGGCCAAATTATATGTCCTCTCCTTGGATCTTATGCTATCCCTAATTTCCCTAGTTAGCCACGGTTGAGTCACCTTTTTTGTTTTATTTTTATGCCAAACTGGGATGAACAAATTCTGTAGTTCATCCATTCAGTCTTTGAATGTTTGCCATTGCCTATCCACCATCAACCCTTTAAGTAATGTTCCCCAATCCATCCTAGCCAACTCGTGCCTCATACCATTGTAGTTTCCTTTATTTAAATTCAGGACCCTAGTCTCTGAGTCAACTACTTCACTCTCCATTTTAATGAAGAATTCTATCATATTATGATCGTTCCTCTTCAAGGGGCCTCACACATCAAGATTGCTAATTAATCCTTTCTCATTACATAATACCCAGTCTGAGATGGCCTGATCTCTAGTTGGTTCCTTGACATATTGGTCCAGGAAACCATCCCGTATACACTCTAGGAATTCCTCCTCCACAGTATTGTTACTAATTTGGTTAGCCCAATCTATATGTAGATTAAAGTCACCCATGATAACTGCTGTGCCCTTATTGCACGTGTCTCTAATTTCCCGTTTAATGCCATCCCCAACCTCCGCATTAATGTTTGGGGGTCTGTATACAACTCCCACTAATGTTTTCTGCCCCTTGGTATTTCTCAGCTCTGCCCATACAGATTCCACATCATCAGAGCTAATATCCTTCCTTACTATTGTGTTAATCTCCTTTTTAACCAGCAATGCTACCCCACCTCCTTTTCCTTTTTTCCTGTCCTTCCTGAATATTGAATACTCCTGGATGTTGAATTCCCAGTCTTGGTCACCCTGGAGCCATGTCTCTGTAATCCCAATTATATCATATTGACAGAGATATTGATTAGATACATTCTGAAAATAAAATAGTCATCATCAAGGATATTAAAAAGAAAAAGGGTTAGAGACATTTGAGAAAGTCAATGATCAGAAAAAGAATTTTGTGCAAAAATGAAAAATTATAGCAGTAGATTTGAAAGGCTTACATTAAACTCCATATAAATAAAATATTGTTTCTTCTATACTGGAAATAATATGTGAGGAATTGGTTTGGGATTTGCTTTCGGCTCATGGATTATATGGTAGTGCAGACTTGCGTTTGCTTGAATGTTCTGAGATACATATTAAATGAATGTATTACTTAAGTCATATTAGCATTCTAGTAGTTCCTGCAGTGTGTTGGTACTTTCCAGTGTTTTCATTTTAGATTTCTAATATAATCCCGCTGACCTACAGTAGTTTGGAGAAATTTACACATTCATCTCTTGATAGACCTAAAAAAGCATTTTTGTTTTTGTTTTTGTGATTATAAATGCTATTGTTTTCACACAAAATACAAGCCTTGTCCAGCAAAGGAAGAAATACCCATTAGTGTGTCTACAGAGGAAACATACCAACGGAACCAGGAAGTGGTTTACCTCTTAATTCTTGAACTAGTAACAGCCAGCCTTGGGTCACAGAGCTTCATCTCTCGATACTTTGGTGCCTTCCATTCTCTAACTTATTCTATGCTGCTTTCCATTCCACTATAAAAGCAATGTCAGTGCCTGTCAAAATACATAGGGAACAACTTTACCCTATCCTTTCCATTGCTTGGCTGTCCGTGCACCACACATTCCCAGCTGAATAGTCTTCCCTCTCTAGCTGTCTGGATTTTTTAATACAGTGCACATTGTCATTAAAATGATAAACTACATATTGCTAGTCCTGAGCAAACTTTAAAACTGACACTACTGTTGATTGAATGGTGGTAAGTGAGGGTTTAATAAATAAGAGATTGTGGAGATGACCAGGTACTACAGGCTATAAAGTGCGTGACTCACACTGCATGACTGAATTTTAAGTTCCTGGGTTGCCTGTTTTCTTGAACTCCCCTAATGCTATCACAACCATGCTCGACTAGTTTGACGCTTGGCCATTGTACGAATGGACACCCTATAGTGGGCTGCTCCATGTTTGTTGGAGGGGGGAGGATGATGGAAAAACAGGCAAAGTCACTGCTAGCATCCTTCATTTCTGTTTATCCTGGAGCAGAATTGATAGCAGTCATGGGATTTGTGTCTTTCAATAAACCAGCTAAATAAGGCTGTGCACGGGTGAGCAGTTTAAATTTTAATATTAGCTTTTACTAATTAAGTTAATTTGTTGCTGACAACCAAGAACTGAATCAAAGCATTGCAAGCAATGACACCCTCCCCACCTCACAAAGTGCCATAGCGCTACAACATGTGACGATGGCAAGTAAACAACACATACGTAATTAGATTTAGAAAGCAAATCAATGGAATTAACTAGTAAGAGCAAAAGGAATTACATTTTTTTAACAAAATGTAATTGTTCTGAGATTTTTAATAGTTAATCTTTTCCACATTAGGTTCCCTGCCCATGCCCCAAATGTTCCCCAGTCAAGAGGATGATGTGTGTCAGTACTGGTCTGTAACTGGCTGCAGGAGGAATGTGTGAGATCACTCCAGGGCGACTCACCTTCCCATTATCTCTGCATTTAAGAACAAAAAATAAACCCAGAAACTACTGTAGCTTTTAAAATTAAATGTGAATTAATAAACAGGCATTTGTATCGGCTTTGCATTTTTAAAAATCATTAACAATATTTTTTTTCAACTCAGAAGGCTTTTTTTTAACATTGCATTCATGTGTTACTGACAAATAGCATTTCAACTGTTCGCTTTAAACAGCTAAGTTTGAAACCTGCCCAGACAAATTAAACAGGAAAAAAAAGTTCCACAATTTGTGCTACAAGTTTGTGTTGTCAGATAGCAGTTACTCTATTTTCATTGTTAGTGATAGGGTTTATTACTCCACCACTGGGGAACAGGAGCCAACAGGATAAAAAGCATTTTGGTGTGCATCAAATTGTGTTGACGTTAATCGATTTTAAAACCTCAGTCACACAGGCTGCTCCCACTCTTATGACCATTGATTTTATGGCATAGTAATGGTAATATGTCACCAGTTTCCTGGTGTGGTAATGCAGTGTGTTGGAACATCAACGGACTAAACCACAGAATGGAGAGCTAGAAGTTCAATTCTGCTGAGGCCCCAAGTCTCGCCTGCATCACTGTGCTGAGACACCAAGCAGAAAATAATCTCAACTTTCCTCACAACTTAGATCGAATCAGTAGTATATTTATCACTGCACAATTACATCCAAGTAATACTATCAAGCCTGAAATCAATGGTATAGACAGTAGAGAGCTGATATGTACTTTGGATGCTGCCTGGCCTGCTGAGTATTTCTAGCATTTTCTGTTTATATCTACTTTGGATAACTGACTTCAGTCCTATGGCATTTCTTTAATTTCTGATACTCCACATGCATTGATCCATCGATATATATATAAAAAACAGTATGTCTCTCTGTCTGTCTCTCTGTCTGTCTGTCTCTCTGTCTGTCTCTCTGTCTGTCTGTCTGTCTGTCCGGCTATACAATCAAAAGTTATAGAGCGTACCTACACATATGTTATATCAAAAGAAAGCTTATCATTAGGGGACTCTCATAGGCATATTTACTTTTTGGTCGGACAAAAATTGTGCCGACGGTATCCAAAAAACGTTCAAAATTCCACTCATTATCCGCTCATTAGCATCGAGTGACGTGAAGGTTGGCCAATCGTACAGTCGAGCGACCCGATGGTCGACCAATCGCTGCGTCACGGGGGCGGGTTCATTGCGTGTGTGGGCAGGCCATCCTAGAGTCGAGTGACGTGACGATTGACCAATCCTACAGTTAAGTGACCTGACGGTTGACCAATCGGTGCGTGTGTGGGCGGGCCTAATGCTTCTGAGTTGAGGTGAGTGGTCGCCATCTTGATTCCAAACTCTTCATTGCTTTTTCCCACTTTCTGCGTGTTTCTTTTCAAATCTAGATTTCCAACAAAAAAAATAGTTGCTTTTAAAACACACATTGTTTTTAAAAAAAGTTAATTAATTTGTAAATCTTTTCTCTAACCTCTATAATTTTCCTACCTTTCACTGTTTTTGCAGGCAGGCCTCGAAGCCTGGGCCTCTGTTGCCCAGCCACGCCCAAGCTACGCACCTCCCGTCCCGCTCAACAAGCGGCCCGTGATCGCCGCCATCTTTCTAAAGGCTGGCGGCGCGGGACTGAGGTGAGCGTAGCCATCGCCGCCATCTTAGTAAAGGCGGTGGGGCGGGAGTCAGCGCGCGCGTCAATGTCGGCCCAGAGCGCGAGCGAATCAGCGGT